>NC_047105.1:91146544-91455581 GCF_902500255.1 Thalassophryne amazonica | reverse complement strand
CAACGCGAGTGAAGCGATTTTGAGCATTTTGCGCGTTTGTAGCGCAATATTGCGTCGCGTCACGTCGTGTCGCCCTCCTCTCCAAGTTGAAAAATCTGAACTTTTTCGTCTCTTCGCACCGCGATGACCAATCAGGGACCGAATATGTAGTGACGTGGAGACGTCTGGGGTTTGACTGAAGATGTGAACATGTCCTGTCTCTGGTAGCAGCCTGTGAGCAGGACTTATGTCTCTTTTGTCCTTTATTTCACAATTATGAGAGAGTTTTTGGAGCGAGCAGCAGCACCACAGCAGGGGGAGCGGAGTTTCTTTTTATTTTTATTTTACGTGCGCGCGTGAGGGAATCGTCCATGGAGATTATTTTACTTATTAACTACACAGATGTATAATAAAGCAAATGGTGACTGGTTTCTAAAGACAATTATGACAGAGTTTTTTTGGGAAAGAGCGAGGAGTAGCCAAACAGCAAGCCGCGGAGTTTCTTTTTCTTTTTTTTTTTACGTGCGCACGAGCGAATCGTCTGTGGAGAATATTTTATTAATTAACTACACAGATGTATAATAAAACAAATGGTGACTGGTTTCTAAACACAATTATGACAGAGTTTTTTTGGGGGAAGAGCGAGCTGCAGCAAGCAGCGCAGTTTCTTTTTTTTTTATTATTGTTTACATGTGCGCGTGTGAACGGGACAGTTGGTCCTCAAACTGCGAATTTTCGCAGCGAAAGTCCACCCAAGCAGAGCGACACACCGGGCGAAGGAGGCGCGTCTGTCACCACGCGACCCCTGCGAATTTGTAGCGTCTGATCGCACCCGGTGTGAATGCGGCAGAAGAGGAAAGTAAACCTGGAGATTAAAAACAGATAGAACGTTTGCCTGGGGGTGGTGCCAAAATGTTTAGTCTGTACTGACTGACTGGAAACATTGCTTTGAAACATTTTGAATCCTTTGAAACACCTGTTTGGAACATTTCTTCAAACTCCAGATGAAAAAGAAGATGTCGCATGCTGTGCAGCTATCTGGTGAACACTGCCACCCCCTGGATGGCTCAGAAATATGTATCCATATCAAATTATGGATATGTGAAGTATTTGAAGAACATATGTGAAGTCAACAGTCACAGTGCACGGTCTGCACGTGCACCGGTCCATTCTTTGCTCGTGATATTTGTAATGTGACCAGCAGTTTAAAAAAAAAATGATGACACTGAAGCTCCAGGATCCCAGACGCATCATAGACATTCAGGATCATCATTCTGATCTCCACTCTACAGTTCAGCTCATACATTTATTCAAGTGGCTTGATTTGATCTATATTATGAAGTATTTATTTGATGATCCCAGTTCACAGGCAACCGCTGAACCTCCACTTTCGGCTAAAGGACAGTTTGACCGAGCTTTGGAGATTTCATGCGGGACGTAGCTGTGAGCAGACGCATTAATCTTTGGATAAAATTCATCCTGAATAATGAGTCTTTGTCTAATCCCTCACTTGCTCAGGCTCCCCCTCGTTTCTTCCGTACTTTACTCAAACTTTATTCCTTAATCATGTGTCTACTTTTTTTTCACCAGAAGTGCCGAACCTTCTTACGCGTCTGAGAAGCTGCTGAGTAACTTCACCTCCTCCTCCTCCTTACCCCCACTGAGCACCTACAGAAAGTGATGGTAGGAAGGAGGTGAGGTGGTGGTGGTGGGGGGTGCTGACGTTATGTGGCTCACAGGACTCGCCCGTAAATGAACTCATTTTTCATCCTGCCTCTCTCCCTCCTCCCCCTCCTGTTAATGACTGGCACTTTCCTCATACAGAGCCCAGGCCCTCTGAAGAGGCTGGCAAGTGACAGGGCGCCATTCATCTCCTTGTGACGGAGGATTGGGGGGAGGTAGCAGAGTGAGAGCTGGAGGTAGGGCTGGCAGACGGACACATGGACAGGTGCAGGAGAAGAGACAGACAGGGACAGGTTGCAAGCAAGGCTAGATTACAGAACACTTCTAACAGCGGGAGCAGCTAGAAGACAAAAGAGTGCAGAAAGACAATCTGGACAGGAGCATGTCCTTCATCTCTTTGTGCTGTCAACAAAGAACTTTCACACAAAACAATAATCAGCATGCCTTTACATTCACACACGCACACACACACACACACACACACACACACACACACATACATACATAGATACATACATATATATATATATATATATATATGTATAAAGTAAAGGCTTTTTTGGTGTACATCCTTCAGGGCACAGGTGATGCACTTCATGTTTACAGAAATAGCAGCGACAGCTCGTCTGGAATAAATGTGATGGTGCTGTCAGGTGAAAAACATTTCTCCAAAATGTCAACTTTTCAAGCACTAACAAATTCAGTCATGGTTTGAGACTGACAAGTGGGTATTTTGGAGTTTACTGAAACAATGCAGTTTGCGGTTTTTAAACACCTAAAGTTTTCCGATGAGCCAGTCGTCTCAAGCTGTGGAAAAGCAGGTAAATATTTGACATCACAAAAAATACTGACTAATCAGTAATCAATAAGAACATACTCATAGTGAAGTTTAAAATCATTAACTCTAATAAACTTACAATGAGCATTTTTCACTGTTTTTCATTTTTCAAGAGTCTGCAAAGAAGATGATGTTTTCAACAGCGTTAGTCTGTTTGTTTGAAAGACAGCTCAAAAAATAATGAGTGGATTTTAATTAAATGTGGTGAGCAGATAGATAATGTTTATTGGGAAATAAATGGTTGTTTTGGAGGTGAGCTGGAATAGATTCTAGAACTGAGATCAAGAAAAATGTTTGGCACATAGCAATTTAACTCAAAAGGTTTTTTCAAACTGAGTGCTGTAGTATAACCAGCAGGAGACCACTGATGTGTTCGGTGAATTTGGTGACACCACACCTGAATTTATTGAATTTGTGGTGTCTCTATTTGTTTTTGCACTTTGTCGACGGTCCCTACAGTTTCCGTTTTTCAGCCGTCTGCTTGTTAAGGTCAATATTATTTTTCCAGCTCAGAGGACGGCTCATATGGATAAAATAAGGTTGTAGCTCGTTGTCTACCTTCCTGAGGTTAGAAACTAGTGTTGTTTGTTTTTCTGCAATGTTTCTCTTAACATTATTGAGCTGTTTACCGGGGGGGTTTTATCCTCTCTGAGTTTGACACCTTCGTTCCCGTTTGACAGGTGGACCACCTGCCACTGTCCCTCGAGCGGGACACACACACAGCGGGACCCAGCGCTTCACACCAGAAACAAGAGCTTCTCGGATCGTATCCCCACCTCACCAGCTGCAGTGACCCCCGACCCCTCCACCCCCACCAAAAAAAAAGAAAAAAAAATCATTTTTGCGGTGATAGGGTTTGCGGTCAAGATTTCCTGCAGTAACTGATCCATAAAGTGAAATCCATATACTATTTAAACAGAAAAATATGTATGTATAGTATATCATGAATGATATTCACATTTTGCGAGATCTCCGTTTATGTTTTGGGAGATATGTTTTTCAGTATTCACATTTTGCAATTAACAGTTTGCAGATAATGTACAATTTGCACCTGATTTACGTTTTGGGGGTTAACAGCCACAACTATACTTCTGACATCATACATCATTGTTTGTTTTCACACGGGTGCCACTAAGGACAGACCACAATGGCTAATGCTATGTTTGCTAACAGCCTGCTTAGTTGTAAATAAAGACAGTTTAAACTTCCCATCAGTGCTGTTTTCTGTTCAGCCACCAGTTGTACAATAGTCATTACAAAATAATGTGATAAGTAAGTATGTGCCTCTATTAATATAACATAACTATCATTTTTTACAGCGAGTTGTCTTTATACAGTGGTGGGCACAGCTAACCAAAAAGTTAGCTTCGATAACCATTAATCCAATAACTGAAAAGTTATCTTTTATGATACTAAACTGATAAGCTACTAAAAATTTTATCTTTATTACAGATAGTCAATAACTTTTAGTTTTGATTCGGACGCGGCCACATCAGATTACACTAGGGCTTAATTTGAGGGGGAGCAAACCGGAGCGCACTCCGGAACCTCAGACATTGGCTCCGTCAGCTACTTACGAGGTCTGTCAATAAAGTAACGGTCCTTTTTATTTTTTTCAAAAACTATATGGATTTCATTCATATGTTTTTACGTCAGATATGCTTGAACCCTCATGCGCATGCGTGAGTTTTTCCACGCCTGTCGGTGACGTCATTCGCCTGTGAGCACGCCTTGGGAAGGAGTGGTCCCGCCCCCTCATTGGATTTTCATTGTCTGGAAATGGCGGAATGAAAAGGATTTATTTCCATCAGAATTTTTTCAGAAGCTGTTAGAGACTGGCACCTGGAAACTATTCAAAAAATTTATCTAGCTTTCGGTGAAAATTTTACGGGCTTCACAGAGAATAAGGTCTGTTAGTACAGCTTTAAGGACCCTGAGACAAAGGAACACCTCCGTTTGGACATGTCTATCTCGGCTTTCAATGCTTACCAGTCCAGTAAGTATCAGTGAAATTGTGGAGAGCTGGACATGTCCAAACTTGTCCTCTGACACGCCGAAACGGAGGTGTTCCTTTGTCTCGCTTCCAAAGAGAATCGATCGTGACGCTCGAAGCCTCCGTGCGGCTTTCCATGACAAAATCTCTTGTTAAAAGTGAAATCTGCCGGAAAATGGCTGATGTCCAGCTCTTGTGATAACCAGAGAAAGAGCACACGACGGTCTCGTATCCACAGAGCCATCCGTTTAGAAATGGTCCGGTGGCTTGTGCCGCGTCATCACAGCTCGGAGCGTGGCTCGCCGACCGTCCTTAAAGCGGTCCTTAAAGCTGTACTAACAGACCTTATTCTCTGTGAAGCCCATAAAATTTTCACCGAAAGCCAGATAAATTTTTCGAATGGTTTCCAGGTGCCAGTCTCTAACAGCTTCTGAAAAAATTCTGATGGAAAAAAAGTCCTTTTCATTCCGCCATTTCCAGACAATGAAAATCCGAAGAGGGGGCGGGACCACTCCTTCCCAAGGCGTGCTCACAGGCGAATGACGTCATACATGTTGGCGTCAACTAAAAATTTGTGGCTGTCAAGGGGACCATCAGTGTGCAAAATATGAAAAAATTTGAACAAACTGTTTTCATGTTATTGATGAAAGTCTTTGCATTTCCACATGGGGTTTCCTTTAAATCTCCATTTTCAACTGCATTTTTTTCCATTTGAAAAAAAAAGGACTTACTGGGTTTTGCATCTGAACTCTTCTTCAGCCGCTTATGTGGGTTCAGGTCACAGGGTCAACAGCTCCAGCAGGGGACCCCAAACTTCCCTTCAAGGGACATATTAACCACCTCTGACTGGGTGATCCAGAAGGGATCCCAGGCCAGTGTGGAGATATAATCTCTCCACCACACAAAGGAGTACCGGCTCTACTCCAAATTCCTTACGAATGACCGAGCTTCTCACCCTATCTCTAAGGGAGACACCAGCCACCCTCCTGAGGAAACCCATTTCAGCCACTTGTACCTACGATGGTAGGTACGAATCTGTCTGGAACCGGTAGTGCTCAAAAAGTGAGTGACTGTGCAAGAAGGAGATTGGTGAAGGAAGTCACCATGACATCTATGGCAACTGTGAAGAAGCTATCAGCCTCTCTGGCTGAGACTGGAAAATCTACATAGTACAGTCACCACTTGCACAGCTAAACAGTGGCTCGTAATAGAAGGATTTTCATGAAAGGAAGATGTGACATTTTAGCTACAGTTTGCCAGAAAGATCACAGGAGACTTGAACCTGGATTTTGTGTTTTCTTGTAACAGGTATTCTCTGTATATTCTTCTCCTATATTTCCCAGGGGTACTTAAGGCTAAATTTGTGTATCTTGTCCAGCGAGTGTTGGTGTTAAAACACTAGTATTTCACAGTATGCCTCATATAGAACATTCTCACTCACTCTGAAGTCACCCACTGTGGGCCCATAATGTGTTTGTTGAAATACTCAGCTTGTGCTCGCAAACACCTACAAACACCAGCATGATATCTGATGCTATGAGCACAGGTACATCAGTGGTACACCATATGCACATGGCTTCAAGTGATAACGCAAGCCTGAGCTTATTTTGAACTGCACATGTACAGTAGTGTTCAGAATAATAGTAGTGCTATGTGACTAAAAAGATTAATCCAGGTTTTGAATATATTTCTTATTGTTACATGGGAAACAAGGTACCAGTAGATTCAGTAGATTCTCACAAATCCAACAAGACCAAGCATTCATGATATGCACACTCTTAAGGCTATGAAATTGGGCTATTAGTAAAAAAAAAGTAGAAAAGGGGGTGTTCACAATAATAGTAGCATCTGCTGTTGACGCTACAAACTCAAAACTGTTATGTTCAAACTGCTTTTTTAGCAATCCTGTGAATCACTAAACTACTATTTAATTGTATAACCATAGTTTTTCATGATTTCTTCACATCTGCGAGTCATTAATTTTGTTGGTTTGGAACCAAGATTTTGCTCGTTTACTAGTGTGCTTGGGGTCATTGTCTTGTTGAAACACCCATTTCAAGGGCATGTCCTCTTCAGCATAAGGCAACATGACTTCTTCAAGTATTTTGACATATCCAAACTGATCCATGGATACCTGGTATGCGATATATAGGCCCAACACCATAGTAGGAGAAACATGCCCATATCATGATGCTTGCACCACCATGCTTCACTGTCTTCACTGTGAACTGTGGCTTGAATTCAGAGTTTGGGGGTCGTCTCACAAACTGTCTGCGGCCCTTGGACCCAAAAAGAACATTTTCACTCTCATCAGTCCACAAAATATTCCTCCATTTCTCTTTAGGCCAGTTGATGTGTTTTTTGACAAATTGTAATGTCTTCTGCACATCTTTTATTTAACAGAGGGACTTTGTGCGGGATTCTTGCAAATAAATTAGCTTCACACAGGCGTCTTCTAACTGTCACAGCACTTACAGGTAACTCCAGACTGTCTTTGATCATCCTGGAGCTGATCAATGGGTGAGCCTTTGCCATTCTGGTTATTCTTCTATCCATTTTGATGGTTGTTTTCTGTTTTCTTCCATGCGTCTCTGTTTTTTTGTCCATTTTAAAGCATTGGAGATCATTGTAGATGAACAGCCCATATTTTTTTGCACCTGCGTATAAGTTTTCCCCTCTCCAATCAACTTTTTAATCAAACTACGCTGTTCTTCTGAACAATGTCTTGAACGTTCCATTTTCCTCAGGCTTTCAAAGAGAAAAAAGCATGTTCAAAAGGTGCTGGCTTCATCCTTAAATAGGGGACACCTGATTCACACCTGTTTGTTCCACAAAATTGACAAACTCACTGACTGAATGCCACACTACTATTATTGTGAACACCCCCTTTTCTACTTTTCTTTTTTACTAATAGCCCAATTTCATAGCCTTAAGAGTGTGCATATCATGAATGCTTGGTCTTGTTGGATTTGTGAGAATCTACTGAATCTACTGGTACCTTGTTTCCCATGTAACAATAAGAAATATACTCAAAACCTGGATTAATCTTTTTAGTCACATAGCACTACTATTACTCTGAACACTACTGTATTTTTCCGAGGAACCAAGGCCCATTTATAAAAGTGAATTACAAATTATTTGATACACAAGTCAAGGCACCACACAAGTACTGACCTGAATCTTTTTTCTATGACCTATGGGTGTTTTTAAGCACTTGCCACTTAAATGATGTACCTAAAATTACTGTATAAGCTTATTACTCATAAACATTTGGTAAAGGAGATATTTAATTTTTACAGATTCATAGAAAACCTTTTAAAACATCAAGTTGGCTTCAAGTTTAGCTTTTCTCAGTTTCAACAATGATGATGAAAACACAATAGCTGAATGTCCTATTTTATTGAGTGATCTGACATCAGTACAATCACTGACACACTAAAAATAGTCCATTTTACTAATCTTCACCTCCTCAATGTCTTTTTAGCCATCTGTCATTGTGAACACTGGGCTCTGTGTGGTTGCTGAGCTGCAATATTTATGGCACTGAGGGTTCTAATAATTTGTTGTTGTCTTTTTGTTAAGTTTTGTTTGTGTAACCATAGCTGATGGTCACCACACCGAGTCTGGTCTGCATGAGGTTTCTGCTTATGATCACAAAAGGCCTGAGTCAGTTTTTTCTTGACATTTTCTTGAGTTTTTGGTTAAGCCCTGGTCCCACCGAATAATGAACGATGAATAATGAGCCATGTAGCAAGTTTTTTGTTACGAGCGGCGTTATTCAACAAACGTGGGAGAATAGTGGCTCTTAGAGGCAGAATATTCAGCTAACAACACTCATTTCTGTACGTGGCACTAATTTCGAGAAGTTCAAAATTTAGCAAAAACACCATGGGTCAGTTTGTGTATGAGGTACTACGAGGACAAAAAAAGGATTTTAGAGTTATGTGAGTGGTGAGTGCAGGGCTGTTAAAAGCCCATTATCAGAGTACCTGGCAGCTACGAGGACAGGACAGGCTATTTTGGAAAGGCTATTTTGGCACCGCACTCTCACGCACTTTGTAGTAACAATCCCACCTGCTTTGTTTCTCTGCATGCCCTGCTTTGTGCGCTGAATGCTACATATATAAGATAATTATTTCATAGCGGATTAAACATTTTCTCTCAGAAAATGCCTCTAATCACTTCTGGAATCACAGAGGACTGTTTCAGCTGGAGCTTTTTCTTTCTCTCTCTCCCTCCTGCACTGCATGAGGTGGAGAACGTATTTATAGTAGTCTAAAAGGTAATTATTTGTAATAGTCTAATAGTCTAAAAGGTAATTATTTGTAATGTTTATATTGTAATAACTTGGTAAAAAGTTGCATGTTCATTCCTTTTCATGAGCAGCTGTAAAAGTATGTTTCTAATAGATTTAACATCTCGTTATAGTCGATCAGATAAGCTGCGTTTTGTGAGCTGACACAATCACTCGCACGCAGTGTTTTTTTTTTTTTAATTGTGCAATGTTCATATACATGGCTCATTATTCAAATAATCACTGAATTTTCTGACAAATCCATATGTGGCTCATTATTCATGGCTTTATTATTCAGTGTGACCAGGGCTTTATTAAGTATTTCCATCACATCTAAGTTGAATCATTATTCAATCACAGTGAAACCTTTTTTGAAACAGCTTTCAATAACTGTGTATCATATTATTATGTGTATTACTGAGTACCCACTGACAGTGAATTTATTTCATTTTTTTATATAGCGCCAAATCACAACAAAGTTGCCTCAAGGCACTTCACACAAGTAAGGCCGAACCTTACCAACCCCCAGAGCAAGCACACAGGCAACAGTGGTACAGAAAAACTCCCTCTGATGATTTGAGGAAGAAACCTCAAGCAGACCAGACTCAATGGGTGACCCTCTGCTTGGGCCATGCCACAGACACAATTTACGAAACAATTCACAAAACGAATATACAGCAAATGTTGCCAATGCACAGGACAGGAGGGTTACAGAAACAGATGCCACACCCATCTCTGGATGGAGATGCACCTCAAACAGAGAGAAAAACAGAATCAGGCATCAGAAAGACAACAAATACAGTATAATTTGTCAGCATTAAGCAACAAGAAAAACAGAAGAAAAACTAAGGTGATCGCCGGCCACTAGCCCTAAGATTCACTAAAAGACCCAGAATTTAGATAAAGTTGAGGCCGCGGCCTGCTCCATTTCCTAATAAAATGAATTTGAAAGAGCAAAAGGCATAGTAACATACTATGCCAGTATGGTAGCCATACAAAAGGGAAAATAAGTCTTAAGTCTAGACTTCAAAGTCTTAACAGAATCTGACTGTTTTATTGACACAGGGAGATCATTCCACAGAACAGGGGCACGATAAAAGAAAGCTCTGTGACCCACAGACTTTTTAATTCACCCTAGGGACACAAAGTAGTCCTGCACCCTGAAGAAAGCAGTCCTCATCTCTAATGTGGAGGTCAAAGGACAACGTAAGATCAAAAATTACCCCAAGGTTCCTCACTTTGTCAGTGTGATGTATGACACACAAGCCTAGGCTAAGCGTTAGCTGGTCAAATCGATGCCGATGTCTCACTGGACCAAGAACCATCATTTCAGTCTTATCAGAGTTTAAAAGTCGGAAGTTGCTAGACATCCAGCTTTTCACTGATGCAAGGCAATCTTCCAAGGATTTTATGTGGATGAGATTACCAGCAGTTATCGGCCCCCTGTGGATCCCTAAATTTCATGTCACTAAGGTTAGAGGTAGTGTTATTGTACAAAATACAGTGAGAACGACTGGTCAGGTATGATGTCAACCAAGCAAGGGCATTCCCAGTAATCCCAAAAAGATTCTCCAGCCTATCGAGTAGAATATGATGATCAACTGTATCAAATGCAGCACTAAGATCGAACAGGACCAGAACCATAGTGGTGTCCGAATCCATTGCAAGCAGAAGATCATTCACCACTTTAGTGAGAGCTGTCTCTGTAGAATGATATTTTCTAAAAGCAGACTGCAGTGGCTCAAAAAGATTATTCTCAGTAAGGTGGTCCACAAGCTGCTGTGAAACCAATTTTTCCAGAATTTTAGAGCAAAATGATAGATTTGATATCGGCCTATAGTTTTTCAATATACTAGGGTCAAAATTAGATTTCTTAAGCAATGGTTTAATCACTGCAGATCTGAAACATTTAGGAACAGATCCAGAAGTTAATGAGAGATTAATCATTTCCAGCATAGTCGGCCCAAGAGTGGGCCACAGGTCTTTAAACAGTTTTGTTGGTATAGGATCATATTAGCAGGTTGTGCTTTTTGTACATGTTATGTGTTTTGTCAACACACCTAATGAGATACTGTCAAATTCTGTAAATCTAGATAATACCTCAGTAATGGCATCCACCTCAATAGCAGGGTGTAGTGGCTGGATTGAGGCATGCTGGGATATGTTTAACTTAATGTCTTCTATTTTCTTCTCAGAGTAATCCAAGAAATCTTGTGCTGTAAAAGGAGAGTGAACTACAGGGGGTTGTCCATGAATAAGTGTTGCCACCGTGATTAACAAGAACTTTGAGTTATGCTTGTTTTTGTTGATCAAGTCAGAGTAATAGGTCAGCTTTGTAGCCAGTAGTGCATGCTTATAGTCTAAGATAGCATCACACCATGCGAGGTGGAATACCTGTAATTTTGAACTACGCCATTTCCATTCTAGACCTCTAACTTTATGCTTGAGGTCACGCAAGTAATCATTAAACCAAGGTGACTGTGTTTTGGGGGGTGTGGTTTTAATAAAGGTGGCACAGTCATGTTGAGTGTAGTTCTGAGTGCGAAGTTTAAACTATCCACAAGACTTTCTTCTGACTGAGCATTTTCCAAACATGAAGCTAAGATATCAGGCAGTCTAGCTTCAAGTTCAGTCGTAGTTGAGGAGTTGATGCGTTGCAGCAGTGATAAATAAAGCTGTTGTTCCACTAAACATGGCAGCAAAACTGTAAACCTCATAAGTGACTGATCAGACACCACCGATGCAAGAGGCATGATGTCAGTTTTCATGACAGCAATACCACATGCGAGAACCAAATCCAGGGTATTTCCACTGATGTGCATCAAGTCCTGAATGCATTGCTGAAATCCTAATGCATCCACAATTTCCATAAATAATTTGCAGAGGGTATCAGAAGGCTTATTTATATGAATGTTAAAGTCATCAATAATCAGAATGTTATCTGCACTAGTTGACAAGTTAGAGATGAACGCACCAAATAAATCTAAGAATTCAGAGTATGGGCCAGGGGGCCTATATACAGTGACAAAGTAACACGACTGATTTGTATTCTTCTGACCTTGGCAATACGTAGCATTGTGGGCAGAGCGGAGAATCAGACGTTCAAATGAGTTATATTTGTGACCCCCAACAGCTAATAAGCTAAAGCTAGATTTATAAATAAGAGCGTTGCATCGCGAAGGACGTGACTAAATGTGTATGCCGGTGGGCAGGCCTCATTTAAGGGAAGGACAGCTGTAGGTTTAAGCCAGGTTTCTCATAATCCAATTATATCTAAGTGATGATCCATAATTAGATCATTAATCAACAATGAATTTGAGGACAGTAAGCCTATGTTAATGAGACCCAGACTAAGGACCTCAGTGGGGTTAACAGTTGGACTGTTTGGATTTAGGGGTGGTTTCAGTGTAGCATATATAAGATGCCTGGAAGTAGGTTTAGGTTTGAGAAATTACCCGCAGGTTGTAGGTAGCAGACACAAAATATTTGATATTGCTGCAACAGCCAACGGGCCATTCTCAGTTTCAACACCATTCAGTGTAGGAATGGGTATTAAATTTGCAAAGCATGTCCCTCTATGATTTTTTATGGACACGTCTACAGAAACAGGCCACAGTCTTAACTTGATGAATTTCTTTCCCTGGCATATAAACTGGGTGAGTGGAACCGCCCACCAGTTTTTCACGGTGGGCGGTGAAGACTTTTATTAATCTTTTAATTCATTTTATTTTGTGTTCTGAATTGTTTTGTGTGAAGCGCCTTGAGGCAACTCTGTCGTGATTTAGCGCTATATAAAATGAATACATTGAATTGAATAAACAGCACTCTCACCATAGTGGATTTTCTGCACTAATTTCCCCGCTAAGCTATTGGATTCCACACCTACATATGTCATAAGCCTTGCTGGGTCTCTCATCCCCTGCTCCATGGCCTGCTGTAAAATCCTAATATTACCCTCCCTGTAGAGCTCTAGCTATGTTCGCAGACAAGATGGTGGCACCTTCCCGGGTAGGGTAAATGCCGTCCGGCATCAGCAAGCCATGGCGGGCCCAGAACAAAGGCCAGTTATCAATAAAACTAAAGCCTTGCTGTCTACAAAATTGCACCAGCCACCTATTTAACAATATCAGCTTGCTAAATGCTTCATCATTACCCCGGGAGGGGAGGGGACCAAAGACTATTAATCGATGCTGACCTATCTTTCTGGCAAGGTTGCAAGTCCTCTCTATGTCCATTTTTGTGACCTGTGAGTACTTCATCCTGACATCATTGGTGCCTATGTAAATAACTATGTGACTGTATCTCGTGTCATATTCCTTTGTCTGTCTACCCTTTTATTCCATTATAGTCTTTCTTAAAAAAAATTAAACAGAACAGAAAGCTCAGTGGTAAGTTTAAAATCACATATGTTTTACTCATACCTCTGTGGCACAATGTTTTAAATAGTTGTTGATGTAATATGTACATTTATTATATTGTCAAGTTGAAAGTGTGTGACTTTTTGTGAACCCGACATGTTGTTCATTACTATGTGAAGTCTTCACACTAGGCTAAAATTAAATAAAAAGTTTGTGTGCATTGGTTCATTGTTTCACTGACTGATTGACTGATCTAAATTATGCTAATGAGTGGTAGATTTTTCCAGCAGGGAAAAATAATTATTCAAATTAAAGTCTTCAGTTTATATTATGGCAACCTGATATTATGGATTCCTATCTGTAAGAACTTTCTTTTTTTTTCTCTCCAGTAATATTTACTGTACTAATGTCACACCAAATTTTGTTAATGTGTCACATTTCAGGGATAGTGTACTTCTTGTAAGCTGGTTCATACAAGCACCATGATGGATGGATGGATGAGCTTTATTGTCACTGTCATTACAAGTGAAACAACAACGAGATTACGTCCACACTCAAATTGCCACAGAATTGAGACGATGTGAGTGTGTGGTACCAAGCAGGAAAAGCCTCCATCATAGCGCTGCACAATTAATCTATGTAACTGATTACATCTGTGATGAATATACATCGACATCAATATTTTTAGTTGAAATGTTATTCATTTTATTATGAATTTACCTTTTTGATCTCTTTCAAATTTTGGTATCCTTTTAAAATCACACTTTATTATATCATTTAACCATAGCGATGATTCTGAGCAAGTCCACACACCAAATATCAAATAATCATGAGCACTTGGAAGTTGTCTGTGTTTGGTAGAATAGAAAATCCTCCCAAGCCCTTGATTAAGAGCACTGTGGTGATCAAATAACCCCCTCATTATATATAATTAAATATAGTATAAATATGCATGAGCAGTGATGAGTAATTCCGTCTCTTGATCACTTTTAGGAGTGTGAATGTTGCTCTTTTTGCAGACACTGGAAAGCTCTGTCAAGGCAGGTGTTTTCCAAAAATGAACAACTGTGATTAAAAATTCAGGCATGCGGTGGAGAAAAACACGCCCCACTGTTCAACACAAATTTAATTGCGCTGCCTGTTTCCTCCACTATCATATTACCTGTTGGTGGGATGACGGATCGCTGAGCCTAAACAATGCTATTAGAATAGGACGCCTGCGACTCAGAACCCAGGTTTGGATTTGCAAGTAAACAACATTATTGTGATACTGAAAGTGTGATTAATTATGATTATGCAATTATGATTATAAAACAGACAATGCGATCTTAACACCTCATAGAACTAGTGGTATCATGCATCTGTAATCATAATAAATTTAAAAAGAGAGCAAGACAGAGGGAAAGAAACGCAGCTTAAGTTATGATTGCACCGACAAGACTTAATGAATTATTGTTGTTGAATGTCAAATGTTGACAATGAATATTTCCAAGTCAAACTATATCACTTACAGTCACCAATCACACAACAGCAAATGTGTGATCAGGTGGCTGGAGCTCTTATTTAAGGTTGTCAAGAATGAAATATTACAGAATGAAGTTTTAAAGGAAGATAAATGGAACCAAGAGAAATTGAAAGAAAACCAACATGAAAATGTAATAAGCAGCAGGGCACTGGTGATTTTAGAGGATACAATTCCAACCAGTGTGGAGTCAGGAATTAATTTTGGTGTGGGAGCAGCAACATAACCTCATGGTGTTTCTCGTTACACTACATGACAAGTTAAGCACAATATTTCATGCATAAACTTATGAACTTCCACAGGTATGAGCAATGTATGTTTCACATCCTTGCATACGCTGTTTGATGAACATTTTCCTCTACTTGCACCCATTTTGTGTGTTTTTTAAGAGCATGAGAATTTCTCCTCTGTGAGATCAATAAAGTTTATCTTGTCTTATCTTATTTAACATCAAGAAATATGAACTAATGTTTTGATTAATGTTAGGGTTGGGGTTAGGGTTTAGGAATTATATTAATAATATAATAATGTTAAAAAGTAATGACAGTAATAATAACAAGATAAATATAATATACCGCATTTTATTTTCATTTAAATTATCTACATTCTTATACCCCCATCACACATAGCCGGAATCACGCAGAGTGGCATCGGGATTATGAATCAGCATATATCCGAAAAGTGTCGGATTTCAGTTCTAAAATGTTCTGAGAGCCAGCTGCGGAAGTCGACACAGTTGGTCAAAATATCTCTGAAGGAGATATGACATGGAACTGTAGTGCCAGGCCATTACACCATTAATAAACATGAATCTCACCTCCAACAGCGGTCCAGGAGTGTTTCACAGCGTGGACGTGAAGCCGGGACAGCAGCTTGCAGTTAAACTCCTCTCACTCAAAATAAAAATATTAATCCCATGTAATAATCCAACCATTGTGGTGACCAGAGTTGCATTGTGCTCCTGAAGTGTGCAACAAAGAAAAAACAAACTTCCCTGGAAAGGAACTCTGTCTGAGGGACTGCATGGCCCACTGCCAGTAAACTTTGAGTGAAGCTGTCTAGTGGCAAGCACGCGCTTAGTGGCCCATGCAGTGTTATGCATACATACATACACATACACACACACACACACACACAGCTGAGTTATAATTGCAGCCCCACGTGTGTGCGCAGAGCACACATGCTCCCCGTATACACGCACACTGCGCACTTGCGTGCACGTGCGCATGAGGTACACATTGCTCTGTCCCGTGTTTGCCATCCAGACATTTGGAGATTGGCAGTCTGCAGTACCTTTTAAGGCCGTCTGACAGCATGCACTGTCTACTGTGGGACCTTATATGTAGACAGATGTGTGCCTTTCCAAATCATTTGCAATGAACTGAATTTACCCCGGGTGGACTCCAATTAAGCTGTAGAAACATCTCAGTGATGATCAGTGGAAACAGGAGGCACCTGAGCACAATTTTGAGCTTCATAGCAAAAGCTGTGAATACTTATGTACATGTGCTTTCTTATTTTTTTAAATTAATTTGCAAAAATTTAAAAAAAAAACTTTTATTCACATTGTCATTATGGGGTATTGTGTGTATAATTTTGAGAAAATAAAACAAATTTACTTCATTTTGGAATAAGGCTGTAACATAACAAAAAGTGGAAAAAGTGAAACACTGTGAATACTTTACTTTTTAGCACTGTATATTCATTTTGCTTCAGTTCGTTTAATATGTTCGCTTAAAATTCATTTCACTTTATGATCTTCGTTATTCTTATTATTATTATTCTTATTATTATTATCGTTGTTATTATTATTATTTATTGTTGTTGTCCGATCAACTGCAGCATATTCTTTACCTCACATTTTACCACCATGAATTATGGAGTACCACAGGGTTCTGTTTAAAGCTCATGGTTATTCTTCTCTTATCATTTACTGTTATATGGTGATGACACAAAGCTTTACATGCGTGTACTGGTTGTCTGCAACATTACAAAACTGGAGATTAGTTTGGCTGAGTCAGAAGTTCTGTGTCAGGAAATTTTCTATCCCTGAACTCTGAGAAGGCTGAAACAGTTGTTAGCAATGCTAAACACACATATCTGTATAACACAGCCACTGGATGACTGACTGTGTTATCATAGTGGAAGATTTAAGAATGCTATAAGAATGGATGGGTATGAATTATTTATAAAGAACAGGGTGAATAAAAAAGGGGGAGGTGCTGCCTTATATGTAGATAAAGCTTTGAGATGCAGCCAGATTGAATGTATGTCAAGTACTATAGACAACATACTGGAATGTATAACAATTGAAATTCATGTAAAACAAGCTAATAATATTATGTTAAGTTTTATCTATAGAACACCAGGATCATGTCTTGACACATTCAATGAAAAACATGCTGCCATATTTAACCATTCTGATAAGAAAGTGAAAATAACCTGTGGTGATTTTAATATAGATTTGTTAAACCCAAATGGACATCAAAAAACAACAGACTTTATCCATACAATGTACAGTAACTGTCTTTTCCCTGTAATTATAAAACCAAGTAGAATAACACTGGATACAGCTACATTGATAGACAATATATTTACAAATAAAATTGACTCTGAAATAGTTGGTGGACTTCTCATAAATGATATAAGTGATCATCTTCCTGTTTTTGCAATTTTTCAAAAATTATTTTGGAACTCAAACTAAATTAAAGACTTCTACATTTAAAATGATAAGAAATAGAACATCAGGAGCTATGGCTGCCTTCAAGGTGGAACTTGTTCCCCAAGTTCCACCTTGAACAAGTTCCACCTTGAAAACCCTAATAATGTATACAATGCATTTCTGTCAACTTTAATCTCATTATATGAGAAATATTGTCCCTTAGTGAAAATTACTAGAAAGCGGCATTGTTAAATAATAATATAAACCATGGATTACAAAGGGAATAGAGGATGCATGTAAAAAAAAAAACAATTTATATAAGAGATTCATAAAATATAGGACAAAAGATGCTGAAACAAAATATAAGTTATATAAAAATGAATTAGTAAATATTATAAGAATGAGTAAGAAAGAATATTATCATACATTATTGGAGCAGAACAGGAGTAACACACAAGAAACATGGCCCACCTCCAGAGGGCGCCCTGCCTGAAGTGCGGGCTTCAGGCACGAGAGGGCGCTGGAGCAACCGGGAGTGGCAGCTGTCACTCATCAACAACACCAGCTGTCACTCATCTTCATCAACCACATCTCCATAAGAGCCGGGCAGCATCTTCACCTCACTGCCGAGAAATCGTCTACCGAACAGGTAACACTCTCAGCCGTGTCTGTGCTGAACGCACTTATTATTGTCTTTTGAAACCTTTGCAGGAGTACCTGTTATCTTCAGTCAGCTGGGAGCTGGGTTTTGGACGTAGAAGAGTGACGGACTTCACTCCTCTTTCCAAACCAGAGAAGTAACAGTCGGTCTCTGCACTTTTCTGTGTTTTTGTGTCGGAGGTAGAGATTCTCCCACAAAAGGAGAGATCTAATTGTTCTGAACTGTTTGCTGGGTGTTCAAGCACCCACCATCACCTGTCTGTTCTTCCTGCCAGCAGTACCCGATCTGACAGCCGGAGGCAGTGGCCACCTGGGGACCCAGCGCTTGGTGGCTCCGGGGTGCTTCAGATCCGGTGGAAGTGGAAGGCGTGTGGGATCCGGCTCTTTTCTGGACGGGCGTCTTCTATCCTCGAGCCTGCCCACACGACACCGTGACTAATTGACTGTTAATCTCTATTGTGTTGTCTGTTGCTCTGTTGTGCACATTCACAACATTAAATTGTTATATTTTGGCTTATTCCATTGTCCGTTCATTTGTGCCCCCTGTTGTGGGTCCGTGTCCCTACACTTTCACAACAGGATTTCTCGGCCAGCGTCATGGATCCCGAGGGGCGTCAACCATCGCTCGAACCGCCAATGGAAACACAGGGTGCACAGGCGTCGGCAGGAGGCGTGTTAAGTGAGCTGCAGCACATCTTAACCGCCTTCACTGCTCGATTGGATTTAGTAACCGAGCAGAACGTCATACTCAATCGGAGGATGGAGGCTCTCACCGCCTAGGTGGAAGCGCGCACGCAGGGCACTGCTGCAGCACCTCCTCCCGCTGACCGAGCACAAAATACAGACATTCCAGTGGTGATTCAACGAACCCCCCCCCCGAAGCATACATAAGCCCACCGGAACCGTATGGAGGTTGTGTCGAGACGTGCGCAGACTTCTTAATGCAGTGTTCGCTCATCTTTGCACAACGTCCCGTCATGTACGCATCAGATGCTAGCCGGGTGGCTTATGTCATTAATTTGCTTCGAGGAGAGGCACGCGCCTGGGCTACGGCGCTCTGGGAGCAAAATTCACGGCTCCTAACAACATATACTGGGTTTGTGAGGGAGTTTAAACAAGTGTTTGATCATCCCAATAGAGGCGAGACCGCTTCGACCGTGCTGCTGTCAATGAGACAGGGACGTCGGAGTGCAGCCGAGTATGCAGTCGACTTCCGCATCGAGGTCCGGCTGGAATAACATTGCACTCCGCACCGCCTTCGTAAACGGACTGTCTCCAGTCTTGAAGGAGCACCTGCTGGCTAAGGATGAGCCGCGGGATTTTGACGGGCTTGTCGACCTGGTTATACGGTTAGACAACCGGTTAGAAGAACACCATTGGGAGCGGGGCGAAGGGCATGGCGGGGCGAAGGGCGTGGCCGGGCGCGAGCCGTCCCTCTTTCTTCCGGGTTTGAAAGGGTGCCGCCGTCCCCACGCTCCACAGTCAGAGAGCTCCGTGGAGTTACAGCTCCCCCTGCTGACGAAGCTATGGACACGAGCAGGGCTAAAGTAAAATCAAATGAAAACAACGGAGGCTGGCTCGCGGAGAATGTTTTTTTCTGTGGCTCTCAGGAGCACATAAAAAAGGAACTGCCCCAAGCGGTTAAACTTCAACGCCCGCCCTTAGAGACTGGGTTAAGGGTGGGCCATAACATACATGAGGGGAGATCCCGTAGATCTGCACGCATCCCAGTGACGATCCTGAGTTGGGATCTTACCCTTCACGCTCCAGCACTGGTGGACACGGGGTCTGAAGGGAATCTGCTGGACAGCAGATGGGCCAGGGAGGTAGGACTCCCTCTAGTGGCTCTACCTTCCCCATTGAAGGTGCGGGCACTAGATGGCACCCTTCTGTGATAACCAGTGATAACCAGTATGGCTTTAGAGCAAAAAGGTCCACTTCAATGGCAGTGATTTGTGAAAGGGATTTCTACTGCAGTGCATAATAAGGAATATGAGGGCTGTCCATAAAGTATAGGTCCTTTTTATTTGTTTCAAAAACTATATGGATTTCATTCATATGTTTTTACGTCAGACATGCTTGAACCCTCGTGGGCATGCGTGAGTTTTTCCACGCCTGTCGGTGACGTCATTCGCCTGTGAGCACTCCTTGTGGGAGGAGTCGTCCAGCCCCTCGTTGGAATTCCTTTGTCTGAGAAGTTGCTGAGAGACTGGCGCTTTGTTTGATCAAAATTTTTTCTAAACCTGTGAGACACATCGAAGTGGACATGGTTCGAAAAATTAAGCTGGTTTTAGGTGAAAATTTTAACGGCTGATGAGAGATTTTGAGGTGATACTGTCGCTTTAAGGACTTCCCACGGAGCGAGACATCATGCAGCACTCCCAGGCGCCATCGTCAGCCTGTTACAAGGTGAAAACCTCCACATTTCAGGCTCTATTGATCCAGGACATCGTGAGAGAACAGAGAAGTTTCAGAAGAAGTCGGTTTCAACATTTTATCCGGATATTCCACTGTTAAAGGAGATTTTTTTAATGAAAGACGTGCGGACGGGTTCGCGCGTCGGGATGCAGCCGATGCGGTGCGGCGGCACAGGAAAAACACCTCCGTGTTGAAAACCATTTGTAAAATCCAGGCAGCTTTTGATGGCTTTCAGTGGAGTGAGTATATGAGAAATTATTTAACAGCTGGACATGTTCCAACTTGTCCTTAAGGCTTCCAACGGAGGTGTTTTTCCTGTGGCGGAGCGTCGCGGCGGCTGCGAGCCGACGCTGCAATCCACCCGCACGTCTTTCATTAAAAAAATCTCCTTTAACAGTGGAATATCTGGATAAAATGCTGAAACCGACTTCTTCTGAAACTTCTCTGTTCTCTCACGACGTCCTGGATCAATAGAGCCTGAAATGTGGAGGTTTTCAGCTTGAAACAGGCTGACGACGGCGCCTGGGAGTGCTGCACGATGTCTCGCTCCGTGGGAAGTCCTTAAAGCGACAGTATCACCTCAAAATCTCTCATCAGCCGTTAAAATTTTCACCGAAAACCAGCTTAATTTTTCGAACCGTGTCCACTTCGATGTGTCTCACAGGTTTAGAAAAAATTTTGATCAAACAAAGCGCCAGTCTCTCAGCAACTTCTCAGACAAAGGAATTCCTACGAGGGGCTGGACGACTCCTCCCACAAGGAGTGCTCACAGGCGAATGACGTCACCGACAGGCATGGAAAAACTCACGCATGTGCACGAGGGTTCAAGCATGTCTGATGTTAAAACATATGAATGAAATCCATATAGTTTTTGAAGAAAATAAAAAGGACCTATACTTTATGGACAGCCCGTATACTGTTGGTGTTTGTATAGATTTTAAAAAGGCATTTGATACTATTGATCATAATATATTGATGAATAAACTGGAGAGATATGGTATAAGAGGGTTAGCATACACATGGATGAAAAGTTATTTAGATGACAGATATCAATATGTGCAATTAAATAATGTAAAATCAAATCAGTTGAAGGTAACTTGTGGGGTCCGTCAAGGGTCTGTGTTGGGTCTGAAATTATTCATATTATATATCAATGATATATGTAATGTTTCCAAACTATTAAAGTGCGTTTTATTTGCTGATGACACCACTCTTTATTGTTCTGGTAAAAACCTAGAACAGCTTCTGACTACAGCGGAAAAGGAATTAAATATATAAAAAAACTGGTTTGACATTAATGAGTTACCTCTGAATTTGAACAAAACAAAGTTTATTGTTTTTGGCACTCGACAAATAAAAAACCCAGTTGTAATCAGGGTTAATAATATTGAAATTGAACGAATGTATGATAATAAGTTTCGTGGAGTGACAATCGATCATAAGCTTTGTTGGAAACCTCATATAAATAATGTAAAATCTAAAATGTCAAAAACTATTGCTATACTTTATAAAGTAGAGGATGTCCTTAACAAAAAGTCACTATACATACTTTATTGTTTATTATTACTTCCACATATTACTTATTGTCTAGATGTATGGGGTAATACATATAAAACCAACACTCTTCCTATTTTTAGAATGCAAAAAAAGCTATAAGAATTATTAATGGAGCAAATTACAGGGAACCAACTAACGCTTTGTTTATTGACAGTAATGCCCTTAAATTTTATGATTTAGTGGAATTTAAAATGGCACAGATAATGTATAAAGTACAGAATAATTTACTTTGCCGCAATATTCAGAAGCTGTTTGAAATCAGAGAGAGTCAATATGATTTGAAGGGAACAAGTATTTTCAAAAAAATCTAAGATACGAACAAATATAAAGCAAAGATGTGTTTCTGAAAGAGGTGTTAATTTATGGAATAGCTGTGACAATTAATTAAAAAGGTATACTTCACTTTCATTATTTAAAAATGTTTAAAACTAAAATATTACAGAAATATATAAATCAAGTATGAAG
Source organism: Thalassophryne amazonica (assembly GCF_902500255.1). Taxonomy (NCBI): domain Eukaryota; kingdom Metazoa; phylum Chordata; class Actinopteri; order Batrachoidiformes; family Batrachoididae; genus Thalassophryne; species Thalassophryne amazonica. The sequence continues at coordinate 91,433,152 of NC_047105.1, read as the reverse complement.
AATGATAATGTAATTAATGTAACTTTTGGTTGTATTATTATGGAACGTATTTATTTATATACGAGGTCTATTAGAAAAGTATCCGACCTTATTATTTTTTTCAAAAACCATATGGATTTGAATCACGTGTGATTACATCAGACATGCTTGAACCCTCGTGGACATGCGAGAGTTTTTCACGCCTGTCGGTTACGTCATTCGCCTGTGGGCAGTCTTTGAGTGAAGAGTTGCCCACCCTCTCGTCGATTTTTTCATTGTTTAGGAATGGCTCAGAGACTGCTGCTTTGTTTGATCAAAATTTTTTTCAAAACTGTAAGGCAGAACTGAGTGGACACCATTCGATAAATTCAGCTGGTTTTCAGTAAAAATTTTAACGGCTGATGAGAGATTTTGGTCTGGTAGTGTCGCTTTAAGGACGGCCCATGGCGCCTGACGGCGATCTGCGCTTCGAGGCGGCAGCGTCTCGCCGTTTCAAGTTGAAAACTTCCACATTTCAGGCTCTGTTGACCCAGGAAGTCGTCAGAGAACAGAGAACTTTCAGAAGAAGTCAGCATGAGGAGTTTATTCGGACATTCCATTGTTAACGGACATTTTGTAATGAAAGAACGTGCGGGCAGAGTCGCATGTCAGACTGGACCCGACCGCGGGGGTCGCGACAGGAAAAACACCTCCGTGTTGGAAACCTTAACAGGCAAGTTGGAACATGCCCAAGCTGTTAAACAATTTCTCAGTTACTCACTTGTTGAAAGCCATCAAAAGTCGCCTGAATTTTACAAATGGTTTTCAACACGGAGGTGTTTTTCCTGTCGCGGCGCACACAGATTCGCCGAGTCGTTTCCGTGACGACTCGGCGAATTTGCGCGCACGTCTTTCATTACAAAATGTCCTTCAACAGTGGAATGTCCGCATAAAGTCCTCATGCCGGCCTCTTCTGAATCTTCTCTGTTCTCTCACGACATCCTGGGTGAATTAAGCCTTAAATTAGGATGTTTTCAGGTCGAAACAGGCCGACGACGGCTCCTGGAAGCGCAGCGCGACGTCCCGCTCCGTGGGAAGTCCTTACAGCGACAGAAACACCCCATAATCTCTCATCAGCCGTTAAACTTTTCACTGAAAACCAGCTAAATTTCTCGAATAGTGTCCACTCGGATATTCCTCACAGGTCCAGAAAAAATTTTTTATAAAGCAACGCGCGCCGTCTCGAGCAGCGTGTGAAACAAAGGAATTCAGCCGAGAGGGCTGAACCACATCTGTTGTGAAAGTGTAATGACACGGACCCACAACAGGGGGCGTAAATGAACGGACAATAGATGAGCCAAAAATACAACACTTTACTGTTGTGAAGCGTGCACAACGAAATACAGACAAATACAGAATTTGGACAGAGTCAAATGTACAAAGGTGACGTGTGGGCAGGCTCGAGGATAGAAGACGTCCGTCCAGAGAAGAGCCGGATCCCACACGATTTCCACTGCCACCGAACCCGGAGAATACTGGAGCCGCCAAGTTCCGAGTCCCCAGGTGGCCACCGTCCCCGGCTGTCGGATCTGGTACTGCTGGCAGGAAGCAGAAACAGTTATGTGTGGGTGTGTGTACACCCAGCAAATACAAGCAGCGACAGTTCCTTAATGGTGGGTAAGACACCTCCACCTCCAAAACAGGAACACAATAACAATACCAGTAGCACCTACTGAACACGGCTGAGAGTTTTACCTCCAAAGGCAAACGATATCTCGGCGACGAGGTGGAGATGTCGTCCGGCTTTTGTGTGTGTGTGGTTGATGACCAGGAGATTGGTGACAGCTGTCATAGTTGATGAGTGACAGCTGTCACCCCAGCTGTTCCTGAAAGGCAGCAGCGCCCTCTCGTGCCTGAAGCCCGCACTTCAGGCAGGGCGCCCTCTGGTGGTGGTGGGCCAGCAGTACCTCCTCTTCAGCGGCCCACACAACAACATCTCACTCAAGGCCTGCCCACAGGGAAATGACGTCACCGACATGCGTGAAAAAACTCACGCATGCGCACGAGGGTTCAAGCATGATTGGTGTAATCGCACATCATTCAAATCCATATAGTTAAAAAAAAATAATAAAAGGGTCGGTTTCTTATCTAACACATCTCGTATTAATTTTTCTAAAGTGCTTCAGGTTTTTTCTTTTCTTTTTTGCTCTTATATTTTATGTTACCTTGCTGAATTTGTTTTTGTAAAAAGGTTAGGCATAATAAGCATGAGCTTCAGCCTGGCTTTTAGCACATAGAGAGCTGTCAAGCCTGCCATTCCTTCTGATTTATGAGGAAAATAAGGGACTGGGGGGGTCAAGGTGCAGAGGAATGAGGTTTTATTTACTTCCTGATATATGGCAGAACCTCTAGCATGAGACATACTGATGTAATCAAAATATACTTTATTAGTCTATACACCACAGAGTGGCAGGTGGTGGCCAAGCATTTAAGTGCGCTTATTTCCATTGTGGCCTGGTTCAAGGTCACCCTTGCCCATTCTCTATGTAGTCTGGAGTTGTGTCAGGAAGGGCATCCAGCATAAAACCTGTGCCAACTCAAGATGCACATCCACCTTGGATCTGCTGTGGTAACCTGAGTGAAAACAAGGGAAAAGCAAAAGGGCCAAGACTTACAGTACTGAACAGATGGTTTTTTTTTTTTAATCTATTTCAAATTAATACAATTCAATATAATGTAAAATTTACTTATATTGTTATTTTCTGTGTAAGGGGGCTGCTTCCTATCAATTAACTTGACATGCATTGTTTTTATCTGTAAAGACAAATAGTGGTTGAACATAATATATATTTAGCAGAGGAGATTGATATGGCCCTGAAAATTTAGGTGGGATGAAAACAACTAAATTTAGCAAACCGTCTATCCTACGGATGTGGAGATTAATCGATAGGAATTGGTATCTAGATACAAACGTGCGCGATGCGAGTGTATCCATTCATTCAGTGTGCATTGATTCAATTGACGGATGAAATCGTGATGATCGGTCGCTACGTGCTTGCATCAATTTTTTCTGATGCACACTCAATGCACCACGCACTGAAGCCTGAAACCAAAGCACATTTCTACCACAACAAATCTATTTCAAAATGGAGGCCTGCGACAACGCCGCAAGCAGTTTTAGTAGATTTTTGACGCACCTAAAACATCAGGCATTTGGAATTATTTTGGCTTTAAAAAAAAAATAAAATAAAAAATAAACTTGACAAGACGCAAGTTGTTTGGAAAGAATGCCGTGGCTGCAGCTGTGCCCCCTAACTCGGAAAAACTGGTGAAAAAAGCATCTCAAATTAATTTTGCCAAGGCAGTACTCTGTCAGTGAGTGACTCACTTTAAGTCACTCATTGAGAGCGATGTCTTACTGTTTACTGTACTGTTTAAGTTCTGACAGTGTGATGGAGCAGGTTCCACATATGAGGGAACTGATTCCTGTTGCATAATATTGAATCTGGTAAATTTGCTGCTTATAAGGAGTAAAACAAATCCTCTGCTTCCAGTAGAATCAGAAAAAGAAGAATACCATCGTACCATACTGAATTGGAGCTTCTTATTTTCTATTGAAATTTTTGATATAATTTCTTTGCATCATGTTGAATCGCATCGTATCGCACCAAATTGCATCATATCGTATCGTATTCTGAGGAACTGAATCGCTGTCATATACATATCAAATCGCATCGAATCAGGAACAGGGGTGAATCGTATCACATCATATCGTCACTATCATCATGTATCATTATATGTATCATATTGAGATGCGTATCGAATCGTCAGTGATGAGATTCACATGCCTAGTCTATACCACAGTATGCACTGTGGTTTTTTTGGTTTACACCTGTTTTATAAAATAATGCCAATATAATATCAACATCAGTAACAATCCTGTGTCTCAGACCTGACCATCACCATTACTGTCCTCCTTTTTGTGTGTAGAGTGTCCTACTTTTCAGAGGACAGGGGAATGGCCACCATAGGGGGTCCCACTGTCTATGTTTCCATTGTGCTGTTTGAAGTATTTTAAAACACAGTATCATTATCTGAAACAATTATTTCATTTCCTTTTTTGTGACACTGTATCTTCATCTAGGAACACTAATTCATTTTCTGAAACAAGTGGATCATTTGGTACTAGTTTGACTATTTCAAAGCTGTAGATTACGCTCTGAATCAGTTTGTTAATTTGGTATAAAAATTCAAAAAGCCACATTTCATTCATCAACATGTGTGGATAATCATTTATTTTTGTATGCACACGTCTGAATGTGTAATGAAAAATGAATATCAAACCTTATTATGAACATATTACACCATTCTGCACGTATCTGTGCACATGCACTTATTTTGACACGCAGTTTCTTTTGAGCTTTTCGTTCTTTCTTTTTTTGCCTGCTGATTGTGGCAGATGGAGTCAGGCTCAAAGTGACACAGCTATAAAGCAACACCTGGTAGACACGGGCTGGTCACCGCTACATCTGTGGCCATCAGGATGGAGCGTGTGTGTGTGTGTGTGTGTGTGTGTGTGTGTGTGTGTGTGTGTGTGTGTGTGTGTGTGTGTGTGTGTGTGTGTGTGTGTGTGTGTGTGTGTGTGTGTGCATGCGTGCTCGCCCGCATCCACGACCAACAGAAGTGTTGGCACATGGTGGCTAGTGTGGGTGATGGTGCCAACATGAATTTTCTGTGAGATGAGCCAAAAAAGGAGGAAAACACATCAGCTTCAAGATGCAAAAGAAGGAGGAAAAAAAAAAACCTTCAGGCAGCTGTGGAAGTATTTGCTGTCTGCTCGCCAGAGTTTACTCAAAAGTTTTTCATTTCTGTATTTTCTGTATTTTATTTTCTCTCTGTGCTGTGCGATTAACTATTTTCTGGCACATGGTTTAAACACTGATTATGTCTGTAGTTTTTAATGATACAAAGAAGCAGCTGTAACTCAGATTTGCTGGATTACAAAATCAAAATGTACTTTGTGAATTTGGAGTCTTTGACAAAACTGGAATTCAAACTCTAACCCTGCTTCTGTGCCTTCTGTAATTATCTGAGTAGGTCTGCTTGTCTGGTTCGCCATCTAGTCTTCGTCCTCTACACTGTAGATAGAAACTTTGGTTTGAAACAACAACGAAGTATAAAAATGTCAAAGCTTTCTGTGAAGTCATGAGGTATCTGTCTCAAAATGATCAATCAGAAATATGTATCATATGGCTAAACTGTTAGTGGCTTTTGGACTAAACGAGTGAATTTAATTTCATCATGAATACATTAAATCTGAAATAAATCATGGTTTTCAAGTCATTTGTGTTTAATCAGTAACTGGCTAAATTAGGAGGCTGTTACAGCTCCAGGCCCAGCTGTAGTTTTTGACCAGTTTTCTTATAGTTTTTTTTTTTTCAATATAACTTTTCCAAAAAAAAAAAAAAAAAAACACCAGAAATTATTTCCAGCATAATTATATAGCACAACATTTTTCATTATTAGTCCATAGGCCAGCAGGTTTTCAGTACCACGTAATGGGACTAAAAAACACATACAATCCAGCGTCAGTATACCATTACTGCAGCACATAACTGAAACAATCCTTCAAACGGTGATGCAAGCACCAAAGTTGGCACAAATACTCCTTAGACATTACTCTTTTGAAAAAATGGATTGGCCACTTGAATTTTCAATAGGCAGTCACACAGGGGTCAAAATTTAAAATATGTTCCAGTCATACTGAAAACTATATCACATTATTTGTCTGATCACAAAGATTTCAAGAAGGTATAGTTTGGACTATCTGTGACTGAATGTTATGGAGTTATGGGGTAAAAACAGCAAGATGGTGACGAAGGTCAATTTCAGTTTGCAAAGGGGTCAAAAGTTAAAGTTGCTACAATTTTGGTAAAAAGTGGTACAAATTATTGGTTGGACTAATTGGATTAGTAAATTGAATGATTGGAGAATTTTCAAATTTTGACCCCTGTGTAATTCTTCAATTGACCCCTACCTGGCTGCCTATTGAAAATTCAAGTGGCCAGTCCGCTTTTTTTTTTTTCTTTTGTTTTTCAAAAGACTAATGTCTAAGGAGTATTTGTGCCGAATTTGGTGCTTGCATCACCATTTCAAGGATTCTTCTGTAAATATTCTGTTATCTGCTGCACTACATGGCCAACACAAAAATGTTTGGTGTCCATCCAAGACTGATAGCTATAGTCAGGTTGGGGCAGTGGTGTCAAAAGTACACACATTTGTTACTTAAGTAGAAGTATAGATACTGCAGTTTAAAAACACTCTGGTAAAAGTTGAAGTATCAACTTGACCTCTTTACTCAAGTAAAAGTGAAAAAGTATGTGCTCCAAAACCTACTTAAAGTATAAAAGTATAAAGTAACCTTAAAAAAAAAAAAAAAAAAAAAAAAAAAAAAAAGGTAGATGCCACTATATGAATTGAAAGCTTAATTTAAAAACTGATTCGTTCTACATGTGGCCCAAGACCCAAAACCCCAAATTACTCCCCAACACCACCTGCACGAAAATGTTTCAATTCTAGAAGCTCTGAAATGCAATCTGGGACTATTCCAGACAATAAACTGCAGTGAGTGCAGCATCCATTTAGTGAGAAAAAAAAAAACAACAACTTTCCTTATTCAGATTCATTCCAGTAGTATTCTGCTCTTACTAGGATGCAGCAGTTTTCTAGTTTGGCAGAAAGTTCTGGAGGAAATCACTGAAGAAATTAACACAATGAAAATATGGTTTGACCGAAACAAACTGTCATTAAACTTAAATAAAACAGGGATGAAATGGAGGTGTAAGAGTCACTAGGTGTTCACAGGAAACATTTATTTCTGTATGTATTTATTTATGTATGTTCATTGTTAGTTGCTTTTATATTTTATTTTCTGTTGTGTTTCTATTCAGGTTCTTTTTGTCTCTTTCTCTGAAATTGTATATAATAATTATCATTAGATTATTAATATATAAACAAAAATAAATTTAATAAATATTACAATTTGAAAACAAATGCACCCGAATGTGAAGACAGCTGGAACTGCTTCATGCTAACTTTTAACATTGAAAATGCCATAGACATGCTAACGTGTTAGCGTCGCTCCCATTTTTAAGTTATAAAATACATCTATCAACTGTTTCAGAAGACCATAACAGGTCGGTTTAACATAGAAAAGGTAAATAATACTCATAGAAGTATGCTCTTTAGGGTTTTAGCGGGGGAAAATTAAGCGACAGAAAGAAAGAATAAACGAAACAATAGGTCGAAGCATTGCTTCAATCTGCGAACCAATGCTTCGATTGGTTCAAAATCCATTCCTTTATCTTCATTGATCCATGTTTCTGATATAGCAGTTATATTAAATTTTTTTTTTTTAAATTGACTTAAATATTCTTTAATGTTAAAGTTTGCATACAGACTTCTGCTGTTGAAATGGATTATTGATCATTTGTTATCCATTTTAATGATCCGATTAAACTGTTCATCTGTATAATAGCAACAACTGTCATTAATATTTGAGAAGAAATTATTGTCCGGGTCTATATCGTGCTCCAAGTCCAGTACGTTGTGGTCTGTGTATTTAAATGTTCTCAGTTCTAGTTTTCCATGATCAGCAATCCTGTGAGTTATATCCTTCTTGTCTCCAGATGTAGATGATGTAGTAGATGAATAGGTTCCTCTGGTCTGTGTCATGGTGTTGTGATGTGTTTGTGTCCTCATACCTTATTGGTCGTATTTGTCCATGTTCCTCGATGTTCCTGATTACCATAACCTTCGCTTGTTCTGGTGTTCCGTTCAGTTTGATGAATGTTTTGCAGTTGGATGTCCATGTCTGTTGAATTTTTCCCTGCTTTTTTAAGAAACGAGCTTTCCTGGCGATGTCTGCGTTTCTTTTGGTCAGATGTTCATTGATGAACACGTTTGTTCCTTTGAGTTTCCGTCCCTGTTTTAACAATGCCATTTTATGTTTTCTGTTGACAAACCTCATTATAACAGCTCGCTTGTCTCCATCCTCTCTCCTGGGCAGGGGGTGGCACGCTTCAATGTTATTACAGTCCATTTGAATACCTTTAGATTGCAGGAAGTCAGCCACCTGTTGTTCCACTGAGCTGGCCTCCTGCTCACTGGCCTCCCGTCCGCTGTCTTCTGACACCGCCCGTGTGTAGGATCGAGGTTTAATATGAATTCCTGTAATAATAACGTTGTTCATCCTTGTGTACTGTTCCAACTCCGCAACACGGTTCTCCAGGTGCACCAGACGCCGGTCTTTCTCGGCATTCTGGATCCGGAGAGCTTTCACTTCTTCCGCCAGCTCCATAATGGATTTCTGCTGCATTTTAACAACAGAGATTTCCTCAGACAAAAAGTCCAAGGACTTCTTGATATCGTCTCTCTCCTCCGCCGTCAATGCCTTCTTCGGACCCATGGTCAGATAAATCCGCGCTGGCACCTCGGTAAAGCCACGCCAGTGGAACTGCGCTGGCGCCTCGGGCTTCAGGTGGAGCCGCGCCGGTGGATGTGCGCTGGCACCTCGGGCCTCGGTGAAGCCACACCGGTGGAACTGCGCTGACGCCTCAGCACACATCCACCGGCGCTGAAGCCAAGAGTAACGAGGCTGTTTGTTTTAAAAATGTAAGGAATAGAAAGTACAGATACTTGTGTGAAAATGTAATAAGTAGAAGTCAGAAGTAGGCAGAAAAATAAGTAATGGAGTAAAGTATAGATACCTACAAAGTGTACTTAAGTACAGTAACAAAGTATTTGTACTTCGTTACTTGACACCTCTGGGTTGGGGTGTGTTATGCCAGTAGGTGCACTCATCTGATGGAGATGGGTGCACCTACAGAAGGGAGATTGGTCAATTGGTGACCTGGTACAGACAGAATAATTCGGAGCTCAATGCTCAAAAGAGCGTGGAAATGATTGTGGACATCAGGAAAGTTCAAGCTGCACTTGTGTGACTCCCAAGTTGAAACTGCAGAGTAACTCTTCTTCCTGGTCTCTATCATCACATGGGACCTCAATTGGGAGCTGAACATCAGCTCCCTCATCAAAAAAGCCCAGTAGATGATGTATTTCCTGGGACAGGTGAAAAAGTTCAACCTGCCAAGACAGTGATTGTGCACTTCTGCACAGCCATCTTTGAGTCCATGCTCACCTCCTCCATCACCATCTGGTACACTGCTGCCACCACCAAGGACAAGTAGAGCCTGCACCATATCATCCGTTCTCCTGAGAAGTCGATTGGCTGTAGTCTTCCATCTCTCCAGGACCTGTGCTTCTACATGACCCTAAGGCGAGCCAAAAAGATCAGCGCTGACCCCTCCCAATCTGGATAGTATCTTTCTGAGACTCTCCCCTGTGGTAGGAGGCTGTAGACCATCAGAACTAAAACCACTCGTCATCTGCAGTTGGCCTCATTGGGAGGGCCAGTGATATTGTCTCACACCACCACCACACCTCCCTCCCCCACACCCCTGAGACTCTACATGTTACATTAATGTACAAACAGTTTGACCCACTCATTTTTTTCCCAGCACACTGTACATACTCATAGCTGTCCATTTTATAGGTAAACCTATATTTCCTACTTTTGCTCTTTAAATAATAGTAGTGGCTTTATTGAACTTTTGCTTATTGTTGTGCACCAAACACCACAGCAAATTTCTTGTATGAGAAAACTTGAGTCTGAGTCTTTTTTTTTTCAACCATGTACTTGACATACTCACATGTCAACCCCTTGGAAACAGCTGATTTTAGGACAACAATAAGCTTTTCTATCTGTTACCATTTTAAGATGGTCTTTTTGTCAATGCTGCTGTCTAAGGTTATACTTTGTCACATCATATTTCTGTGCTGCATTTATCTATCTCATTTATATATTGATCTGTCTTACAATGAGTTTAAACTGCATTCCAATGTCTTCTCAGTTAGCTTAGCCATCATGCTGTTTTCAGAATGTTCACGTTCTCTCTCCATTATATTTCTCCCTGGGACCAGAAGTGAGTAATAGTGCTGTGACACTTCCACATTTTTGATCCGTGCACTTGCACGCACTTCGTCGTGACAATCCCACCCACTGTGTTCCCAGATGGATGCTATGCTTTGTTCCGTTGGATGCTGCACTTTGTGCCCTGGACGCTGCGTATATAAAATAATTATTTCGTAGTAGATTAATCATTTTCTGTCAGAGTTTGGCTGTTGGAAACACTGCTAATCTCTTCCAGAATCACAGAGGACCGTTTCAGGCGGATCTTTTTTCTCTCTCTCTTATGCGCTGCATGAGGTGGAGAACATATTTGGAATCATATAAAAGGTAAATATTTGTAATGTTTATATTGTAATGGCTTGGTTTAACAGTTGCATGTTCATTCCTTCTTGTGAGCAGCTGTAAAAGTACGTTTATGATAGATTTAATATGTTGTTATAATTGTTCTTTTTTCCTGTCTGCATATATAGTAATGGTAAATGCCACCTTGGCAGAACCATTTATGAACATTAATACACATATATGCAATTTATCTTGCAAGACAGAAGGTATGTAGTGCGTGAGTGAATGTGGTGTGCATGTGTGACCCCCATCCGCCCTTCCCGATCAGTCTACAACATCCTACTCAAAGCCAACCGACAACTTCTATCAGGAAGGGCCGACCACCAAAACAACATGAAGGCAGACAAGAATGAAAGACAAGTGGTGAAAGCAATAGCTGAGAAGTGATGAGAAGTGAGACACCAAGGAGACAGGGCCCCAACCATACAACATACCAGGACAAACAACCACACATGAACAAGTAGTGACAACAACAGTCTGTTGTCTAATTAGTGAGCATCCATACCCTAATCTAGGACACCAGAGTCTTGATCCCATTGAGAGCACTAAAACCGAATTGTGGTGATGGCACAACCATCCAAACACACAACCATCCACATTAGACCCGATCACTGTGGCTGATGTGTATATGACATGGACCACTCCGGCATGTCAGAAGCCATACGGCCGACCGCAAGCAACGACGGAAATGGGTCCAGGATGCAGGGCCAGAGGAGAAACCAGGAGAAAAAGGGCAGCGGAAGGGCACAGGGGCCAGGAAGGGCAGCCACCAGATCCATCGGGGCAGCACGACGAACCAACAGGGGAACAGCCCGGTGGTGCTTGAACACACCCACCACGGATTCACAGGAAGCAACCCCATACCCAAGGGATGCACGCAGGGTGCCGGCATGGGTCCACCAAAAAGGGTGGGCCCCAGAACCACACCACCCAGGCAACGGCCCCCAAAGGGAGGAGTGAGCGGCAGCAGTAATGGGGGGCAAAGGAGCCACTGCAGACACACCCAAAACACGGGCAGGGACCACCGAGCCATACGAGGGCCCCCAGACAAGCAAGATCCAATCCCCTGGGCCAGGGAGCACACAAGGCTCCCCCAACACCCAAGACTCCCCCAGCGCAGCCAGCAGGACCACTCCAAACTCCCCTCCACCTCAGACCCCACCCGAAACAGCAAAGCCCAAGATCGGGAGACCGCCCAAGGTAGAGCGGGACAACACCACACCCCACGGACACCACGGCCCCCAACCCCCCAGCAGCCGTCCACCCCCCAGTGCCAACACCCGCGTCGTTATAATTGTTGAGACAAGCTGCGCTCTGATGCGGTGCACTGATGCAGTCACTCGCACTTACACGCAGTGTTTTTAATTGTTTAAGCAATGTTCACGCGAAGTTCACGTTCATGATGGAAATTTTGAACATTTAAAAATTTTCTTTGCACACTTGCACGAAGCTGTGCACAGTTTTCAGCGGTTTACAATGAGTTTGCAACGAGTTGACTCTCCTATATGCAGAGTGCGTGCAAGTGTGCAGATCAAAGTCGTGCAAGTGTCAGGGGGCCTTAACAGGGGCAGGTCTCTTCAGTCCACGGGAGGTCATTTCATGAGTATCTGAAGCCCCTTTCACACTGGGGGTGCTCCCGGTTGCTCCCAGTTGCACCGTGCGTCATTATGACGACGCTGCGTGGAAGCAACTCAGTGCCGAGATGATGCAGCGCGAGGAGCACAAAGGAGGAAGCAAGTCGGGCACCGAAAAATTAAACCTGTTTAATTTTTTTGGCGTCCTGTGCTCGACGCAGAAAGGAAGTGGTTCCAGCACAAGTCGGGGCAAAGAGGCATAACTTGGGGCAAAGAGGCGTTACCCGGCGTGACTCGGAAGCCAATTTATGATTCCTGCTGTGTTTCATTGTTCCCACAGTATAAATCACGCAGGATTGTTTTTATACCGTGTACTTAATGCAGTAAAAACTACATGCTGACAAAAAAAGACCACAGAAAAAAAATGCTGATTGCAGCTCAGCTCCTTCTCTGTGTGGAGCTGTCTGGTGAAGAGAGGCACTGTGAGGCAACAGTAGCTTCTTCTCTCACAAATGTGTTTAAATAAAATCCATAAAAGTCCTGCTCACAGACTGATTGCCAGGAATATCCCGTAAAACGTCCGGACATCTCTAGTCCACTCATGGACGTTCGTTCACGCACATGTGAACAATTAAAAGAAAAAAAGTCTGGCTGCAGGCATTAGTTCCTTGTTCTCTGCTCAAACTCTCACATCATAGTTAAAAAAGGACAAAAAAGGGCATACGTCCTGAGACAGGACATGTCAACATCAAGTAGAACTCCAGACATCTCCACGTTTGCTTACGGACGGTTTGCTCGCACATAAAAGGAGGAAAGATAAACTATAACAGTACTCAGAGCGCAGCCCTGCAGCTCTGCACAAGAACAAATATAAAGTAGAAGAGAAGTCAGAGTGCACAGTCTGTCTGCAGCCAAACTGTGGACTCTGACTTCTCTGTGCAGAGAACCTGCAGGCTTTGTTCTCACCTCCTCTCTGCCCCCTGCTGCACGCACCTGACGCAGATATTCTTGCATCGTCATGACACCACAGGAAGCAACTGGGAGCAGCCCCGGTGTGAAAGGGGCTTAAGGCAACCAACTGTTGCAGCTCTATTAACATGTAAATGTATAGCCCCTGAATACAAGATAACCTCATTTTGACCCAGAATTTCCAAAGGGGGCCCCCATCACGTTATATTCACAGAAATACAGTAAACTAATTCCTTTCTTGTTTTTCTGGACTACATGTTACTACATTTACAAAACTGAATGTAATGCCACAATATTTTTTGGAGACAATGAGCAATTGTGTACACTGACTTGCTTCAGAAATTTAAATTTATAAAACTGTTTAAATGAGATTGTTGCTAATCACGCTTTTAATGATTTTACAACACTGTATGTATGAGCAGATATTTTGACATCTTAACATTTTGAAAACCCAAACTGTGGCTCTAAAATGTCAGTGGCTTATTATGTATAATCAGGCAGGCTTGAAAGGGAATACAACGTCACAGGATTTATTAATACACTGGCTTGTAATAATTTGGGAGGTTTCTTGTTTCACTCCATGACCTTTGTCCCTCTTTAGTAAACCTCACATTGTCCGTGCTGTCTAAAACTACCAACATCTGAGCGGGGGACCAGCATGGGTCAGGGCCAATCCCCTGCTCTGACAGAGCATAAATATATTACCATCGGGCTGAATTACCAAGGGATAACACTCACCTTGCCACTGCGCATCACACAACATGTTCCAACAAGTGGAAAATATAGTCAAAGGTGAGGAATAAAATTGCAAAACTGTCTTTTGCCACTTCATAAAAGAAAAGTACCTTTAACATGACCTGGATTTCACTGTTTTACATCTACACTGTAAAAAAAAAAATTCCTTTTTACAGAAAAAATCTGGCAGCTGTGGTTGCCAGGGGAATTATGTAAATATTACAGTGAATATGTAAATGGTTTTACATAAAATATGTAAATTTTACAGTTTAAACCTGTAATTAAAAAAAAAAAATTGCAACTTTAGTTGTCCTTTCCTGCGAATTTGCATGGCCATGCTGTTATTAAATCATTTTTTCTCTAATATTTACTCGTACACCTATAGTAAGTGCCTTTGGCTGCTCCCTAGTTTTCACTCAGGGTCGCCACAGTAGATCCAAGGCGTGACTGCATGTTGATTTGGCACAAGTTTTACACCGGATACCTTTCCTGACACAATGTAACATTACATGGAGAAATGTAGCAGGGGTGGGATTTGAACAGGGACCCTTCAGCAGTAGCACTGAAACCAAGTGCACTAACCACTTGGCCACCACCCCTGCTGTCTAGCTTTATTTTATTGATTAATAATTAATATGTATATGTCGCGGGCATGACGATCCCCAGACTCCCCATCTTTTTCAGCATTTTTCTTTTTTTTGGCTTTCAGCTTCTGGGGGACCTCCACCCCCTAGACCCCCCGCCCCCCAATTATAGCCCTTTTAACCCCCTGCCACTTTAAGCATTTTTTAATGTAGATGTAAATTAATATTAGTATTAAGTTTTCAGCTAGTTGACAGTAGGGCTGTACAATATGGCCAAATTATCATATCTCAGTTTTGTCATATCAGTATGATATACGATATGACTATGATTTCACACAAAGTGCAGCAACAGTGAAAATTAAACATTCTTAAACAAAACAGTAATAATACCACACTCATTTTGTACTCATCATAAGTTTAGGATACAGTGCCATTAATGCGCGAAGCTCTCCACTATCTATATATATATCATCAAACAATAATTTAAAAGTGAATAATTGTTGCAGAACCTACCATCGGTTTGTAGGTTTTTACAACAATGTTGTCCAGTTTGTGGCTTTGTCTACAATGGGCAGAGTTTTTTTGTGCCATTTCCGGTTTGTGGCTTCATCCACCATCAATCTGTCGCTTTTTATGGCTTTTTATGGCAGTGTTGTTTGTGGCCTTTTCCCCTATGGGGAGAATGTTTTGTGCCATTTCCGGTTTGTGCCTTCATCTACCACAGAGCGAGCTTTGCACGGTGCTTCGCTCATAATATGTATATGTCACGGACATGACGAGCGAAGCTCTTCAGCTTCTCACCACGTCATTTACATAGGTCCTTCAGACTTTTTTATTTTTAGAAAATACTTCGGTGGAGCATGAGCATGGCTAAAACCTTTCACCTTTTTGTGCTATTTCCGGAGTGTTTTGTGCCATTTCCGGTTTGTGCCGTCATTGTTTTGTGTCACTGCCGGTTTGTGCCTTTGTCTACCATAGAGCGAGGGTCACACCGCAGCGTGGTGCCTCGCTCGTATCGCAATGCAAAATTAATCCGTTCTTTATTTTTGCATGTTAACAATTACAATGCAAATATATGGAACAGATAAGCTATTAATAGTCTATTTAGAAGATAAAATCTCTGCAAAAGGTTCACCTTACATTTAAATATCCCCAAAATGTAGTTTAAACAGATCACATCTTTTTTCAAACCCTTCATTTACAGTATTTTAGTGTATTTGTGAATATCATTATCTGTAAAGTCTAAAATGATAGTAAAATTCTAATTAACAGAAAAAAAACATTATTTTATGGCCCCTTCACACATAGTGAAACGTTTGGTCAAAAGCTCTGATCACCAGTCAGCAACTTCACTACTGAGCTACGGAGCTGTTCTTTGAAAGCTGTGGGAATCTGCCTCATATCAGGAAGGACATGGAAGTATTACAAAAAAAAATGAAAGTCACACACTATATAAAAACACTGCATTTATCAAGTGAGCAATACAAATATGATCCGTCTGTTCCTCTGTAGATAACCCATGGTCACAGACATACAGTCATGAAATGACATGAATGAGAAGCAGTGTGCTCTGATTATGTCCACATCAACTGGTCAGGTGCGTCCAGTCAGCCACACGCGTGTTCTGCCCAACACACCTGTTTTTTGGATGGTGCGCCACAGCACAGACACCACGTCACGTGGAACAGAGCTCACGTGGGTGACGTGATGGTCAGATCGCCCACTGTGTGTTCTGATCTGACAGTCCATTTCAACCTGGGGCCTGTCAGTGTCCGCTCCGTGCGTGCGCTCGCTTGCTATAACTTGTCGCCACCATGGTGATACATGTTTTTATTTATGTCCACGTAAATACTGCAATTAGACACACGCACCTCACAATGGACAGTTGTTAGTCCATGTCTATCCAAACACAGTAGGTAGGTGTTGTCCAGCTGGAATGTGCAGAATGACAGATCACCACAGCTGCTTCTGTCAGAAGCCACGCCTCCCGTGAGTGGAGTGCACACACCCAAGTGTCAGTGTGCATGTTTGCAAAGTCAAACTCGTGGGGAACTTAGACAAATTTCACAGCAGTACGACAGTGGTTGCCTGCAGTCTCTTGTCGTGCCAAGAGTACGACTGGCCACACATTTGCAAGTGACATGTGAGTGGTGTTAAAGTTTGTGCGTGTCACCTGGAATTTGGCCGGCACCTGCCGCAAGAGGGTGCGATGGGTTCGCAACAGGTGTACAAGGTGTTAGAGGCAGGGTCCACATTACACCATTTGCACACGAATCCTGCGTCATGCGCACTAAGTGTGCACTTCATCCAAACTCCACACTATGTGTGAAGGGGCCTTTAACAATGTCATGTTGTAATTTTAACTGTATTTTTAGTATTATGGTTTTTCTGTGTTTAACCTAGTCATTTGTAAATTCTACAATGGTATATGATTATTTTATACCATGGTCAGTGAGAATTCCATGTCTAACTGGCGTGCATTATTTTTGTGTATACGCACACGTAGTTCGGCGAGTTAAGTCACTGTAATATCACTCCGCTCTGGTCGTCACCACAGCAACGCGTCAATCAGTTGGCGCAGATCAGCTGTGCTTTGACAGGTGAATGACAGAAACGCAATAAAACATGGATTTCCAAGTGACTTTTAATATTTTTGGCCAAAATAAAACGTTTGAGGAATGGGAAGAGGAGGAGAGGAAACGAGAAGAACAGCAAAAGCAACGGCATAAAGATTTAACATCGGACGAACTGGACAAGATTGAAGACGGGAAATAAGAAGAGAACGGTTGCCAAGGATGAAAATATCTTGAGATTGGCATAAAATAGTCCCAAATACATACACATTTTTATCAAGTTCTGTTAACTTAAATAAATATTTGTGTGTTAGCTCACTATGTGGGACCATGGTATAAGCGGATTAAACAACTCGAAGCTGTACATTATACGGTTTGAATGCACTACGCGGAGTAGTCGTGGTGGCTTCGTGTCGTGGTGTTTTAGACTCCGCATCATGCATTCAAACCGTATAATTTCACGGCTTCTCGTTGTTTAATCCTTACTTAACATGTCTGTACTGTTAGATTCACAGTTCAGTTTCATTGCTGTCAATTAAACACTATCAATTAAAAACCATTGTTTTTCTTTTCAGTTTTTTTATGTCGTGATTTTGCAGGATTTCCCTGTTAATTTCACAGACGTATTTACAGTGTACTCTGAGATATGCTTTGAACAGTTATTATAATTTTACAGATCAGAGCTGTGATTAACCACACATATCAAATAACAGCAACTGTCATAATGTTTGCTTGGGGGGGTACATAATTTTTTAAAAAGAGTTTTGATTTTAGAACTCACAGAACGTGAATTATTTATTCATTGACATAATGCTGATCTTGTGCTCTTGTCTAAAGTCCATGGATCCATTCAGTCATATCAGTTGTGGTGCGATGCTCTGTGATGGTGTTCAGCAGCGTGCAGGTGCTGCAGCTGCAGAGGAGCGATTCTGTAGTCAACAGTGCCTTCAACTGATGCATGAAAGAACTGCACGGACAAAACTGTCATCTGCTGCCGTAACTGGAGGTAAGTGGTAACTGTTTGTTGTGATTTGGCGCTATATATAAAAAAAAAAAAAATTGAAATTGAATTGAATTGAACTATGATACACTTAAGTGCATATATTTTTTGATATGCCAATGTTTTTTGTCATTGTAGCTGTGGGTCACAGCATATTACAGTTAAAAGGTAAATAGTGAAAATAATGAATATGTTTTTTGTTTTTTGTTTTCAGCTGT
The DNA here is from genome assembly GCF_902500255.1 of Thalassophryne amazonica. NCBI lineage: Eukaryota > Metazoa > Chordata > Actinopteri > Batrachoidiformes > Batrachoididae > Thalassophryne > Thalassophryne amazonica. The sequence goes on along the minus strand of NC_047105.1, from coordinate 91,415,169 downwards.
CTGTTTTAATTTTAGTTGAACTTCATCCAAATATGTCTGAAGTCTTTCACAAATTCTATTCGTTATTTTGTTATGTCCACTTAATTCTTCTCTTTGACTCAAAGAGCTCTGACAAGTTTTGGATTTTCAAGTCAGTTGTGTAAGTTTTAGAAAGTGAAACTTACAGAAATTCATTATGTTGACTATTTGAGATTTGTACTTGTTTACTTGATGATTGCACTTGGCAGCACAGTGGCTTAGTGGTTAGCACTGTTGCTTCACAGCAAGAAGGGCATGGGTTCGATTCCCGCCTGTGGCCTTTCTATGTGGTGTTTGCATGTTCTCCCCATGTTTGCGTTGGTTCCCTCCGGGTGCTTCGGTTTCCTCCCACATTTAAAGACATGCAGGTTAGGTGGATGGGAAACATTATAATTGTCCAGGTCTCCCTTGCAAAAGAGATCTTGATCTCAATGGGACTAACCTGGTTAAATAAACTTGAATTTATATGTTATCAATTGAAAAACAGAAAAATAAAGCAGCTCAAGAAACCAAAAAGTTTGAGAAATGGTCTTTAAACCATCAATCCATCAGACTGTGTTGTAATGAGTTGAGCCAACTTGCATTTTCCAGGCAGCAGGTGAACTTTCATTTTCAAGTTCAACTATCTTGAAATGTGTTACAGCAGACTAGAATTGATTTTAAGTTTCATCTTTTAAATTACCTTCAAATCAAGGCAGACAACCTGCACTCTAAAATATTTAAAGGTTATCTAGGTATGTTCCACAAAACATGGTTGTTTAAATGGAAAAGCAAACTATAATAAATTGTTAGAATTAATTGCATGTTATGTTTTTCCATTTAAACAACGCAGTTTTGTGGGACCAGTTGACATAACTAGCTTAATTAAATATAGCATATTGTTTATTAAGAAATATCCAAAAATGTATTTACATAACTTTATACAGCCATTATTTTATTTTGAAATATAACAGTTGATGTAAATGCAAATCTGTCATCTGATAAATTTGCATTTTCTTCAGCTCTCTTCTTAAAAGAGGCTGTGCAGAAACAGAACATTTACTGTAAATAACCCATGAAAACTCATATTTTAGCCGTTAGTAAAATCTTCACAAAGGAACTAGTGAATTATGTGAAAATCATTTTTCTTTTTCTTGATGAAACAACAAATAAATAAAACATATTCCCACATTATTTTTGAGACTTTCTTTCCACCAGGTCCACGTGATGATGCATGTCTCAGTGAAAATCTTGCCAGTGCTAAATGGTGCTGTGACGCAGGCAGCCTGGAGGCCAAGGGCCAGCCAGAGGACAGGTGGCTAGCTAATCATGTGGAAAATGAGAGCCTGGAAGGCAAGTGTAGGGCTAGTGATTGGGGCTGATGAGGGGTGTCCACCTTGCGCGCCCAGGTCCTGGCCCAACTGGGAGCGTGACCAACGCTGTGATCCTCCATTCTGTCTGCCATCTCGCCCTTTTCACCCAACATTCCCACAACTCTATTAGCCATCCGGCCATCCTCACACTGGTGCTTGGAGAGCAACCTGTTGCACCAGTATCCTCATTTTTTTATCCTCATTAAGCACATTCACGTGATACTATCTCACGAAGTCATTACTAAATTAAAGAAAATAAATTATATTGTAAATACAATTTCTGATCAATATTTCTTCCTTTGCTCATTTATAAACATGAATCAACTATGAAACCAGCAATTATACAATGACAGCGTGAACAACTTTGATGTTTAAGCATTCAGCTAATTGCTACTGACATGCCTTTACGAGGTCTGTGAGAAAAGTATCCGACCTTTTTATTTTATGCAAAAAATATATGGATTTGATTCATATGTTTTTACGTCAGCCAAGCTTGAACCTTAGTGCGCATGCGTGAGTTTTTCCACGCTTGTCGGTTGCGTCATTCGCCTGTGGGCAGGCTTTGAGTGAGCACTGCTCCACCCCTCTCGTCGTTGTTTCATTGCGAGGAAATGGCGGAATGATTTGGGCTTTTTTTCCATCAGAATTTTTTCAGAAACTGTTAGAGACAAGCAGCTGGAAACCATTCGAAAAATTTATCTGGCTTTCGGTGAAAATTTTATGGGCTTCACAGAGAATAAGGAGTGTTACTACAGCTTTAAGGACGGCCTACAATGGTGCATGGCACGCCGCGCTCCGAGCCGCCATCGAGAGGCAGAAACCACCACGTCATTTCTAAACGGATCGCTGTTTGGAGCCGGGACCGTCATGTGCAATTTCTCTGGTTATCACAAGAGCTGGACATCAGCCATTTTCCGGCAGATTTCACTTTTAACAAGAGATTTTGTCATGGAAAGCCGAGCGGAGGCTTCGCGCATCACGACCGATTCGCTGATGAAGCGAGACAAAGGAACACCTCCGTTTCGGAGTGTTAGAGGACAAGTTGGGACAAGCCCAGCTCTCCACAATTTCTCTTATACTCACTCGACTGGTAAGCACTGAAAGCCGAGATAGGCATGTCCCAACTTGTCCTTTAACACTCCGAAACAGAGGTGTTCCTTTGTCTCGCTTCATCAGCGAATCGGTCGTGACGCGCGAAGCCTCCGCGTGGCTTTCCATGACAAAATCTCTTGTTAAAAGTGAAATCTGCCGGAAAATGGCTGATGTCCAGCTCTTGTGATAACCAGAGAAATTGCACATGACGGTCCCGGCTCCAAACAGCGATCCGTTTAGAAATGACGTGGTGGTTTCTGCCTCTCGATGGCGGCTCGGAGCGCGGCGTGCCATGCACCATTGTAGGCCGTCCTTAAAGCTGTAGTAACACTCCTTATTCTCTGTGAAGCCCATAAAATTTTCACCGAAAGCCAGATAAATTTTTCGAATGGTTTCCAGCTGCCTGTCTCTAACAGTTTCTGAAAAATTCTGATGGAAAAAAAGCCCAAATCATTCCGCCATTTCCTCGCAATGAAACAACGATGAGAGGGGTGGACCAGTGCTCACTCAAAGCCTGCCCACAGGTGAATGATGCAACCGACAGGCGTGGAAAAACTCACGCATGCGCACGAAGGTTCAAGCTTGGCTGATGTAATCACACGTGTTTCACATCCATATAGTTTTTGAAAAAAATAAAAAGGTACGATACTTTTTGGACAGACCTCGTATAGTATACAAATAATGAATGTTTATGAGTTCAATGGTACGAATGTTTCATGAGATGAAAGATGGAATGTTCTATTCAATGAGGCAAAGCAGAGTTGAATGGTACATTCCAGCTTTAACAGAATTAATTTGTTCCATTGAAAGAATGAAAAAAACATTCATTATTTGTTTTATATAACAGCTAAAATAAATCCTTGTCATTTGATATTTTATTAATTTATAACAACAGAAAAGGGACTTACATTTTGGAGTTTCACTGGTACTTAACAGTCCAACGTGAACTTTAAATAGGAGTGCAAAATTATGAAGATGTACTCCGTGATGCTGTGCACTGACTTTGTGTACTTCCAAAAAAAAAGACTGTGTAGTTCCTCAGTCCAGCGAAAAATCACATCAGAAATTTGTCCAGCTTTTCATCATAACAGCTCTTCATGCCTCCAGACGGCTTACAGCTGAGTGAATTTTGGTTTTTTTGTGTGCTTGTATGTTAGAAGAATTACGTTGTAGTAGCGTCAATTAGTTCCTTCAAATCATTGTCAACAAAACAAACTCCACTATGTTTAGCTAAACACCAACCCCAATAGTGTGAGCATGTGCAGTGGTCGAGCGTGCAATAGTATAGTTCATATAGCACCAAAATTGCACGCTAAAAAAGAACTATTGCATGGTCAATGAAATATAACAGCAAATGGTACAAATAATCCATGTCACGTGACATACAACCCACCAATCAAATGACAAGGATCCACTCAGCTGTTATATAGATGGTGTTATATACCTCAGAAAATATCAGGTTCTCCAATAAACATAGGGTGGTGGGTTCAAACCATGAATGCTGAACTTCAGTCTCAGTGGTGGGCACAGTTCAGCTAATCCGCTAACTGATAATTATCAAAGCTAATGTTTTTGTTAGCGGATTAGCTTTTCAGATAACTTTTAAAACCATCAGCAGACCAGTTATCTTCCGATAAATTTAGATCTGATAAGTTTCAGTCCACTAACATTCTTTTTGCTGGTAAAGTGAGCAAAGTTTAATAGTCAAAACCGTTTGTAAACCCTAAAATCAAACATTTTAGTCCCTGTCGTGCGTTTGTGGTAGACTGGCTGTCACTTGCCAATAACATCATTATTAAGCGCAAGACGTGATTGGCCAGTCAACGCAGGGAGCACTGTGGGTAGTGTAGTTCAGGTTCACTTTGGATATTACAGCGTTACCGTCCACTTGACACAGAAACAAAACAGACTATTTTTAACATTATTTTATTTTATGTCTTTATGGCTGATGGAATAATTTAATCGCCAAGATTCGGTGGGAGAGAGGAGATCTCACGGCACAGCTGTGTTACAGAGGGATTTTTATTCACCGTTTAGACACTGTTTTGGATAATCAGGACGCTTTATGTGGATTATTATTTTTCTTCAGAATTTAATGAATGCCACTGAAACTAACAGGTAAGAATTTATATTTACTACGTGTCTTTTACTCTGCCAATCAGTGCATTAATGGACGTATTTCGGTTGTTTAAGCCACAGGGTTCAAAGCGTGTGAAACAAGCAGCAACTTTTAGTTCGTAAATGAGGGTGTATATAATACAGAGACAAATTGTGACTTCTAATACCGTGTTTTACTGCTTTTGAAAGATTATGACAGTGTTTGGGATTTTATTTTTTCATTCATTTATTTTTCGTGCATTCTTTTTGTGTTTGTGATCCTGCCTGGGAATGACTTGATCTTTGAATTTACCCAGCAGCCCCTGCGGCGCTTAAAGTGAAACTGGTTTAGCCGACAGTGTAATCTGATGTGGCCGCGTCCAAATCAATATTAAAAGTTATCAGTTATCGGTAACTTCCAATAAATTTTTTTAGTAGTGTATCGGTTTACATTATAAAAGATAACTTTTCAGTTAGCAGATTAATGGTTATCGAAGCTAACGTTTTGGTTAGCTGTGCCCACCACTGTTCAATCTGCTCAGTCTCAAGTTATATTACCTCCTTCAACCCCACAGAAACAAGGCATTAAGATGTAAAGAAATTAGCCCTCATAAGGAAGAACACATCAAACCTGACATTTAATGTATTACCTTCCTTTTTCTTCTCATTTTCAAAAACATTCTTTCAGTGCTTTCAGAGTTGTATTAATATTGCAGCCACATAAGAGACTGTGTTCATCTTATACAAATGGAAACACTTACTGGAAACACTTACAATATCCAATTAACACATTTTATCAGACTTTTGCTAGCTAAGAAGCTTAACAGGCTAGTTTCTATGTCAGCTATGTGCTAACTAGTTATACGAGGGCTGTCAATAAAGTAACAGTCCTTTTTATTTTTTTCAAAAACTATATGGATTTCATTCATATGTTTTTACGTCAGACATGCTTGAACCCTCGTGCGCATGCGTGAGTTTTTCCACGCCTGTCGGTGACGTCATTCGCCTGTGGGAGGAGTCGTCCAGCCCCTCGTCGGAATTCCTTTGTCTGAGAAGTTGCTGAGAGACTGGCGCGTTGTTTGATCAAAATTTTTTCTAAACCTGTGAGACACATCGAAGTGGACACGGTTTGAAAAATTAAGCTGGTTTTCAGTGAAAATTTTAACAGCTGATGAGAGATTTTGAGGTGATACTGTCGCTTTAAGGACTTTTCACGGTGCGAGACGTCGCTCAGCGCTCTCAGGCGGCGTCATCAGCCTGTTCAAGCTGAAAACCTCCACATTTCAGGCTCTATTGATCCAGGACGTCGTGAGAGAACAGAGAAGTTTTAGAAGAAGTCGGTTTCAGCATTTTATCCGGATATTCCACTGTTAAAGGAGATTTTTTTAATGAAAGACGTGCGGACGGATCCGCGCGTCGGGACGCAACCGACACGGTGCGGCGGCACAGGAAAAACACCTCCGTGTTGATAACCATTTGTAAAATCCAGGCGGCTTTTGATGGCTTTCAGTGGAGTGAGTATATGAGAAATTGTTTAACAGGCAGGACATGTTCCAACTTGTCCTTAAGGCTTTTAACAGAGGTGTTTTTCCTGTGGCGGATCCGTCCGCACGTCTTTCATTAAAAAAATCTCCTTTAACAGTGGAATATCCGGATAAAATGCTGAAACCGACTTCTTCTGAAACTTCTCTGTTCTCTCACGACGTCCTGGATCAATAAAGCCTGAAATGTGGAGGTTTTCAGCTTGAACAGGCTGACGACGGCGCCTGAGAGCGCTGCACGACGTCTCGCACCGTGGGAAGTCCTTAAAGCGACAGAATCACCTCAAAATCTCTCATCAGCCGTTAAAATTTTCACTGAAAACCAGCTTAATTTTTCGAACCGTGTCCACTTCGATGTGTCTCACAGGTTTAGAAAAAATTTTGATCAAACAACGCGCCAGTCTCTCAGCAACTTCTCAGACAAAGGAATTCCGACGAGGGGCTGGACGACTCCTCCCACAAGGCGTGCTCACAGGCGAATGACGTCACCGACAGGCGTGGAAAAACTCACGCATGCGCACGAGGGTTCAAGCATGTCTGACGTAAAAACATATGAATGAAATCCATATAGTTTTTGAAAAAAATAAAAAGGACCGTAACTTTATTGACAGCCCTCGTATAAGACAGTACGGAGAGATGTTGGAGTGATAGGGCTTGCAGACTAGGCCATGGTCGCTAACTTGGTAGCACAACAATTACATAAGGAAGCAACAATAAAGCAAGTGTGTTTGTACCAGTCGTTATTGTCTTATACATGAATGGAAATTTTATCTGTTTTTAGAACAGCTCATATTTCTTTATGTAGGGTAGAATTTTATAAAATGAGGAGATGTATGGTGAGTTAAAGGGGAACTAAGTAAAGTAAAGTTTTTAGCCTTAATTTTACAGTTTGGGAGTAATTGTAACAGTTAATGACTTTGGTTCCAAAGGTTGTTATAGCCGGGGGTGGTAGTGGAGATAAATTCCCACCATCTATGAAATACTCCCATGGCATGCATCTCAAATAGCCTCTGACAACCAAATCCAGCTTCTGGCCTTAACAAGGTGGAACTGTTCTAGACTAACAGGAGAATGGGCAAAGGGTGGGTTACTACTGCCCTAAAACCAGTTGCTTCAGGTAAATGTGGCTCATTAACCTTGTAGCTGGTAGCTCATCTAAGAGAGGGAAAACTCTGATTTGAAACCTCCACTGTCTTAACAGGTATAGACTCATTCATGGGAGAGCCTCCAGGAGGAAACCTCAAGAAAATCAGGAGTTGGAGTGCCATAGGCAGACTGACACTGAACACAGTTTCTTTCTGGTAACTCCTGCGATGTCTCAGCTGCCAAAACTGTATTGGCATCTGTCCTTCCCTTGGACCACAGCAGGCATGGAGAGTGGAGGGCCTGCTACATGGGCAACAGCTGGTTCTCTTTGGATGGCGTGCCATGGCACAGACACCGCGTCTGTGCTGTGGTGTCTCCTGATTTGCCCAGGAGTTTGCACCCTCAAGAGGAAACTCCAGCATCACCAAATGAGGATGACACAACATGGGAAGTAGTAGTCATTGGTCCTAAGCCTACTACTTAATGATACTTCCAGTGGTAGGAGGGATTCTTGGATCTCACTGGATATCTACCACCTGCCTTAAACTGAGCATCCCCCAGTCAATAAGGTGCTGTCCTACCCAGTCTGCCTTCCCCATTGGGTGTATGGGGACAGCGGGTCAACCACAAAAAGAAGACTGCAAAAATCACACCTGGCAATGTAAAACAATCAAAGAGACCAACTCTGAAACTGGGATGTTGTAATGTATGGACAATGGACAATGATGACTGGCCTATGCAAAAAACCCTGAGACACCAATGATGCCAGAAAGTCAGCCGTGATCAACAATGAGCTGATGAGCCGTCACATAGACATAGCTACACTACAGGAAACATGTCTCCCAGGGTCTGGCCTACTGAAAGAGAAGGATTACACCTTCTGGCAGCGAAAAGCCCCCAAGGACACAAGGGAATGTAGAGTTGGGCTTACAGTCAAAGAATTCCCTGATGCGAATAGTACAGACTGGCAAAGAAGGTTCTGAGCGACTGCTCAAATTCCACCTTAACAGATACAGATACGTTATTCGTCACTGTAAGAAAAGTACAATGAAAGGTTAGGTACAGGCCTTTCAGTACAAATGTAAACCCGAGTAAACCAGGCACACACTTTAAAGGTGTGTAGAAGAAAAGAAAAATAAACATATAATTTAATCGAATGAAAGAGGTACGTGTGTCCAGAGCGTAAATTTCAAAAGAAAAAAATATATATAAGAATGTAGTGGCAAAAAAAGAGATTGCATATAAAAAAGAGAAAAATATATACAAAACTGTGGATATTGCACAAAAACAAATATTTCACTCAGGCGTGGCATGTGACATGGTTATTTGGTTCCAGTAGCATTCAAAGCTCTAACAACATTCGTATAAAAACTGATTTTCAATCTATTTGTACTTGTTTTAATGGTCCTGTACTGTCGACCTGATGGCAGTGGCTCAAACAGAGAATAGCCAGGGTGGGATGAGTCCTTCAGGATGCTGTTGGCTCTTCTGAGACAGTAAGAGCCATGAAGGTCCCCCAGTGTGGGAAGAGGCCACCCAGTGATCTTCTCTGCCATTTTGTAAATCTCTGGAGCTCTTTCCTGTTTAACACCACAAATAGACCCATAACACTGGTCAGTGCATACGTACCCACACTATATGCAACCCCTGAGGCAAAGGATGAGTTTTACAAGGAACTGGATGTAACATTAAAGAGTGTCCCCTCACATGAACCTGTCATCTTGCTAGGAGATTTCAATGCAAGAGTGAGTAATGATTACACCTCTTGGCCTTCCTACTTGGGGCATTTTGGAGTGGGAAACATTAATGAGAATGGGCAAAGGCTCCAGGAATTTTCCACTTACCATGATCTATGTGTGACAAACATCTATTTCAAGACCAAGCCGCAGCACAGGGTTTCATGTAGACACCCATGTTCAAAACACCAGCTGGAGCTGGTCATCGTAAGATGTTCCTGCCTGAAGCATGTTCTTGTGACTTGCTCATACCATAGTGCTGACTATGACACAGTTCACTCACTTGTATGCAGCAAGATCAGATTGCAACCCAAGAAGTTCCATCACTCCAAACTGCAAGACAAACCACGTATCAATGCCAGTATGATGCACCAGCTTGAGAAGGTTGAGCAGTTTGCTAGGTGCCTCACAGATATGTTGAATATAGGACAAGCAGGCAACACTGCTTCTGAAAAATGGGAACATCTGCAGTACACAATCCAAACCACTATAATACCTTTTGGAAAAAAGACACAAAGGAGCTATGACTGGTCTGATGCCAAGTTAATAAAAATGACCCCCTGTCATAGAAGAAAAGCATGCAGCCTTTATCAAGTATCAGCGCTCACCAAGTAACAAAACACTCCAGCCCCTAAGTAATGTAATGAACAAAGTAAAACTCTCCATCGGGACTAAAGCAGCTGTGTACAATTCTTGTGTTATCAGTATATATGAACCATGAGAAGAAACTGAGTACTTTTTACTTGCTCTGTCTCCCTCCCATCCTTCAGATTTCCTGGAAAGATTTAATACCTAACTCTGACGTCCTGTCCCACCTTGGCCTCTCTTCAGTTTATACCCTACTCAGACAATGCAGACTATGCTGACTTGAACATGTACACCAGATGGATGTTGGGTGCATCCCAAGGGATATCCTCTATGGCAAACTGGCCGCTGAAAAAAGACCTGAAGGTCATCCACAACTGCGCTACATAGATGTCTGTAAACATGACATGAAAGTTACGGACATCCACATTGAGCACCGGGAGAAACCAGGTGACAGCTACATCAGGTGAAGCATCCTGAAGGAAGGCCTAATGAAGGGGGAAGAAAAACTGGCAAGGCAATCTGAGGGGAAGTGTTGACAAAGGAAGAGGGAACATAAGCCCATCAACTCAGAAATGGTCTTCAGATGTGCCAAGGTTGGAAGAATTTGTCTCATATCAGCCTGACCAGATGCATTAAGTTCACTGGAGTCATCAACAAGGGCACAACACCATAGTCGATTACGACTAACAAAGGCTTACTACTACTAAATGACTTGTTTTGGGTAGAATAGGGGATCTGTCTCCCCCACCAAGCATCTCATAGAAGAAAACCACTTGCAACTTAAGAGATACTGACCTGGTCTCCTGTGAACAAGTCTTGGGTATCATGAGAAACACAAACTGCTTTACACCACTACAACAACAACACAAAGATGCCCATTATTGAGGCACTGGCAAGCTAGCAGATATAAGAACAAGCCAGTAAAGTCTTTATTTTTTACATGTCCTTAATCATGACAGACCCGACGAATAAACATCCAAACAAAAAAATGTTGTTGGAAGAAGAAAGGAAGAGAAAAACACTGCGACAGAGAGGGGGTCACACACAGGTCAACCTCGGATGGGCTGTCTTGAAATAGCAGAGCTGAAAGATGAAGAAGTGTGAAAAACAGATGTAGACCTATGTTCTTGCTGCTGGGGAAAACATTTGAGGAGAGTCTGATGTGGTCTGGAAGTATGACATCATATTTACTCACTGTCCATGTGCATCCCTGCAGTGTGTGTCAGAGAGAGAAGGGGGTAGTCAGAGAGAGAGAAAGAACACACGAGAGGCAGAGGGAGAGAGTGAGAAAGAGAGCCAGAGAGATAGATAGCTAGAGAGAGAGAGAGAGAGAGAGAGAGAGAGAGAGAGAGTGTGTGTGTTTTTATGAATGTTTTGTGACATATGTACTCCTGAGCTGTAGGGGGAGCTCCATAAAGGAGAATGTGACCAAAAAAACAAAACAGATGAAACAGCAAAAAACTGACCAAAGTTACCCATCAACCAAGAAATGGTCTTCAGATGTGCAAAGTGCGGAAGAATTTATCTGTCTCATATCAGCCTGACCATCCCTTTAATATGGTATTTCAGGGACCCATAATACACTGTGTTTTTGGAATAGATTTGTCGTTATGGTCTCATTGGTGGCTGTGTTACCTGTAGCTAATATTAAAATTACCATTGTTTTAAAATAAAATTTAAGTGTCAAAGGACCATTATTTGGGAAAAAAAAATTAATTTTAAAAATTCACTAGCAAGATTTTAGCATAGACTGTATATACACTGGACAAAGCCTGCCTGATGTCACCCATAGGTTTTCAATAGAGACCTGGAACCATCTATATCAAACCCATATCTGCTTGTCACCATTGCTGGCAGCAGCAGCAGTAGCTCTGATTCCAGCTATGTCACGATGAACTCTGTTAACCCCCAAAACGTGAATCACCTGCAAATCGTGAATTTTCCGCAAACCGTTAATTGCAAAACTTGAATACTGAAAAAATATCTCTCCCACAACGTGAATGCAGGTCTCACAAAACGTGAACACGGGTCTCACAAAACATGAATATCATTCATAATATATGAGGTCTATTAGAAAAGTATCCGACCTTATTATTTTTTTCAAAAACCATATGGATTTGAATCACATGTGATTGCATCAGACAAGCTTGAACCCTCGTGCGCATGCGTGAGTTTTTCCATGCCTGTCGGTTGTATCATTCGCCTGTGAGCAGGCTTTGAGTGAGGAGTGGTCCAGCCCCTCGACGGATTTTCATTGTCAGGAAATGGCGGAATGATTTGGCTTGATTTTTCCATCAGAATCTTTTCAGAAACTGTTAGAGACTGGCAGCTGGAAACCATTAGAAAAATTTATCTGGCTTTCGGTGAAAATGTTACGGGCTTGGTAGAGAATAAGGAGTGTTACTGTCGCTTTACGGATGGCCCCCAGTGGCTGTGGGGCGCGCCGCGCTCCGAAGCCGCCATCGACAGGCTGAACGACCATTTCATTTCTAAACGGATGGCTGTCTGGATCCGTGACCATCGTGTGCCATTTCGCTGGTTATCACAAGAGCTGGACATCAACCATTTTCCGGCAGATTTCACTTTTAACAAGAGATTTTGTCATGGAAAGCCGAGCGGAGGCTTCGTGCGTCACAATGGATTCGCTACTGGAGCGAGACAAAACCACCTCCATGTTGGTCTCACAGGACGGCTTTGAGATGGCTTTCAGACGGCTTTCGGTGGTATTTCAGTCGTGTGACTATCCGAGAAATTGTGGATGAGCCTGGACATGCCAGAACATGTCCGGTGAGGCTTCATCATGGCGTTGCTTTGCGCCATGCAGCACCGCCGCGACGTGCGGAATTCCTCAGCTCCTCTTTCCATGACAAAAACTCCTGTAACAGTGGAATGTGACGTTCATTTCCAAACTGGACGCTGTGTTTTATCCGGGACGTCATCTGACTAGCACAGGAATTGTGAAAAGATGTGGACATCAGCACTTTTTCGGCACATTGAGATAGACGTGCGGAGGAATTCCGCGCGACGCGGCGGTGCCGCATGGCGCAAAGCAACGCCGTGATGAAGCCTCATGGGACATGTTCTGGCATGTCCAGGCACATCCACAATTTCTCGGATAATCACTCGATGGAAAAACCACCGACAGCTGTCTGAACGCCATCTCAAAGCCGTCCTGTGAGACCAAAACGGAGGTGGTTTTGTCTCGCTCCAGTAGCGAATCCATCGTGATGTGCGAAGCCTCCGCTCGGCTTTCCATGACAAAATCTCTTGTTAAAAGTGAAATCTGCTGGAAAATGGTTGATGTCCAGCTCTTGTGATAACCAGAGAAATGGCACACGATGGTCACGGATCCAGACAGCCATCCGTTTAGAAATGAAATGGTCGCTCAGCCTGTCGATGGCGGCTTCGGAGCACGGTGCGCCCCACAGCCGCTAGGGGCCGTCCTTAAAGTGACAGTAACACTCCTTATTTTCTACCAAGCCCGTAACATTTTAACCGAAAGCCAGATAAATTTTACTTATTATTTTAATATTTTATTACACCAGGTGTTTGTAATAAAATACTCCAACCAAAACAGGCACAGCTCACCACAACAGCTAGCAGCTGTAGCCAGCAGACTGAGTTACAGACATTCCAAGAGGCAGAGACACTGGCCTCAGCTGCTGTCACTCAAAGCAACCACGCCACCAATTAAAACATCTTAAATTAAAAAGTTAGGGGGAAAAAATTCCCTCTTCCCCACCCCCATCTATACAGACCAATCATACCAGCCTGTAAACATGTTTATTTCTGCTTGAAAGTTATAAATTTTAAGTAAAGGAACTGCAGCTTTTTCTTCTTCCGTTAGGGCTTCATCAAAAACCCATTGAAGCTTCAACGAACTTTGCAAACGAACTCCTTGAATTTAAGTGAGTCCAACTCTCACTCACTCTTTTTCAACCGTTTATCCGGGATCAACTTCTTATAATTCCTTAACTATACTTAATTTTTCTCTTCCACTTTGATTACTGCACATGGCAAAAATTAATCCGCTTTGCTTGAGAAATCTTTTAACAGACTGATTTTCATGCATTTGTTCAAAGTTAAGTAAATGCAGACTAAGACAGGAACTATTCCCAATGAGCAAGGAACTGTGAATTGCTGAAAGAGTCAATGGAGAGTGTTGCAGTGAGAAGGTCATAGTAGTTAGCTAGCTAACAACAGAGACTAATAACAGTAATAAAATATCAATAACATAAAGGGGTGCAATTTGTATACTGTTATACATTAATTTACAACTAACTACAAAGTATATTGATCTTTCAGAACATTTTATAGTTCTCTAGGAGATTTTTTTTTAATTATTATCATTATTAATATGTATATGTCCCAGACATTGATGAACGAAGCTCTTCAGGATCTCACCATGTCATTTAGGTCCTTCAGACTTTTTTTTTTTCTTTTCTTTTTTTTTTTTTTGAGTAAATGCTTCAGTGGAGCATGAGAATGGCTAAAACATTTCAGCTTCTAGGGGGCTTTATGTTAGAAAGATTAAAAAGAAAAGAAGATTATAAAATCAAGCCTTCACTGTGCCTTGTGATAGTATCACTACGGTGATTCTTTATAATGTCTATGTTCGTCTGCCGTCGGTTTGTGGCTTTTTATGGCTTTTTACAACGGTTTGTGGGGTTTTCTCCACTGGGGATAATTTTTTGTGCCATTTCCGGTTTGTGCCTCCGTCTACCATAGAGCGAGCCTCATGCCGCTGGGCGTACCCCTCGTATTACTATTAAATTAGATCATGTATCATGGCTAGCCAATATGATACCCACCAAGAGCAACCATGTATTTCCTTTCTTGTCAACCTGTGTCACCATTAGGAAAGAAATGTAATGATAAGGAATGTAATTCTGAACGTAAGCTTGATGTAAGAATGTGAACAGCAGAACACAAGTGTCATTGGTGCCATATAACTGACACAGTTCTCATTAACTACAAAATAACAGCTAAAACTAATGGAAATATACGAACCTTTGCATCATATTTTTACACTGATTTTCTTTTTCCCATGGTTGCCGGAGGACAGCACCAACAAAACAAACCAGATAGGGTAGCATTCAGTTTTTTACAGGAGGTCTGAACTTTAAACATGCTTTGAAACAAAAGCAGGTAGCTGATGATGCATCATTTGGAAGACATAACAACCCAACAAAAATATATTACAAAACATAATCAGATACCCCAAACATAACAAGGGGGAAAAATCTGTGTATCACTAGTTCATTTGTTTTTCAGTGTGAAAGGAAAAACTGAATAACCACTTTTTTTTTTCCAATATTCATTTCCAAAACCAAAACAACAAAATGGATAACGACTCATTGTCTGATTTCCAATTTTGATACACGGATCAGGAAAAAACACCCTCACTCCATGCCTGCACAGAGAGCAATATGCAGCGCACAACTCATCTGTGTGGCACAAATATTTTATCTTCAAGTCAAAGTAAACAGTTTTTATCTTACCAGGAAAGTTAGCTGCAGGTGTCTCAGTGTGGTGTCTCTTGAGATCCTCATACTTCCATTCATACAGGTGTGTGAGGTCTGTCTCAAAGCCCAGAGGAACACATCAGAGTGCAAGCACCAAGTGTTATTCCAAGTCAAATACCACTTGCTACACATGGAATGGCTTCTAGGATTTCATGGTACTTTGACTGGGGTTTTTATGTTGCCCGTGCATTTTTTTTTTTTTTTTTTTTTGTCTCCTGATTCTGAGTGTGTGCTTTGTACTCCCTGAAGCATGTCATTGCCAGAAAACCTCTCACTTCTGAGTTCACCATCTGGATAGCAGTACACCAGATGCCAGCTCACTTGGGAATGGCAGATGATAATGTAATTACTTATTTACACGCTATTTCCAAAATATGCTGATGACCACTGATGGGAATAACACCATTTCAAAAAATGCCATTACAGACAGCAATATTTTTGTCAGTAAGGGTAATCTAACTAATTACTATTTCCATCATTACAACGTGGTAATCATTACTGACAATAAAATGTGGCACGTTCCTATAATTAAGCTTACTGAAGCCATTTTCATCTTTCTCAGCTGCAAAGTTGTTGTTTTTTTTCCCCCTTTGGGGGTGAGACAACCGCATACGTGATGGTTATTGGCTAAGGAAGAGTACAATTTCATTGTAAGCCAACCAGAGGCAGTGGTGGATGGGAGTTCACGGACAAATACAAACACACACGCATTCGCTCACACCAACAACCAAGACGCACCTGCATTTTTGTTTTTCAACTGGAACTACAGGCATTACTTTCCCCTCACTGAAACAAAAGATAAGAACATACATGTGAACGAGCATAATTTCATTTTCAATTTATTTGATAGGTGGTGGCCTGTTGAGGTGTGATAACCAGTGGTGGGCACAGCTCCGCTAATCCGCTAACTGCTAATTAGCGAAGCTAATTTTTTTTGTTAGCAGATTAACTTTTCAGATAATTTTGAAAACAATCAGTGGACCAATTAGCTTCCGCTAAATTTAGTTCCACTGTCTTTCAGTCCACGAACATTTTTTGCTGGCATAGTGAGGAAAACAACAGTCAAAAACATTTGTCAACCCTAAAATCAAAAATGTTAGTTCCTGTCTGTTGCATGTTACTCTGACCACTGTGAGCTCAGTCCTCCGCCAGCAGAAGGCTACCAGCTGCTGTTGCAATAATATAGATTTCACATGTAGTGACACAGACAGTGGGCAGGTAGACATGAAACGCAAAGCACTTTTCACTCATGGTTTCACTTTTAAACAACTAATTCTGGAAAGTTTATGGGCATTAACAGTAACTCTGTCATTTTTGCAACGTGAAAATATGGCACATATCTTTTAAAGTAATGCACTGATTCTGAAGGTTTGATCATTAACAGACACATGCGCCAAAAGGCATTATGGGAAAAATGAGTCTCTTTCAATCACCCCCCTTCCCCTCAAAATACATAGAACACTGCCATCTACTGGACGAGAGTGTGAATAAGGACCAATGTTGGCCGCTATTCCTTGTGAATTACACTTCACAAACAGAATTTTCAGTTTTGCAAATGCCTTTTTTTACAAATGAAAAAAGACATATTTACTAATACACATTTATCTGTAAAAACCAACGCACGTTACAATAAATTGTGTGTTGGTTTTAACAAATAAATAAACCAACCAACCAGTGAAGGAAAATATTAAAATAGTGTAGATTAGTGTACAATGTTTTCTGTTATTAATTTATTCTATTAAGTGTCTGTTCAATTCATGAAACATTTAATATCCAGTTTTATTATAAACAATCTAACACACAGTTGATTTTAAAGTTCATTAAGGGGGGGGATCCAAATTTTGAACCTTTTTTTAAAGTAAGGCAATAGTTACTTTCCCTAGTAAGTAATTACTTTTCTAATGCTGTAACTCAGTTACTCAGATATTTTTTGGGAGAAGTAACTAGAAATTATAACTAATTTCCTTTTTTAAAGTAATGTGGCCAGCACTGTAGATGACTAATTGGATGACTTTGCATTGGCTGTCCTACTTTGCACTGCTATTTCTCAGCACATAAATAGCAGTGGAAGTTTTGATGTGATCCAAATGCAGCTGCACTGTGCGACAAAGATTGGGCCTTCTGGGGGTGGAGGATTAGGGAAACTTTGAAAAATAACAGTATGTAGCTGAAACAAACATAAATATGTTTGCTGGTTGCCCTTTGTTTGAACTTACATACATTATTCTAAAGTGTTTTCTTATAGGAGAAACCTGACTGCTGACACCTGAGCAGCAAGTGCTCAGTGGTAAAATGCCTTCTCATCCACTCCTCTGCTACCCGGATAAATGTGGTGAATCTAGTGATAGTCTGCCTCACGGAAAGGCGCATAATGATTATATCTGTCACAGGGGCTTCTTTTTTCAATTTGGTTCTGTATAGTCTTTCTTAAAAAAAAAAAAAAAAGAAAACTGATGTGTTCTTATTATTGTACTATTAAGACTCAGAGCTGGGCAATGTGGTGATTCAGCAAGTAGGAAACCAAGTGGTATAGCAGGGCATCATGGGTACATCTGATGGTTGCATTTTTGGTTACATCTGATGATAATGCTGAGACAACAAAACAATGTCACAGTAAATTAGTACTGTCTGTGATTTTATTGTGATTTTCTTAAGTTTCTACTCTTATGACAGTCAGTGATTTACAAATGGTACAGAAGTCTGTGAATCAGAATAAAATTTATTGCCAAGTAAGTTCTCACATACACGGAATTTCATCTGGTGTCACTGGTGCATAAACAACAATAAAAAGACTAGGACTGCAAGCAGTCATGGATGGGCCCTTGCGTCCCTGCGCCACCGCCTCCCCGGGCCAGCGTGATTTCTGTTCAGGGGCTGGCCCCCATCACACATGTGAAGGTTCAAGTCAGTCAGACAAAGCATGAAGGAGTTATCTTGACTTGATGTTCCATGGCAAAGGGTCAAAATGGCAGTGCCATAGCGGCCACAACCTTCAACATAAAAAAGGCTTTTAATAACTTTTGATCTGGATGATCTGAAAGAAATTTGAAGTGCATCGGACAAAATCTCTAGGAGGAGTTTGTTCAAATACAACATGTGAAAATCACACCAAAATGACACAAAAATTCAAAATGGTCAACTTCCTGTTTGGAGTAGACCAATGGTGCAAGAGACTTTTTCTTTATATATCTATGCAAGTCACATATGTTTACCAATTTTCATCTCCCTACTCCAAAAAACCCCTATGGGGAGGGGTTTTTGAAAGTTGCAAGGGGGCGCTATAGAGGCATTTTGCCTCGCCCATGGGCGATGCCCCATCACATGTAAGAGGTTGTCATTCTTGACCAGTGTATCAATCAAGGAAGAAAGGAATTTCATACCAAAGGATCAATATTCGGCACGCCGCCACACGGATGGCATTACTTGTAGCTTCAATGCGATCATCATGTCCGTTCACCAACTTGTTCTGCATGTTTTAGAAGTGGAATGAAGTTGATGAGGTTAACTATATGACATTAGTACCTGTTAAAATATAAATAGGACATTTCCTGTTAACACGGGGGGCGCTATGAGTTAGATGGGAAGTTAATATATGGGAATGTTCAGGGGGGAGCCCTCATCATGTCCAGCAAGTTTGAAGGATCTATGATGAAGTATGTGGGTGTGACAGCCATTCAAAGTGAAACGGTGTGCTCCAAACGCTCCCCAAGTTTGATAAAACCCTAGCAGCCACACCTTTTGACCTACAGAAATTCTTTTAATAACTTTTGATCAGCATGGGGTCATGATGATGTGTACCAAACTTGATGACGATTAGATGAAATCCCTACGACAAGTTAATTCAAATATAAGTACAGTGGTCCCTCGCTATAATGCAGTTCACCTTTTGCGGCCTCGCAGTTTTGCAGATTTTTTTAGTGCAATTTTGCATGCTTCTTCTTCTTCTTTTTTTTAGCAGCGCATTGTGTTCTGCGTCCTTATCAGGCAGGCCGGTCGCGGCACCGGTCAGCATCACTGTGATTGCTCTCACTGCCTCCGATGCACTTACCGAGTCTGCAGGCTCGGTAAGTGCCGCAGCGGGCCACTCACACAGCCCCCCTATTTGCTGTGTGGAGTTGCGGCCAAAATCTGGCAACAGGTCCAGAGACTACGCTCGCTGTTTTAATGCAGAGCGCTCCAGCAGCCCGCAAGGATAGAATTCTTGCAGAAAAATCCGCAGTGCCATACGGTCTCGGTAATCGCAGCCGCAGAGCTCCGTGGCCACTGAGAGAGGTTGGATCTTTTTAATGACTTGGATTCTTTGCGGGGCCCGCATCCATACCCCGCAACGGTAACACCGGAGGCAGTGAGTGAAGAGAGAGCACGCGCATTGTGTTCTGCGTGTGTCTGTTTATAATCTTCTCGCCCAGAAGAAAAAAGAGCACCAACAACTACCCATAACTATGTTCTTCACTCGGAAAAAGACAGCTGCACCGAGGTGTCACTCAATGGAAAAAGACGCCACAGCGGAGCGGTGCTAGGACAAAGACGCACGGTCAGAGGAACTGTGAAATACTGGTCAGTCACTATTAATTTCTTATGTGTCCAACCTCGCAGGATGATCGTTAAAATTAAATTCATTAGTTCTAAAAGCCATCATAATTATTTATAGGAAAATGTTCTATTTTTATTTCTCAAACAAATGTTTGGGCCTGAAAACAGGTTTTGATATTTGGTTTCATTCTATAATACTGGACTTATTTTCTACTAAGGTTTGAACTTTGAGAGTGTTTACACAGGAGAGAAAAGTGAGAAAATGTTAATGCCTGTTTGAGAAAAGTGTATCAAGTGTGGAGTGAGGGGTTTTACAGCCTTAAAACATCTATAATAATTGTAAAAAATAACGCTGACTACTTTGTGGATTTCGCCTATTGCGGGTTATTTTTAGAACGTAACTCCCATGATAAACGAGGGACCACTGTAGTGGAAATGGCCAAAAATGGTAAAAATGACCTCAAAATTGAAACTACAAATCAAAATGGCCACTTCCTGTCAACATTTCACCACAACATTAGGAGACTTTTTTGTGCATCCCAGCATGGTAAAAATGTGTACCAAATTTTATGAGGCTACAGCAAAAAAAAAAACCCAATGGGGAGTGTGTTTTGAAAATTTGTAGGGGCGCCATTTTGCCCTTTTGCTGCGAGCATGTACACGACCCCCAAAATATCGACTTTCGGATCCATCTGAACAACTTTGCAAAGTTTGCTGAGTTTTTGAGCATGGGAAGGGGCAAAATTGGGGCTTGAAAAGTATAAAGAATAATTGAAAATTTGTAGGGGGCACCATTTTCCGACGAGCATGTGCATGACCACCAAAATATCGAATTTCGGATTCGGCTGAACAACTTTGCAAAGTTTGGTGAGTTTTTGAGCATGGGAAAGAGGCAAAATTGGGTCTTGAAAAGTATAATGAATAAATGAAAATTTGTACGGGCGACATTGCCCCATTTCGCTGTGAGCATGTGCATGACCCCCAAAATATCGAATTCCGGATTTTCTGAGTTTTTGAGCATGGGAAAGGGGCAAAATTGGGGCTTGAAAAGTGTAAATAATAATTTAAAATTTATAGGGGGCACCATTTTCCCGCGAGCATGTGAGTGACCCCCAAAATATCGATTGTCAGATCCGGCCGAATGATTTGGGAAAGGGGCAAAATTGGGGTTTGAAAAGTATAATGAATAAATGAAAATTTGTAGGGGCGGCATTGCGCCAATTCCCTGTGAGAATGTGTACGACCCCCAAAATATCGAATTTTGGATCCAGCAGAACAATTCTGCAAAGTTTGGTGAGTTTTTGAGCATGGGAAAGAGGCAAAATTGGGTCTTGAAAAGTATAATGAATAAATGAAAATTTGTACGGGCGACATTGCCCCATTTCGCTGTGAGCATGTGCATGACCCCCAAAATATCGAATTCCGGATTTTCTGAGTTTTTGAGCATGGGAAAGGGGCAAAATTGGGGCTTGAAAAGTGTAAATAATAATTTAAAATTTATAGGGGGCACCATTTTCCCGCGAGCATGTGAGTGACCCCCAAAATATCGATTGTCAGATCCGGCCGAATGACTTGGGAAAGGGGCAAAATTGGGGTTTGAAAAGTATAATGAATAAATGAAAATTTGTAGGGGCGGCATTGCGCCAATTCCCTGTGAGAATGTGTACGAACCCCAAAATATTGAATTTTGGATCCAGCAGAACAATTCTGCAAAGTTTGGTGAGTTTTTGAGCATGGGAAAGAGGCAAAATTGGGTCTTGAAAAGTATAATGAATAAATGAAAATTTGTACGGGCGGCATTGCCCCATTTCTTCCTTTAGCAGTAACGGTACTTGTAATAAGTGCAGCTTATTCGTAGCTTTGGAGGCCAGGCTGGGCGAATTGGAGACTCGGCTCTGCACCGTGGAAAATTCTACAGCTAGCCAGGCCCCTGTAGTCGGTGCGGACCAAGGTGGCTTAGCCACCGTTAGTTCCCTCCTGGCAGATCCCGTGCAGTCGGGAAAGCAGGCCGACTGGGTGACTGTGAGGAGGAAGCGTAGCCCTAAACAGAAGCCCCGTGTACACCGTCAACCCGTGCACATCTCTAACCGTTTTTCCCCACTCGACGACACACTCGCCGAGGATCAAACTCTGGTTATTGGCGACTCTGTTTTGAGAAATGTGAAGTTAGCGACACCAGCAACCATTGTCAATTGTCTTCCGGGGGCCAGAGCAGGCGACATTGAAGGAAATTTGAAATTGCTGGCTAAGGCTAAGCGTAAATTTGGTAAGATTGTAATTCACGTCGGCAGTAATGACACTCGGTTACGCCAATCGGAGGTCACTAAAATTAACATTAAATCGGTGTGTAACTTTGCAAAAACAATGTCGGACTCTGTTGTTTTCTCTGGGCCCCTCCCCAATCAGACCGGGAGTGACATGTTTAGCCGCATGTTCTCCTTGAATTGCTGGCTGTCTGAGTGGTGTCCAAAAAATGAGGTGGGCTTCATTGATAATTGGCAAAGCTTCTGGGGAAAACCTGGTCTTGTTAGGAGAGACGGCATCCATCCCACTTTAGATGGAGCAGCTCTCATTTCTAGAAATCTGGCCAATTTTCTTGGATCCTCCAAACTGTGACTGTCTAGCGTTGGGACCAGGAGGCAGAGCTGTGGTCTTATACACCTTTCTGCAGCTTCTCTCCCCCTGCCATCCCCTCATTACCCCATCCCCGTAGAGACGGTGCCTGCTTCCAGACCACCAATAACCAGCAAAAATCTATTTAAGCAAAAAAATTCAAAAAGAAAAAATAATATAGCACCTTCAACTGCACCACAGACTAAAACAGTTAAATGTGGTCTATTAAACATTAGGTCTCTCTCTTCTAAGTCCCTGTTGGTAAATGATATAATAATTGATCAACGTATTGATTTATTCTGCCTAACAGAAACCTGGTTACAGCAGGATGAATATGTTAGTTTAAATGAGTCAACACCCCCGAGTCACACTAACTGTCAGAATGCTCGTAGTACAGGCCGGGGCGGAGGATTAGCAGCAATCTTCCATTCCAGCTTATTAATTAATCAAAAACCTAGACAGAGCTTTAATTCATTTGAAAGCTTGTCTCTTAGTCTTTTCCATCCAAATTGGAAGTCCCAAAAACCAGTTTTATTTGTTATTATCTATCGTCCACCTGGTCGTTACTGTGAGTTTCTCTGTGAATTTTCAGACCTTCTGTCTGACTTAGTGCTTAGCTCAGATAAGATACTTATAGTGGGCGATTTTAACATCCACACAGATGCTGAGAATGACAGCCTCAACACTGCATTTAATCTATTATTAGACTCTATTGGCTTTGCTCAAAAAGTAAATGAGTCCACCCACCACTTTAATCATATCTTAGATCTTGTTTTGACTTATGGTATGGAAATAGAAGACTTAACAGTATTCCCTGAAAACTCCCTTCTGTCTGATCATTTTTTAATAACATTTACATTTACCCTGATGGACTACCCTGCAGTGGGGAATAAGTTTCATTACACTAGAAGTCTTTCAGAAAGCGCTGTAACTAGGTTTAAGGATATGATTCCTTCTTTATGTTCTCTATTGTCATATACCAACACAGAGCAGAGTAGCTACCTAAACTCTGTAAGAGAGTTAGAGTATCTCGTCAATAGTTTTACATCCTCATTGAAGACAACTTTGGATGCTGTAGCTCCTCTGAAAAAGAGAGCTTTAAATCAGAAGTGTCTGACTCCGTGGTATAACTCACAAACTCGTAGCTTAAAGCAGATAACCCGTAAGTTGGAGAGGAAATGGCGTCTCACTAATTTAGAAGATCTTCACTTAGCCTGGAAAAAGAGTTTGTTGCTCTATAAAAAAGCCCTCCGTAAAGCTAGGACATCTTTCTACTCATCACTAATTGAAGAAAATAAGAACAACCTCAGGTTTCTTTTCAGCACTGTAGCCAGGCTGACAAAGAGTCAGAGCTCTATTGAGCTGAGTATTCCATTAACTTTAACTAGTAATGACTTCATGACTTTCTTTGCTAACAAAATTTTGACTATTAGAGAAAAAATTACTCATAACCATCCCAAAGATGTATCGTTATCTTTGGCTGCTTTCAGTGATGCCGGTATTTGGTTAGACTCTTTCTCTCCGATTGTTCTGTCTGAGTTATTTTCATTAGTTACTTCATCCAAACCATCAACATGTTTATTAGACCCCATTCCTGCCAGGCTGCTTAAGGAAGTCCTACCATTATTTAATGCTTCAATCTTAAATATGATCAACTTATCTTTGTTAGTTGGCTATGTACCACAGGCTTTTAAGGTGGCAGTAATTAAACCATTACTTAAAAAGCCATCACTTGACCCAGCTATTTTAGCTAATTATAGGCCAATCTCCAACCTTCCTTTTCTCTCAAAGATTCTTGAGAGGGTAGTTGTAAAACAGCTAACTGATCACCTGCAGAGGAATGGTCTATTTGAAGAGGTTCAGTCAGGTTTTAGAATTCATCATAGTACAGAAACAGCATTAGTGAAGGTTACAAATGATCTTCTTATGGCTTCGGACAGTGGACTTATCTCTGTGCTTGTTCTGTTGGACCTCAGTGCTGCTTTTGATACTGTTGACCATAAAATTTTATTACAGAGATTAGAGCATGTCATAGGTATTAAAGGCACTGCGCTGCGGTGGTTTGAATCATATTTGTCTAATAGATTACAGTTTGTTCATGTAAATGGGGAATCTTCTTCACAGACTAAAGTTAATTATGGAGTTCCACAAGGTTCTGTGCTAGGACCAATTTTATTCACTTTATACATGCTTCCCTTAGGCAGTATTATTAGACGGTATTGCTTAAATTTTCATTGTTACGCAGATGATACCCAGCTTTATCTATCCATGAAGCCAGAGGACACACACCAATTAGCTAAACTGCAGGATTGTCTTACAGACATAAAGACATGGATGACCTCTAATTTCCTGCTTTTAAACTCAGATAAAACTGAAGTTATTGTACTTGGCCCCACAAATCTTAGAAGCATGGTGTCTAACCAGATCTTTACTCTGGATGGCATTTCCCTGACCTCTAGTAATACTGTGAGAAATCTTGGAGTCATTTTTGATCAGGATATGTCATTCAAAGCACATATTAAACAAATATGTAGGACTGCCTTTTTGCATTTACGCAATATCTCTAAAATCAGAAAGGTCTTGTCTCAGAGTGATGCTGAAAAACTAATTCATGCATTTATTTCCTCTAGGCTGGACTATTGTAATTCTTTATTATCAGGTTGTCCTAAAAGTTCCCTAAAAAGCCTTCAGTTAATTCAAAATGCTGCAGCTAGAGTACTGACGGGGACTAGCAGGAGAGAGCATATCTCACCCGTGTTGGCCTCTCTTCATTGGCTTCCTGTTAATTCTAGAATAGAATTTAAAATTCTTCTTCTTACTTATAAGGTTTTGAATAATCAGGTCCCATCTTATCTTAGGGACCTCGTAGTACCATATCACCCTAATAGAGCGCTTCGCTCTCAGACTGCAGGCTTACTTGTAGTTCCTAGGGTTTGTAAGAGTAGAATGGGAGGCAGAGCCTTCAGCTTTCAGGCTCCTCTCCTGTGGAACCAGCTCCCAATTCAGATCAGGGAGACAGATACCCTCTCTACTTTTAAGATTAGGCTTAAAACTTTCCTTTTCGCTAAGGCTTATAGTTAGGGCTGGATCGGGTGACCCTGGACTATCCCTTGGTTATGCTGCTTTAGACGTAGACTGTGGGGGGGTTCCCATGATGCACTGTTTCTTTCTCTTTTTGCTCTGTATGCATCACTCCGCATTTAATCATTAGTGATCGATCTCTGCCCCCCTCCACAGCATGTCTTTTTCCTGGTTCTTTCCCTCAGCCCCAACCAGTCTCAGCAGAAGACTGCCCCTCCCTGAGCCTGGTTCTGCTGGAGGTTTCTTCCTGTTAAGAGGGAGTTTTTCCTTCCCACTGTTGCCAAGTGCTTGCTCACAGGGGGTCGTTTTGACCGTTGGGGTTTTTCATAATTATTGTATGGCCTTGCCTTACAATATAAAGCGCCTTGGGGCAACTGTTTGTTGTGATTTGGCGCTATATAAAAAAAAAGTTGATTGATTGATTTCGCTGTGAGCATGTGCATGACCCCCAAAATATCGAATTCCGGATTTTCTGAGTTTTTGAGCATGGGAAAGGGGCAAAATTGGGGCTTGAAAAGTGTAAATAATAATTTAAAATTTATAGGGGGCACCATTTTCCCGCGAGCATGTGAGTGACCCCCAAAATATCGATTGTCAGATCCGGCCGAATGACTTGGGAAAGGGGCAAAATTGGGGTTTGAAAAGTATAATGAATAAATGAAAATTTGTAGGGGCGGCATTGCGCCAATTCCCTGTGAGAATGTGTATGACCCCCAAAATATCGAATTTTGGATCCAGCAGAACAATTCTGCAAAGTTTGGTGAGTTTTTGAGCATGGGAAAGGGGTGAAATTGGGGCTAGAAAAGTATAAAGAATAATAAATGAATAGTCATAATAAATAGCATGATTACAAGAGGGTTCTCGTCAGATGACTTCATCGTCATTTGGGCCCTAAAAAGGAAAAAATACTTCTGTAAGAAGTAAAGGAGTCAAATAGACAAATGGGTAAAACTATGTTCACAGTCAAATAAATATAACAGTGGAATGGGGCTGTGCAAGCCTGCAGATGTACAGCACCTTTCAGTGCAGGGATGATTAGTCTGTACTTTGTGGGAGTGGTGGGTCAGGGTAAATGGGGGTCTCTGGTATTATTTATAAGTCTAGCTGTGGACGGAAAGAAGCAGTTTTTGTGTCTTGAGGTTTTGGTCCTGATGGACCTCAGCCATCTGCCAGAGGGGAGGGTAACAAAAGGTTTGTGTCCTGGGTGAGAGGGATTGGCCACAATCTTCCTTGCTCACCTCAGGGCCCTGGAGGTATACAGGTCCTGTAGAGATGGGAGATTGCAGTCAATCGCCTTCTCTGCTGCGTGGATGATACGCTACAGTCTGCACCTGTCCTTAGCAGTGGCAGCAGCATACCAGACGGTGATGGAGGAGGAGATGATGGACTTAATGACAGCAGTGTATCACTGGATTAATATGGCTGATGTCACTCCCTTCAAGCTCATATGAGTGACAAAAAAATCTTTTGAAGAGTCCCATTTTGTTTTGTCAGTTCTGGTATGTCTTTCTTTACCAACTCTGGGACTAGATCCTGAGTATCAAACAACTGCCTTCCCGGATTGAGTTCTTTCCCCAGGCTTAATTAAGATAAAAACATCTTGAACTTTATGCAAACTTGGACAGACCACATAAGTTTCAGTATTCATTCATTATTCATTCATTTTCTGCCACTTATCCGGGTAGTGGGGTGTGTTGGCAGCAGACTAAGCAGCTCAACCTACGCTTCCCTATCCTCTGCCAAGTCTAACTCTTTCTGGAAGATCCCGAGGTGTTCACAAGCCAACTGGGAAAAATAATCTCTCCAGCGTGTTGGGTCTTCCCGAGGGTCTCTTCCCAGTTGGGCATGCCTGGAAGACCTCCCTATGGAGACGAGGGGGCATCCTCACTAGGTGCCCAAACCACCTCTGCTAGCTCCTTTTGATGTGAAGAAGCATGGGCTCTATTCCTTCACAGATAATTGAGCTTCTCACCCTGTCCAGGAGTGAATCTTATTTTCACTATGTGTATCTGCAATCATATTTTTTCAATCACTATAAATATTATACAAAATATTTAACCATTTCACATTTAATGTATTAGTCTGCGCCCTGACCAGCCGTGTGCGCTGCTACACAGATATCAATAATGGCGCTGTTCGCTGACAGCGAGAGAAAGTTGCGCACCGACGGCGATGCCGAAATGGGTGAATTTAAGATACCATACAAAAGTACTGATGTGGATTCTGATACAGAATTACAGTTTCACATCTGATGGATTTTCACATTTGATGGATTACTTCGTGCCTTGACCGCCGTTGAAGCGAGGCTGCCTCATAGGTAAGCGTCACCGACCGAATTACCTACAGAAAAATAAACAGTGCAAACGATGGCATTGGATTAGAATGGGAATAACCTCCTTCTGTCTGATGATTTTCAGACGGTCATGCTGGATTATGGTCGCAAATATCCGTTTTACCGGCAATGCATAAAGCTCAATTTGCGACCGTATAACCAGCATGAATGTCCGCAAATCATCAGACACAACAGGGTTATTCCCTAAATATACATTAAATGGGATTTTCAATATTAAATTTAAATGTTCACAAAATCTGTAATTTGGATCAGATCTGCCAGTCAATAAAGGATTCCATCCTCCATAACACTCTCAAATATGAAAGAAATTTGATCTTTGTTGATAGAGTTATGAATTTTTGAAAATGAGTTCAATGTTAAAGATAGAGATTTTTCCAATTTTCCGAGTTTTCCTGACTTTGCCCTTTGACCTATGACCTTAAAAACTTCTTCTATCAGGAATCACTTCTTGCCTATCAGGATATGAATCTTCAGTAACCATTTCATAGCGATATGTGAAAAATTGTGGGTTCCAGGCTGTTCACAAACAGACAAACACACAAACAACAAACAGGGATGATAACATAACCTCCTCTAACGTTGGTGGAGGTAACCCAGTCTGCACTATATTTTAATTTTATTTTACACTATAGCCTGGCATCTAAATAACTGAACAGCCAAATCCACATTCAAATTAATTACTTCAAAATGCACAAATTAAATAAAGCCCAAAGCCAGTGACAGACACATACTACCCCCATCTACACAAACGCCATCCAATTAGTCATGTTTTGTGGTTCATGATGTGTCCCAGTGTCACAAATTTTGAAAAAAAATTAAAATTTCCCAGGTGTTCACAGTGTGCTACACTACTTTTACCACAGATTACACCCATTTTGAGGCTGCAATTGCGTATCCATTGTTTTTTTAATTTCTTTTTTTTTTTGTGCCAAAAATATACACAATCAGATGTCAAAAATCAGCAAAGGGAAACTGTCTTTACTGATGTTAACCAGTACATATTCTTTGTTTCAGTGCAGTCAAATTCACAAGTTTCCTTAACCCATTTGTACATTGTATTAATTAGTGGTGTGATGCACTTCATAAATGCTACCAGCTAATCCAGTGAGCACATTGCCAGTTATTGCACAGTATTCAAGGAATCTGTATTTTATAGCAGGGAGATAAGCTGACATATTAAATAGGCAGCCACATAGTTATTAAATACACTAAAGAGGTAACGCTGTCTCTCTCTCTCTCTCTCTCTCACACACACACACACACACACACACACACACACACACACACACACACACACACACACACACACACACACACACACACACACACACACACACGCCCTCTGTCTATTACCAGAATATGTCAAAAATACATGAATGTATGTCAGTGAAATTTGGTGTAAGGGTTGGGTTGTTACAAGCTTGAGGAAGAGTTGTTTAAGCCCCCATCACACATAGCAAGAACATGCAGGAACCAAGCCCGACATGCCAAATATTGCCATAATCCGACGCAGTCAGGAGGAAAAGAGGCATGGTCAGCAGTGTAAGAACACATCCAGATTACCTCATCCACACCTGCACGATGGCATTCAAAGCGCATGTAGACAACAGGTTGATGATACAGACTGTCGTCAGATGGCCATAAAAGGTACTGTGAAATGCTCCTGGGCCATTGTTGGAGGTGAGATGCATGTTTATTAATTGTGTAACATCCTGGCACAACAGTTCCATGTCATATCTCCTACAGAGTTAGAAGGTGATCATTTATTACAGTGTGAGTTCCGTTCAGCTCTGAGCCTGACGCGTGCAATGACACGTTACTGCGCACCACAGAGAGGTGCAGCTGCCTGTGTTGTATACAGATATGATGGAGACAATATTCACATTATTTACATCACCCATGGGAAGTAATGGACAAATATCTGTACTGTAAGGTCTATTGTGGATAAAACAGCCTGTTCAGATTTGCGGTGGCATGCGCACAGTAGCGCACAGGTGACTTCAGTTTGATAGCCGCTGTTCACATTCACTGTACATGATAATAATTCATAATTATTATCGTGATGTTGTGTGCCACATACATTTCAACAGTTCCTTTGCGCTCTGGGGGAGGGGCGGTGGACATTATTATACATGGCATGCGCAGGTCACGCTGGCAGGCTTTGCCATGTCAGATCCATCTCGAGGTTCCCTCGTATGCACTCAAATTGTTTTGGATCCCATTTTGCCACCATCAGAATAGTATGTAAATTGCGGTCAAATGGTCCTCAGATTGCACATGGACCGCCGTCAGATAGGTTTTCCATCTCGACGGCACCCGGAGGGTTTTGAACATGTGCATCACACCTGGGGCCGCTGGCCAATTTTGACCATCTGTGGTCTTCTGCAGATTGTTGTCAGAACATTTTGGAACTGAAATCTGTCACTTTTCGGATGTGCGTTGATTCGTCATTCCAACACCATTCTGTATGATTCCGGCTATGTGTGATGGGATATTAAAGTTTGAGCGACATTATAATTTTTTTTTTTTTATGTCTCCCAGTTTCATGTTATTTGTACTTCTGAAAAATCGCACCTACACTTCAAATCAGTTGATGAACATTTAAATGACTGACTGCTGGAGCTTAGCAGATGAATGGATTTTTCTCATTCCTCTGCATTCAGGATGCTACTGAGGGTGTTCATGTATTACTATCACTTCTGTGTTTCTTCTTCTTTTTGAATTCAGTATGGACCTATGTCTATAATTAAGGACAACTGTTCATGAATGGCAATTCTATGCCAATTGAAACCATGTCATACCAGTTCCTGACCAATCACAAGCAAGCCCCACCATTATAGACATTGGCCCCAAAAATTTTGCAACTACATTGGTAATTTAATAAGTTTCCCTGATTCCTTTGACAGAAATTCACATCGTACCTCCATAAATATGTTACTTGTTCAGTCAGTCAGTTTCAATACCCACTTATTCCAATTTAGGATCTCCGGGGGCTGGAGCCTATCCCAGCAGTTACTGGGTTAGAGGTGGTGTACATCCTGGACAGGCTGGCAGTTCATCACAAGGCCACATAAAGACAGACAAACACATTCACACCTACTGTTATGTTTAGCAGCCAAGAACAAAGATCATTCAAACCCCAGAAGCAGGCAGCCAGGACTCAGAGAAATGTGTACCAAAAACCAAGTGATTTAATAATTCCAAAGTGACAAAACATACATCATAGTGTGAGATCAGGAGCAAACAGTGAGGGAACGAGGATTAAAGACCAACAAAAATACAGGACAACACGGAGAAGAAAATAACCAACAATAGATACTAACAAGATCTGGAACAAAATGACAAACACTCTAATTGACATACAATGGACCCACACCTGAACAGAGAAACAAGGAGTCACTATAAAGACTAATGACTGACAGGTGTGCAGGAGAAACCGGAAGGAGGAACTAACAGGTGTAGGTGAAACAAGAGTAATCAGAGATTTCTGACGTTCCACCAATCCGGATCCGGATCACCTCCAAACTTTAATGGAGTCTTCCATGGCCTAATATCTATCTGTGTTGAAAATTTCTTCAAAATCCGTGCAGTAGTTTTGCTACTGCTACTGCTAACAGTAATCCTTCAAAGCGTATATAAAGTGAAACTTGATCCAGAATCTGGATCCGGATCAACTCCAAAATGTAGTGGGTTCTTCCATGGTTTAATATCTATCTGTGGAAATTTTGTCAAAATCCGTGCAGTAGTTTTGACGCAATACTGCTAACAGACAGACAAATAAAAAACGCTGGTCATTTTATTACGTCCTTGGCGGACGTAATAACAGAATCACATGGAGAAACATAACACATGCAGACACGTGCTGAAAAGGACTCGGGAGGCAGACAGGTGCTCAGACAAAACTCGGGAGGCAGGCGTGCCCTTACATAGGACTCGTGAGGCAGGTGCGCTCTCACACAAATGATATTGCTCATCGTGAATCAGAATTAACGAAAGAAAAGTTTCTGGCTGTCATTGGGTTTTTAAAGCAGTGTGGAAAGTCCACTTTTATTTCTGGCCCCATTCCAACAGTAGGGTGCAGCGACAAACGTTTTAGCAGACTTCTCACCATAAACACTTGTCTTCAGTATACATGCAGAGATCACGCTGTGGGTTTTAGTGACAATATTAACGTGTTTTGGTATAAAGAAACTCTTTATAAATCCAACGGAATCCACCCAAATAGCTCCGGCGCACGTCTGCTTGCTGCTAACATACAATATGCTATTCAAATGGCCACTCGATATGCTACAAATGATTGACTGAATACAGACAAGATGTCATCAGAACTTCATATTTCCGACATGATCTCACATCCTCTTGAAAAAGCAGCTCATGTTAGTAATTCCCCCTGCTGCTCCCTCCAGCCATCACCCACACACACTTCGCAATTCCCCATTACTGTATTGATACGTCATGTATCTTCTAGGCATAAAAGATGACGACTCCAAGGGGTAAATGAGTCAAACTTAAAACCTGTTCCAAAACATACTCTGTGTGCATCAGTGGAAACAACCCTCACACCAACCACTGTAAGATTAGCTCTGCTGAATGTCAGGTCACTTTCAAATAGGTCGTTTTGAATTAATGATCTGATCTGTACACACTCTCTTGATTTTATGCTTTTGACTGAAACATGGCTTGATCATGCTAAGACTGTGACTGTCCTTATTGAATCTGCTCCCCCAAATTTTAATTTTATGAGCACTACCCGTGACAAGAAGAGAGTGGGTGGAATTGCCCTCATATTTAGAGCATCACTTCAGTGCAAGCAGTTATTCTTTGGGGACTTCACATCTTTTCAATACCTACGTTCACTTATTAAGACTTCTCCCAACATTCTGTTATTAACCATTTACAGGCCCCCAAGACTCTCTGTAAAAGTATTTCTTGAAGAATTTAGTGAACTGCTGTCAACCATTTGCATTGAGTTTGACTCTATTACCATCGCAGGGGATTTTAATCTGCATGTAGATAATTCTGAAAACACAGATGCAAGGGATTTTTTTCATGCTCATGGACACTTTTAGCTTAACACAGCATGTACAGGGGCCAGCCAGTTTACATGGTCATATTCTTGACCTGGTATTGTGCAAGGGCCTAAATGTTTTTACAAATGTTATGGACTTGGCTGTGCATACATGTCAACCCCTTTGAGGGTCCACCTGTATAACCAAGTGATAAAATCCATAAAATCAACACAAAAACCTTATAACCTCCTACGTAAATCGCACCAAAATCAGTTTTATTACAGTACACACAACCGCACACGGTATCACATAACTGGGGTTTTGTCCATATACAGTATTAATAACTAACACCAGGGATCTCCATGGGCTCTTTTATGGTGGAAGTCCTCCACAGTTCAGTCCTCTTGCTCCACAGTAAAATTGCTTGCTGTCAATAAAATCAATGTCTACAAGAACATTGTAGGTATTTTGTACAAACTCGATATATTTCCCGTGACTATAGTGTCACACAGCTGTTCTATTTTTACAGAAACAAGAACTCACAGAGTAACAAATCACTGCTCCTAACAATCTTTGGCCCTTCTGTCTGAGACTGCTCTGCCCTACGATTGGATTTTGGAAAACCATGTCATGGTGAACCAATTCCGATTGGATGCTCACACTGCGCACGTCATCACACATCTTCTATGAGGAGTACAACGATGGTGGATGGCTGGCTGAAAGTCCTGAGTTAAGAAAAACAACAGTAAAAAAATAAATTTACAACAGAAAACCCTGGATATCCGTAAGATTTTATTTGTACGTCCGTATGACTCTGAAACTCGGAAAAATCTGTATAATTTACGGACAATCCATATAGGTTGACATGTATGGCTGTGTCTGATCATTTTTGTGTGTTTTTTGATATGTGCATGTCCCCTCTTCTTCAGAATTGGTCTGGGACTGTAAGAAAGAGAGTCATAAATGAGAACACCATTATTCTTTTTGAGCAAGCAGTCACTCAGAGCCTGCCCCTGACATCACACTCTGTAGATATATGATGACTAATTTCACCTTAAAGATGACAAATTATGGATGACATTGCTCCTATGAAAAAAAAAAAAAAATCAACAACAGTCAAAGTGCACCATGAAGACGAAATTCAATAGTTAAGTTAGCAAAGAGAAATTGCAGGAAAACGGAGAGAAAATGGCGAAAGTCTGGGCTTCAGATTGACTACCAAATCCATAAGGATATGCTACAGCTGTATAACTGTGAAATTTTCAAGGCAAGACAGGCCTTTTTTTCTGATATTATTAAGAGAAACATAAATAATGCTCCTGTTCTATTCTCTACTGTTGAGAGATTAACAAATCCCCCAAATGACCTAGTACCCAAGCTTCTCTCTGTACACAAATGCAACGAGTTTGCGTCCTTTTTCCATAATAAGATTGAGAAAATAAGATTGAACATAACATCAAAATTGCAAACAACTCATCTTTTGGAACTGTCAGCTACTGAAAGAGGGCCATTATGTCAGAATTTAACCCAATCAACCATGAAACACTTATTAAAACTGTTAAAAAGCTCAGCTCTGCCACTTCCCAACTGGACATATTGCCCAATACCTTTTTCAAAAGTGTGCTTCATCTCATCACAGCAGATGTGCTTCTGATTATAAACACATCATTACAAACTGGCACTTTTCCTAGGTCCCTTAAAACTGCAGTTGTAAAGCCTCTGCTCAAAAAAGAATTACTTGGATCCATCAGTACTGAGTAACTACAGACCTATTTCCAGTCTTCCTTTTATTGGAAAATAATTGAGGAAACTGTTTTTAACCAATTAACTGCTTTTTATCGTCAAATAATTATTATGATGAGTATCAATCAGACTTATGCTTATCATAGCACTGAAACAGCCCCTGTTAAGGTAATAAATGACATTCGTCTAAACACTGATGCAGGGAAACATCTGTCCTGGTGCTACTGGACCTCAGTGCAGCATTTGATACAGTCGACCACCAGATACTACTCTATCGACTGGTACACTGGGATGGTTTTTCAGGTGTTGTCATAAAAAAAAAAAAAAAAAAAAAAAAAACGGTCGCATCTCCTCCTCTCTCCCTTATCTCTGCTCCAACTTTCAAAGTCCCTACTTCACCAGACTGTGAATTCTTCAAACTATATTGGATTAACCATGGAATTGATCAGCTGGTCTCTGAACGCTATTGATACCATTTTTTTTTCTACAAGTAGATCAGGGCCGGGGGACCCTGCGTGCCCAGATGGAACTTACCCTGCGGGCTATGTTCTCGATGCCTGGGAGTTATGGCGTGTCGCATGCTTTGTGCCATTCTCTGTGGAGGACGTCAAAGATTTATTCATATTTGGTTTCATAGTAGGAGGGCTGGTACTTATTGGCTTATGTGCTGCCCTGACCTACCGGAAAATTGGCAAGACGGCTGCCGCCAAAACCATGACCCCTCGCTTGTCCGTCATGATTAATGAGTTGGGCAAGGTGATGCATTCTCAGACTGTGTTAACCCTTGAACTTAGACGCAAATTGGATAACATCTCACAGCAAATGCAGCACCTTGCAGGAGAAGGTGAAGATTTCAGAGACTGGAGAATATTCGTAATTTGGGATCTGGTATGTTCATGTGAAGCTGGAAAAGTGTTTTTCACTGCTCAACCACAAACACAGCAGGTTTATCAGCCTCTCAAGGATAAAATGCCCCATTGTTTTCCTCCAGAAGAATCTCTATGGTCTTGGGGAATATTGGCTGCCTCCTTATCTCTCTAACTCCAGTACAAGGACATTAACTGACTCACACATGGACAAAGACTGAAGCATGCTCCACTTCCCCCCTACCTCCCCTCCTGCCCCCATCACACACCCCATCCTGGCCACTGCTCACGCCACTCCTTCTCCCCTCCGGGGGCTGCGCAGTTTTAGCTGCGGCAGGTCCCCGTTCCCCCCAAGCTGACAGTGGCGTGACTCCTGTTGCAGACCCCCCCCCCCCCCCCCACAGCCTCAATTCAGAAAATGGACTGTTTCAAGTTTACAATGTCAAATGTATATGTGTTATCTTAATTCTGGTGTGTGCCATTATTACGGTAAACAAGTAATAATTGTGGATTAATTGCTGTATCTTGTGTGTGGCAATTTGAGTGTGGACGTAATCTCGTTGTTGTTGCACTTTTAATGACAATGACAATAAAGCTCATCCATCATCCATCCAAAATGGCTACAATCAAACCTACAAGACAGGAGCTATTTTGTTGCCATAGGAAACTATTCCTCAGCACCAGCATCCTTGGCCTGTGATGTCCCTCAGGGATCAATCCTAGGCCCTTTACTGTTCAATCTCTACATGCTCCCACTTAGCCAGATCATCAGGAAGAATGCAGTGTGTTATCATAGCTATGCAGATGACTCTCAAATCTACCTTGCTCTGGCTCCAAACGATTATGCACCCCTTGACACACTCTATCAGTGTCTAAATCAGATTACCAGCTGGATGTCACAAAACTTCTTCCAGCTGAACTCTGATAAAACTGAAGTCATCATATTTGGTAAGGAGGAACAAAAACTCAAGATTGCAAATCTGGTTGAGACAAAGGGACTGAAGGCAAAGAATGTTGTTAGAAATCTTGGTGTCATTATTGATAGCAATCTGAAATTTGACAGTAGTGAAATCAGTCACTAAATTGGCTTTCTTTCATTTGAAGAATATTGCGAAATTAAGGGACCTCATGCCAGCAACAGACTTAGAAAAACTTATCCACACTTTTATTACAAGTCGGGTGGATTACTGCAATGCCCTCTTAACTGGACTTCCAAAAAAAGACTATAAAGCAGTTACAAGTCATACAAAATGCAGCTGCTAGAGTTTTGACTAAAACAAAAAGAAGTGAGCACATTACCCCTGTTCTAAGGTCCTTACACTGGCTTCCAGTAAGCTATAGAATTGATTTTAAAGCTTTGCTTCTTGTTTTTAAAGCATTTAATGACAGTGGCCCAAAATACATACATGACATGTTCAAACAGTATTTCCCAAGTAAATCACTCAGGTCTCAAAATAAAAATCTTCTAGTGGAACCCACCACTAAAACCAAATGTGGTGAAATTGCTTTAGTGTGTATGCAGCTAAACTTTGGAACAGGCTACCAGATAAAGTTAAAAATGCCCCAACTGTTTGTTTTTAAAAAACAAACTCAAGACAAAGCTTTTTAATGAAACATATTGTTAAATTCTTTTCTTTTTTGCTTTGCGTTATCTTTTTAGCTTGTACCTCCTCTTTCTTATCTTGTTTTGTTTTATACCATATCCTGTTTTATCTTGCATTTGATTTTTTATTATTTTTATTACTATTCTTTTACTTTTTTCTCTGTTTTCTTTTTATATTTTAAAAGGGGGGTTTTGTTTGCACTGTTCCTTATTATCTGTAAAGCACAATGAAATGCTAGATGTACGAAATGTGCTCTATAAATAAATTTGCCTTGCCTTCCCACAGGACTCGGGAGGTAGACACACACGCACACAGGAAGACTCTGCTTGGAACTCTGGGAGGCAGTGTGGCTTTAGCTGCAGCAGCTCCCCGTTCCTCCAAAGCTTGGCTATGTGGCCACGTGCTGCTGCGGCCACGTGCTGCTGCGGCCACGTGCTGCTGCGGCCACGTGCTGCTGCGGCCACGTGCTGCTGCGGCCACGTGCTGCTGCGGCCACGTGCTGCTGCGGCCACGTGCTGCTGCGGCAGTCTTGTCTTAATTCTGATGTGTGCCATTATTATGTTCAGCTAGTAATAACTGTGGATTAATTGCTGTATTTTTGTCTGAGGTAATTGGGTGAGAAATGAATTGCCCTTTTAGGGATCAATAAAGTTTTCTGAATCTGAAGACTTGGAAGGCAGACACGCTCACACAGGACTTGGGATGCAGACACGTACACAGGACTCTGGAGGCTGGCACATGGGGGACAGACATGACCAACACACACAAAGGATGACGAGGACGTAAACGCACAGACAAACAGGCTCAGACAGGGACTAACAGGACATTTTATGAGTTCAAAGGTACGAATATTTCATGATTTGAAAGCTGGAACATACCATTCAAGAAGCGGAGTTGAATGGTATGTTCCAGCTTTCACCAAATTAAATATTTGTTCCATGAAAGAATGTGAAAACATTCATTATTTGTTTTACATAACGGCTAAAATAGAGCCTTGTCACTTGATATTTTATTAATTTATAAACAACAGAAAAGGGACTTACATTTTGGTGTTCCACTGCTGCTAAAGTCCAAATTGTGATGTGTAGTCTGGTGATACAGTGCATTAATTTCGGACTTCCATAAAAAAGACTTTGTGTAGTTCCTCAGTCCAGCCAAAAATCATGTCAGATTTTCATCTTTTCATCTAAACAGCTCTTCGTGCATACAGACGGCTTACAGCGGAGTGGATTTTGTGTGTGTGTGTGTGTGTGTTACAAGAATTAGCACCGTCAGCTCAATCGAATCGCCGTCTCGCTTGTGCCGTTGTCCCACGCGTGTAGTGAAAAAAAAAAATCACGTCAGAAATTAGTCCAGCTTTTCATTCTAACTTCCTACTAACAGCCTGCAGACAGCACAGTGGATTTGCTCTGTGAGTGTGTGTGTGTGCGTGCGCAGGGTTGGGTAGGATTACTTTGAAATGTAATCCGAAAGTAATCAGATTACAAGTAATCCAAATGTATGTACATACATACATGTAATCCACATGTATTCTTTCAAAGTAATCCTACCCAACCTTGCGCACACGCGCGTGTGTGCATGTGCGCATGCATGCGCATGCGTTCGTGCATGTGCGTGTGTGCGCAAAGTGCAATGGTACCAAACGTATGGAACCAAATTGCACTCTAAATGCAATGCAACACAAATGGGATGAATAATCCATGTCATGTGACACACAAAGCACCAATTAAATGACAAGGATCCACTCAGCCATTATATAATGTTTACTGTTTACCGTTTCTGTTCTCTGGCAAAATCATTTCCTCTGGATAAATAAAGTTGGCCCAATCTTATCTTATCTTAGTTCTGTTGTGTGGTGGATGCAGCGAAACTAAGCAAAGCCATACACTTCCAGACCTGGTCTATCCATCTACTGTAGATTACTATAGGCCAGATTGACAACTGCCTTTCCGTACTGTGCATCTTGTGGTTCCTCGCACAACACCAAAGAGAAACTGAACAAAGAGAAATATGTGAGAGATGCCATCTGGTTTGCTTTTGTATGCATCTCATGCCTTTTTATATAGTCCAGAATGCCGAGTAACGATAATAAATTCCTGAAGTTCCCCAAAGTCCTAATTAAAGCTCAGGTTTAAAACAAATGCAAACAGACGGGCTCAGGTGAAATACATACAAAAGGGAATGTGCAAAGATTCCTTTAAACTTCTTTTAAATGTCAACCATATAGAGAATGCACTGCAAAAGTGTGCTAAAGCTTTGAAGAATCTTGTGAGCCACGTTGTTAGAGGCATAAAACTGAAAGTTCTGCAGAGCGACAGCCAGCCTACAACAATGTCTGTCTCCTGGGTTCTCCCTTCTTTGAGAAAATAAGAAGGGCTGCAGGGCACAAAAAACAGGTCAATATCATAGTGTTTTTCAGGAAGAATACTGCAGTATGTATGTTTGAATAACATCCTGAGGGGTTCTATTGATCAACACTGTGCCATGAATGAGAAAGGTCTGTCCATTATTTCAAATTGTTCCTAAATTGCTGTCGGATGAAAACAGCTCACATTAGGTTCATGACGTGATGTTGGCAGGAGTTTATAAACTGAATATGGCAGTGATTTAGCCCATCTTATCATTTCAAATCCTTTTCTGTAACCATGAAAATAATATGAAATTTGCCATTTTACACTGTTAAAGAGCTGTGGTAGGCACACTTCAGCTAACCAGCAAACTTACTTACTTACTTATACCCCCGTCACACATACTTATACCCCCGTCACACATACTTATACCCCCGTCACACATAGCCAGAATCATGCAGTGGCGTCGGACTTATGAAATAACGCACATCCGAAAGGTGTTGGATTTCAGGTCCAAAATGTTATGACAGCCATCTGCGGAAGTCGACACACTTGGTCAAAATCGGCCAGTGGCCCAGAGTGTGACGCACATGTTCATAATTCTCCAGGTGTGGTCAAGATGGGACACCCATCCGACAGCGATCCATGTGTTATCTGAGGACCATCTAACCACAATTTACATATTCTGATGTCAGAAAAACATGATCAGAAACGATTTGAGCGCACATGAGGTAACCTCCAGATGGATCTGGCACAGTATGTCTGCCGGTATGACCCTCAGTGCCACCCTTAATAATGTCCCCCATGATAATAATTCAGAATTATTATCATGTACAGTGAATGTGAGCAGCTATCAAACCGAAAGCTTCGTGCACCACTGCGTGCATGGTGCCGCAAATCTGAACGGGCTGTTATATCATCAATAGACCTTACAGTACAGATATTTATCCATTCCTTCCCATGGGTGATGTAAATAATGTGAACTGTTGTCTCCATCATAACACAGGCAGCTGCCTCTCCATGGTGTGCAGTAACGCGTCAGGCTCGGCGCTGGATGGGACTCACATTGTAATAAATGTTCACCTTCGCCAGGCCGTTACAGCGCATTAATAAACATGCATCTTACCTCCAACAGTGCTCCAGCATGTGTCACAGCACCATGAAGCTGGGACAGCAGCCTGTGGTTAGACTCCTCTCACCCAAAAGAAAAAAAAATTAATTCCATGTGATAATCTAGCCATCACTGTGTTCAGAGTTGTGTTCTGCTACTGAAGTGGACAAACAAGAAAAAACAAAGTTCCTTGGAAAGGCTCCATCTGAGGGACTGCACAGACCAACTGCCAAAAAACTTTGGAGCAAAGCTGTCCACTTGTCCAGTGGCAGGCGCGTGCGTGGGGCACACGTGGCCCATGCAGTGATACACCTCGCTCACACTGCCCCCGGTGTTACCGTTGCGGGGTACGGATGCGGGACCCGCAGAGAATCCAAGTCATTAAAAAGATACAAACCTCTCTCAGTGGCCACGGAGCTCTGCAGTTGCGGTTACCGAAACCCTGCAGCACTGCGGATTTTTCTGCAAGAAGTCTATCCTTGCAGGCTGCCGGAGTGCTCCGCATCAAAACAGCGAGCGTAGTCTCTGGACCTGTTGCCGGAATTGGCCACAGCGCCGCACAGCAGACAGGGGGGCCGTGTGAGTGGCCCACTGTGGCGCTTACCAAGACTCGGTAAGCGCACTGGAGGCAGTGAGAGCAAGGCCTTTTGTGCACACACACACACACACAGGTGAGTGATAATTACAGACCCACATGTGTGCGCTGAGCGCAGGTGTGCCACGCACACACACCCAGACGTGCGTGTGAGGAAAACAGTGCTCTGGTCTGCCCTGCAGGCTGTTGGAGATCGGGCAGTCTGCAGCGCCTTTTATAGCCGTCTGACAATAGTCTGTGTCATCCACCTGCTGTCTACTTAGGCTTCGGATGCCATCGTGCAGGTGTGGACTAGATACTTCCCACTGTAGCCAAGTGCTTGCCCACAGGGGGTCGTTTTGACCGTTGGGGTTTTACATAATTATTGTATGGCCTTGCCTTACAATATAAAGCGCCTTGGGGCAACTGTTTGTTGTGATTTGGCGCTATATAAAAAAACTGATTGATTGATTGATTGATACTCCGGATGTGTTTGGACTATGGCTGGCCACGCCTCTTTTCTTACCAACTGTGTCAGATAATGGCAGTATTTGCCGGAATAGTTCCTCCATATTCTTGCTATGTGTGATGGGGGCTTTAGCAAAACGTTTATATTAGTGGATGAGCTTTTCAGCTAACTTTGAAAACCATCAGCAGACTAGTTATTGCTTCTGCTAAATTTAAATCTGCCAACTTCAAAATAGCTTCTTTTTTTAAACAAATTTTAGGCCATAGTTATTGGAATTATTGGTTTACGGATCCGGGGACTGCTCTAAAAATCGCAGACTCAGTGAAATAAACTGCCCCTAGGCACTTTTTAAAATGTTTCCCTCTAATTGCTTGGTGTGCCGCCCAAAAATTTCAAGACTTGTGTCCTGGGTTTGTGAGCTTTAACTGATATGTTAAAGCTTTAACTGATCCTATGTTGTGGATTAAACAGAATTTTTGTCGGTGTACATCCAAAGGATCGCTGTGCTCACGTGTCCTGTCAGGCCATGGAGGAGCTGCACTATGTAATGGATTTAAGTTTTAATGTGTGGACCGGCTGTGTACGCACAGTCTGGCTGTGCACGCACACAGGACGCATCCTGTCCGGCCACTGAGTCGTTGCACCAACCAGATTTATTTTATTTTTCTCTTTATATTTGTGAATTTTGCTGAGAACAGCTGTGGAAATAAATTTAATACTGTCGGGCCTGCAGTGACCTCCGTGTACCCCATGCTTCACTTGCGAGGAGAACAGCAGATTCCTTTGTTCATGAGATTGTTTACAATAAAAGTATAAAATAAAACTTTGGTCCTGGTCCATAATCTTTCATTAAAAATTCAAACCCACC
Organism: Thalassophryne amazonica; assembly: GCF_902500255.1. Classification (NCBI taxonomy): domain Eukaryota; kingdom Metazoa; phylum Chordata; class Actinopteri; order Batrachoidiformes; family Batrachoididae; genus Thalassophryne; species Thalassophryne amazonica. The sequence goes on along the minus strand of NC_047105.1, from coordinate 91,372,962 downwards.
AATTCCTGAAAACAACATTTGTTATTATTTAAACTTTGAATGTTATTACTTTTTTCTTAACCAACCGCCCTGGCCCTCGAGTCCCAGAAAAATCCATAAACCAATAAATCCAATAAATATGGCCTCAGCAGTGGAAAACCTTTGTAAACCCTAAAACCATACAAGTTTACTTTTACATATAATTCAGTAAGTGAAACTGACACACCAGCATAAAGTATCACCCCGAGGAGATGGAGGAGCAGGAGGTCAAGCCATGGTGAATGCATTAATTAGGTACGGTACATCTGGAAAGTATTCACAGCGCTTCACATTTTCCCTAAAAATTGTACTCACAACACCAAAAAAGATTTTTGCTAATTTAATATATATTTGTTGCAGACATGAACGAGCAAAGCTCTTCAGCATCTCACCGTGTCATTTAGGTCCTTCAGACTTTTTTTTTCAGTCAGTGCTTCTGGGGAGCATTATTTTAATTTTCGTTTCATTTCATTTATGTTGCGCCAAATCACAACAAAGCTGCTTCAAGGCGCTTCACATAAGTAAGGTCTAACCTTACCAACCCCTTGAGCAACCACACAGGTGACAGTGGTAAGGAAAAACTCTCTTTGATGATTTGAGGAAGAAACATCAAGCAAACCAGACTCAAAGGGGTGACCCTCTGCTTGGGCCATGCTACAGACACAATTTTTTATTTATTTTCATTTATATGGCGCCAAATCACAACAGAGTTGCCTCGAGGTGCTTCACACAAGTAAGGTCTAACCTTACTAACTGAAATGCTGTGGGTGCACAGGACAGGAGGATTTCCAGCACAAATACAACTGCCATCTCTGGATGGAGCTGCACCTTAAACAGAGAGAAAAAACAGAAGCAGGCATCAGAAAGACAAAAAAATACAGTATAATTTGTCAGCATTAAACAACAAGAAAAAAACAAGAAATACTAAGGTGATCGCCAGCCACTAGCTCTAAGCTTCACTAAAAGACCCAGAATTTAGATGAAGCTGAGGCTACGGCTATGGAGATCATTCCAGGGAACAGGGGCACGATAAGAGAAAGCTCTGTGACCCACAGACTTTTTATACCCTTGGGACCCAAAGTAGTCCTGCACCCTGAGAACGCAAAGCCCGGGCTAAACGTAGGGTTTAATTTTACTGAATTGTAATTTAATTGCAATTCAATTTTTTGGAGGTGATGGTCTAGTGGTTAAGGCATTGGGCTTGAGACCAGAAGATCCTCGGTTCAAATCCCAGCCTGACTGGGCAAGGTCTTTAATTCCCTATTGCTCCCGGTGTGTAGTGAGTACCTTGTGTGGCAGCACCCTCACATCAGGGTGAATGTGAGGCATAATTTGTAAAGCACTTTGAGCGTCTGATGCAGATGGAAAAGTGCTATATAAATGCAGTCCATTTACCGTTTTACCATTTAGCATGGTTAAAAAACAAAAAACTCAAAACAACTTTTTTCACATTGTCATTATTGTGTGTAGAATTTTGAGGAAAAAAATAATTTTATCCATTTTGGAAAAAAGCTGTAACATAAAAAAAAATGTGGCAAAAGTGAAGCAACATGAATACTTTACAGGTGCACTGTAATTAAATGATTTTACATGTGTATTTTTATTTGATATTTATTTAATGAAGAGGTACAGAGGAGGAGGATTTTCTTTCCCCAAAACATAAAATCTAGGGTTGGATCTCAGATGTACCTTCTGGCAAATTGTAGCTGAACTTTCAGGTCTTCTTAATAAAATACTCCTCTATACCACTCCATCATGAACCTGTATAACTAGGGGTAAAAAATGCATAACATGCACTGTGCACAGTTTCTTCAATCACAGCCACAAAAGCCAGTAACTTCCAGTGTTGTATAAAGTAAAAAAAATCACACTTAAGTAAAAGTACAGATACCCATTAAAAAATGACTTTGGTAGAAGTTCAAGTCAGTGATTGAAATGCTACTCAAGTACAAGTCTTAAAGTATCTAGGATTTATTGTACTTAAGTATGACAAGTAATGTACAACTAAATGTACTCAAGTATTGAAAGTAAAAGTACAAGTAAATGTTAATAATTAAAAACGGACTGATTTTTTTATATTACTAGGCTTGTAAATGACTGGTAGTATTAGTCAAAATATTGAAAATTGTTCACATCACACAAAAACACTTCAGAAACAAGGTTTCAAAACCTAAACGAGAATAGGCTACTTCACAGGAAACAGTTATTTATTTCTATATGTATTTATTTATTTTAATTGTTACATGGTTTTATCTTTTCTGTTGTGTTTTGTTTCATTAGGTTCTTTTTGTCTCTTTCTCTAAAATTATATTGTAACATTATTAGTCTATTATTATTGACTATTATTGTCTATTATGTAGACTATTATTGTTGTTGCTATAATATATGAATAAAAATAAATTAAAAAAATACAATTTGACTCTTTTACGACAACGAACGCTGAGCCATTAATTATACAGAAAACAAATCAACACAAACGTGCTGATGCAAACAGCTTAATGCTAACTTTAACATTGAAAACGCCATAGACATGCTAATGTGTTAGCATCAATCTTGTTTTTAAGTTATAAAATACATCTATCAACTGTTTCAGAAGACCATAACAGGTTGGTTTAATATAAAAATATTAAATATTACTCAGACATATGCTCTTCAGGGTTTTAGCAGGGAAAAATTAGGATAAAGCGAAATAAAACAATCAATCCACGAATCGTAGATCAAAGCACTGCTTCGACCTGCGAATCACTGCTTCGATTGGTTCAAGGCTCAAAGCAAAGCCGCGCTGCAGAAAAGTTGATTACAGACCCGCTGCAGGTCTGTAATCAATGTAGAGAAATTAGCATTTTCCTGACAAACACCCGCCAAGTGCGCAACTGCAAAAAACCCTACAGGACCTGCCTCATGACAAATCAGTCTGACTTCGTTGCAGTCACTAGTAATCAGTGGTGTCTCTGGGTGAAAACACGACTTTTTTCGTGTGTGTGCGTGTTGTTTTTTTGTTGTTGTTTTTGTAATGAGTAACGGCATGGCGAATAGAAAATGTATCGGAGTAGAAGTATGCAATTAAGGTCGGAAATGTAGTGAAGTAAAAGTGAAAGTAAGCTGAATTAAAAAACAAGTAAAGTACAAAGTCTCCCAAAACGTACTTAAGTACAGTAGTGAAGTATTTTTACTTCGTTACTATACAACACTGGTAACTTCTTCTGGGTTGTCTGTGTGTCTTGGTGTCTTTCCTTACTCTTCTCCTTCTTGCACAGTCACTCAGTTTTTGAGAACTGTCTACGCCACACAGATTTAACATACAGTGCCATACTGTTTGTAAGTAAGTCCCTTCGGCTGCTCCCTTGTTTGCACTTGGGGTCGCCACAGCAAATCCAAGGTGGATCTGCATGTTGAATTGGCACAAGTTTTACGCTGGATGCCCTTCCTGACGCAACTCCACATTACATGGAGAAATCTGGCAGGGGTGGGATTTGAACCCGGAACCTTCTGAACTGAAACCAAGCGCATTAACCACTTGGATACTGTTTGTATTTCTTCATAATTTAAGTACAAGTAAATGAAAGTCCAAGACATATTCAGTGACTTGGAAATGTTCATGTATTCATCCCCTGACTTGTCTGAAGAAAACTGCACTGATAGTTACCATCCATAAGAAAGCAGACATGGCTGATTGCAGCACTTACAGAGGCAAATCACTGTTGTCCCCCACTGGTAAATTGTTTGCAGAGATCATATTAAATCGGCTTACAGAAATTGCAGAGGATGTCCTACCCGACACACAGCGTGGCTTTCGACCTGCAAGGGGCACCATTGACATGATCTTTGCCTTACGGCAAGTGCAAGAAAAGTGTAGGGAACAAAGAACTCCTCTCTACACATCCTTTTTTGATCTGACTAAGGCTTTGACAGGTTGCACAGAGAAACACTTTGGACGATTCTGAGCAAATATCTGTGTCCCAACAAACTGATTACAATGATCCACCTACTCCATGATGAGATGAATGCTTCTGTTATATGTGAAGGTCAACAAGTGGAACCATTTCCTGTGAAAGTCGGTGTTCAACAAGGGTGTGTATTAGTACCTATGCTGTTTGGTCTTTTCACGGGTGGTGTTCTGCAATTGGCAGAGCCATAGCTGAGTAACCTTGGAGTACAAATAATTTTCCAATATGATGGTAATCTGTTCAACCTCCAGCACCTACAGGCTAAAACTAAGGTGTCCACAGCCTCAGTCGTGGAACTTCAATGCGCTGATGATGCTCCCGTCTGCTTGACTATGGAAGCTGGGCTGCAGAGAATAACAGATGCCTTTGTAGAAGCCTACAAATGACTTGGTCTATCACTGAACTGCACTAAAATGAAGTTTCTGTATCGATCTCCCTCTGATACCATCTCCCCACCCGTCACTCAGCCTGAAATAACTGTTGACGGAACCATTCTCAAGGTAGTTTCACACTTTAAGTATCTTGGTAGCTACGTGGCAAGTGATGTTTCCCTTGATTGCGAGGTAAACAACAGGATCAGCTCTGCCGCAGCAGCTTTCAGCAAGCTGCACAAGCGTGTCTTTGATCTTGAGTTGGAGACCAAAATACACCATCAAGCGTATCATTTTACCAACACTTCTGTATGGCTCTGAAACGTGGACTACCTATCGTTATTAAGTGAAACAACTCGAGAAATTCCATCAAAGACATCTTCGGACAATAATGAATGTGAAATGGTATGATCGTGGCCCCAATGCTGTAGTTCTTGACCGAGCTTGCATGACAAGTATTGAGGCTATGTTACACCAAAACAGACTGAGATGGTACGGACATGTGGTGAGAATGGACGTGCAAGCATCTTCCAAAACAACTTCAGTCAACTTTCTACTAGATCATGTTGTGTTGGTGCTCCTATGAAGAGGTACAAGGATGTCCTTAAAAGACGTTTTAAAGACTGCAAGATTGCTGACTGGGCTACAGCCCCAGCAGATAGGTTGGTTTGGAGGAGAACAGTTTGTGATGGCATCAAGAGCTTTGAGACCAATAGACAGAAAGCTGAAGAGGAAAGATGCGCAAGACGGAAAGCTGCTGAAGCTCTGAAACAGTTGGCAGCCTCCTAGTTAGATGCCTGGATGAAGTTCTTCTGAATTGCCATGCTCGGGTCGAGCAGCAGTGACGTATCTATGATGTATGTATGTATGTACCAAGGGGGCCTATTACTTATGCAACCCGTCATCTTGAATGAATTACTGTGCAAGCGGTGCAAACTCGCTCATGGTACACGGAGTCCCAAACAGGAAATGCCAAGTTTTGAGTCCACAGTGAAACAGGAAATGTTGTGTGGGCCGCTGAAGAGGAGGTACTGCTGGCCCACCACCACCAGAGGGCGCCCTGCCTGGAGTGCGGGCTCCAGGCACCAGAGGGCACCGCCGCCGTACGAGAGCAGTCAGGGTGACAGCTGTCACCCATTACTGGACACAGCTGACACCACTCAGCCCGGGGGTATATCATCAGGACGGCGTCTCCACCTCAGTGCCGAGATATCGCCTTAAGACTGAGGTAACGTTCTCTGCATTCATATACTGAATAACCAGCTAAAACTTGTTAAACCTTTTCAGGACTGCTGACTACTGATAGCTAAATTGCTTGGATAAGTACTCACCTTCCTGCTATATATTGACAAGAGGTGGAGGCGGCTCTTCCCCTCTCCGTTACTGGGTGCTGTCGCATCCACACCTGTGTGTTGTTGCTCTCTCCCGCCAGCAGTACCGGATCCGACGAGCGGAGGCAGTGGCCACCTGGGAATTCGGGACTTGGCGGTTCCAGTATTTCCAGGGTTCGGTGGCAGAGGAGATCTGGGTGGTTCCGGTTCGACTGAGACGGACGTCTCCTACCTTCGAGCCTGCCCACACGACACCAGCGGATTCGACCCCAAATTGTTAATTGTTGTATTCGTTGTGCTCGTTTCACAACAGTAAAACTTGTTATTCACCTTTCTCCATTGTCCGTTCATTACGCCCCCTGTTGTGGGTCCGTGTACCTACACTTTCACAACAGGATATCTCGGCCAGCGTCATGGACCCCGAGGGGCGTCAACCGGCTGTTGAACGGCCAATGGAAGACCAAGGCGCGTCGGCGGCTTCGGGAGGGGTAATCGGTGAGTTGCAGCGGATCCTCACTGCTTTCACCTCTCGGATCGATTTAATGACCGAGCAGCATGTTCTCCTAAACCGCAGGGTGGAGGCTCTCGCCGCACAAGTGGAGGCGCGCCCTTCGGGCGCCGCTGCGGCTCTCCCTCCCGAGGACCCTGCGCGTGAAAGTGACGTTCCACTGGTCGTTCAACGGTCCCTTCCTCCGTCCCCAGAAGCATACATAAGCCCTCCAGAACCGTACGGAGGCTGTGTGGAGACGTGCGCGGATTTTCTGATGCAGTGTTCACTCGTCTTCGCACAGCGTCCCGTGATGTACGCGACTGATGCTAGCAAAGTAGCTTATGTAATAAATCTGCTTCGCGGGGAGGCACGCGCTTGGGCTACAGCGCTCTGGGAGCAGAACTCACGGCTCCTTCATACATACGTTGGGTTTGTACGGGAGCTCAGAACGGTGTTCGACCATCCCAACAGAGGAGAGTCCACTTCAACCGCGCTACTGTCAATGAGACAGGGGCGTCGGAGCGCAGCTGCCTATGCAGTCACCTTCCGCATCGCGGCGGCGAGATCCGGCTGGAATAGCACTGCCCTCCGCGCCGCCTTTGTAAACGGACTGTCATTGGTCCTAAAAGAGCACCTGGTGGCGAAGGACGAACCGCGGGACTTAGACGGGCTCATCGATCTGGTCATACGACTCGACAACCGGTTAGAAGAACGCCGTCGGGAACGAGGCGAAGGGCGTGGCCAGGCACGCGTCGTCCCTCTCCCTTCCGGTTCCGATCGAGCTCCGCCTTCCCCACGCTCCACAGCCCCTGCGCTCCGTGGGGTCACAGCTCCCCCTACTGACGAAGCTAGGGACACGAGTAGGGCAACATTTAGGGCACCAGATGCACAGAGGAGATGGACCCACGGAGCGTGTCTTGTTTGTGGTTCAATAGAGCACCATGTGAGAGACTGCCCCGAGCGGTCAAACGCCAAACGCCCGCCCCTAGAGACTGGGCCAGGGGTGGGCCAAAACATTCACGTGGGACACACCCACATTGCTACACGACTCCCAGTCACGATCCTGTTTGAGGATTCAACCCTGAAGGCCCCAGCACTGGTGGACACGGGCTCTGAGGGGAATCTGCTTGACAGTAGATGGGCCAGGGAGATAGGGCTCCCTCTGGTGGCTCTTACCTCGCCTGTGCAGGTTCGGGCGCTAGATGGCTCCCTACTCCCACCAATCACGCATAAGACACCTCCAGTAACTCTGGTGGTGTCAGGTAACCACCGGGAGGTGATCGAGTTCTTTGTGACTCAGGCCACCTCCCGTGTGGTTTTGGGTTTTCCCTGGATGCTAAAGCACAATCCCCGGATCGATTGGCCATCCGGGGAAGTGGTTCAGTGGAGCGAAACCTGCCATCGGGAGTGTCTAGGTTCCTCGGTTCCTCCCGGCTCCCAAGCTAAGGAGGAGGTCCGAGTCCCGCCCAATCTGAAGGCGGTGCCGGCGGAGTACCATGACCTCGCTGACGTGTTCAGCAAGGATCTGGCTCTCACGCTTCCTCCCCACCGCCCGTATGATTGTGCCATTGATTTGGTTCCAGGCAGTGAGTTCCCGTCCAGTAGGCTGTACAACCTCTCACGGCCGGAGCGTGAATCAATGGAGACCTACATCCGGGACTCATTAGCTGCCGGGTTGATCCGGAATTCCACCTCTCTGATGGGTGCAGGTTTCTTTTTTGTGGGTAAAAAAGATGGCGGGCTTCGTCCATGCATTGATTACAGGGGGTTGAACGAAATCACGGTTCGCAACCGATACCCGTTGCCCTTGTTGGATTCAGTGTTCACCCCCTTGCATGGAGCCAAAATCTTCACCAAGCTGGATCTTAGGAATGCGTATCATTTGGTTCGGATCCGGAAGGGAGACGAATGGAAGACGGCATTTAACACCCCCTTAGGTCATTTTGAGTACCTGGTCATGCCGTTCGGTCTCACTAATGCTCCCGCGACTTTCCAAGCGTTGGTAAACGATGTCTTGCGGGACTTCCTGCACCGGTTCGTCTTCGTGTATCTAGACGATATACTCATCTTTTCCCCGGATCCTGAGACTCATGTCCGGCATGTCCGTCAGGTCCTGCAGCGGTTGTTGGAGAACCGCCTGTTTGTGAAGGGCGAGAAGTGTGAATTCCACCGCACTTCTTTGTCCTTCCTGGGGTTTATCATTTCCTCTAACTCCGTCACCCCTGATCCGGCCAATGTTGCGGCGGTGAGAGATTGGCCCCAACCCACAAGCCATAGGAAGCTGCAACAGTTCCTCGGCTTTGCTAATTTCTACAGGAGGTTCATTAAGGGCTACAGTCAGGTAGTTAGCCCCCTGACAGCCCTGACCTCTCCAAAAGTCCCCTTCACCTGGTCGGATCGGTGCGAAGCCGCGTTCAAGGAGTTGAAACGGCGCTTTTCGTCTGCACCAGTTCTGGTGCAGCCCGATCCTAGCTGCCAGTTAGTGGTTGAAGTGGATGCCTCGGACTCAGGGATAGGAGCGGTGCTCTCCCAGAGCGGGAAGACCGATAAGGTCCTTCACCCGTGTGCCTATTTTTCCCGCAGGTTGACCCCCGCTGAACGGAACTATGACGTCGGCAATCGGGAACTTCTTGCTGTGAAAGAGGCCCTCGAAGAGTGGAGACATCTGTTGGAGGGAACAGCCGTGCCATTCACGGTTTTCACTGACCATCGGAACCTGGAGTACATCAGGACCGCCAAGCGGCTGAACCCCAGGCAAGCCCGCTGGTCACTGTTCTTTGGCCGTTTTGACTTCCGGATTACCTACCGTCCCGGGACCAAGAATCAAAGATCGGATGCATTGTCCCGGGTGTATGAAGACGAAGTCAAAACGGAACCGTCGGATCCCCCGGATCCCATCATCCCGGAGTCCGCTATCGTGGCCGCCCTCACCTGGGACGTGGAGAAGACCGTCCGGGAGGCCCTGACCCGTGACCCGGACCCCGGACACGGACCAAAGAACAGACTATATGTCCCACCAGAGGCTAGGGCTGCAGTCCTGGACTTCTGTCACGGTTCTAAGCTCTCCTGTCACCCTGGGGTGCAAAGGACCGTGGCAGTCGTCCGGCAACGCTTCTGGTGGGCGTCCCTGGAGGCCGACGTCCGGGACTACGTCCAGGCCTGTACCACCTGCGCCAGGGGCAAGGCAGACCACCGAAAGACCTCAGGGCTGCTACAGCCACTGCCCGTGCCTCATCGCCCCTGGTCCCACATCGGCCTGGACTTCGTCACGGGTCTCCCGCCGTCCCAGGGAAACACCGTCGTCTTCACGATAGTGGACCGTTTCTCCAAGGCGGCCCACTTCGTGGCCCTCCCGAAGCTCCCAACGGCCCAGGAGACAGCGGACCTCCTGGTCCACCACGTCGTCCGTCTGCATGGAATACCATCAGACATCATCTCCGATCGCGGTCCCCAGTTCACCTCGCACGTCTGGAGGAGCTTCTGCCGGGAACTGGGGGCCACGGTCAGCCTCTCGTCTGGGTACCACCCCCAGACCAACGGGCAGGCAGAGCGGGCAAATCAGGAACTGGAGCAGACACTTCGCTGTGTGACAGCCGCGCACCCGACGGCCTGGAGTACCCACCTGGCCTGGATCGAGTACGCCCACAACAGCCAAGTGTCATCAGCCACCGGCCTCTCCCCGTTTGAGGTGTGCTTGGGGTATCAGCCCCCCTTGTTTCCGGTGGTCGAGGGAGAGGTCGGTGTGCCCTCGGTCCAGGCCCACCTACGGAAGTGCCGTCGGGTGTGGCGTGCCGCCCGCTCTGCTTTGTTGAAGGCCCGGACGAGGGCGAAGAAACATGCAGACCGGCGGCGGGCCCCGGCCCCCAAGTATCGTCATGGGCAGGAAGTGTGGTTGTCCACCAAGGACATTCCCCTTCAAGTGGACTCCCCCAAACTCCAAGAACGATACATTGGTCCCTTCACAATCCTCAAAGTCATCAATCCCGCCGCAGTGAGGCTCCAGCTTCCGGCCTCGCTGCGGATTCATCCAGTTTTTCATGTCTCCCGGATAAAACCCCATCACACCTCACCCCTCTGCACCCCGGGTCCGGCACCACCTCCTGCCCGGATCATCGACGGGGAACCGGCTTGGACCGTGCGCCGGCTCCTCGACGTCCGTCGAATGGGCCGGGGTTTTCAGTACCTGGTGGACTGGGAGGGGTACGGCCCCGAAGAACGCTCCTGGGTGAAGAAGGGCTTCATCTTGGACCCGGCCCTCCTGGCCGACTTCTACCGTCGCCATCCGGACAAGCCCGGTCGTGCGCCAGGAGGCGCCCGTTGAGGGGGGGGTCCTGTTGTGTGGGCCGCTGAAGAGGAGGTACTGCTGGCCCACCACCACCAGAGGGCGCCCTGCCTGGAGTGCGGGCTCCAGGCACCAGAGGGCGCCGCCGCCGTACGAGAGCAGTCAGGGTGACAGCTGTCACCCATTACTGGACACAGCTGACTCCACTCAGCCCGGGGGTATATCATCAGGACGGCGTCTCCACCTCAGTGCCGAGATATCGCCTTAAGACTGAGGTAACGTTCTCTGCATTCATATACTGAATAACCAGCTAAAACTTGTTAAACCTTTTCAGGACTGCTGACTACTGATAGCTAAATTGCTTGGATAAGTACTCACCTTCCTGCTATATATTGACAAGAGGTGGAGGCGGCTCTTCCCCTCTCCGTTACTGGGTGCTGTCGCATCCACACCTGTGTGTTGTTGCTCTCTCCCGCCAGCAGTACCGGATCCGACGAGCGGAGGCAGTGGCCACCTGGGAATTCGGGAATTGGCGGTTCCAGTATTTCCAGGGTTCGGTGGCAGAGGAGATCTGGGTGGTTCCGGTTCGACTGAGACGGACGTCTCCTACCTTCGAGCCTGCCCACACGACACCAGCGGATTCGACCCCAAATTGTTAATTGTTGTATTCGTTGTGCTCGTTTCACAACAGTAAAACTTGTTATTCACCTTTCTCCATTGTCCGTTCATTACGCCCCCTGTTGTGGGTCCGTGTACCTACACTTTCACAACAGGAAATGTCAAATGTTGACCACTTCCTGGAGCTACAGCAGAGGATATTAACCTGGTTTTCATTATGTAGTTTTTGTGTTGGTATGTTTATCTTCTGTAAGGTTTTTGTGTAACTTTTTGTTTGTCTCAATTTTCTTAAAAAGAAAAGTAAATTTTTTAAAAAAGAGGAAGACGCAAAGAGAGGAGCTCTTGCAAGAATTCAGTGCACAGTCTACACTGAAACAGGAAATGCTACATGTTCAGTCGACATTGAATCTGGGAACCCTGAAGTGAAAGGCAGCGTGTACCTTGACAGCACACGAGGTCAGTCAGTGGCTATTTAGTGTGTAAAGCCCTGGTCCCACCAAAAAATGAAGGATGAATAATGAGCCATGTTTTATTTTTTTTTTTGTTTGTTTGTTTGGTTTTTTTTTGCTACAAGAGGACTTATTCAACTATGCTCGGAGAATGGTGGCTCTGAGAGGCTCTTAGAGGCAGTATCTTCAGTTAACGAGGCTCATCTCTGAGCGTGGCGCTAATTTCAAGATGTTCAAAATTTTGCAACAACAGCGTGGGGCAGTTTGTGTACGAGTTACTAAGAGGACAAACGAGGATTTTAGAGGCATGTTTGTGGTGAGGACAAAGCTGATAAAAGTCCATTATCCCAGCACCTGGCAGCGACGCAGGACCTGAGAGGCTATTTTTGGAGCGGCTCAGCCCTCTTGCACACACAATTCCACCTGCTTTGTGCGCCAGATGCTGTATATAAAATAATTATTTTGTCACGGATTAATCATTTTCTGTCAAACCTTGGATGTTGAAAACACCTGTAAACTCTTCTGGAATCATAGAAGACTGTTTCATCTGGACATTTTTTCCCCTCTCTCCTGCTCCATGACGAACGTATTTTGGAACAGCTTAAAGATAACTATTTTTTAAGTTTTTATAGCTTGGTAAAACAGTTGCATGCTCATTCCTAGCTGTAAAACTATGTCTATGATAGATTTAATATTTTGTTAATGGATCAGATGAACTCCGATGTATGTGCGCACTGATGGAATGACTGGCTCCCAAGAGGAGCATTTACGCAAAACGCGAGCTCGCAAAAGAGTGATTTTGCAGTGAATAACAGACAAACACAAAAGTTGGATTATGGTGTAAAAGTGGCTGTGTGTTTAAAGCCGTGGAGGAAATAACGTCAGTGTAGCCACAAGAAGGAGTACAGAGCATGCAGAACAAGAGCACACAAAAGAGCGATTTTGCAGACATAACACAAAGTTAAAAATTGTATCACAGTGACTGTAAGCCGTGGAAGAAATAAAGAAAATTTTGGGGGTGGGGGGTCACAGAGAACTGGGTGAATGCACAGAATGGCTGCATTTGACTATGGAGCACAGGTGAGTCGCAGCCTGGGACACATCAGCCAGTGTTGTGCCAAAGTAGTTATCGCTGTCAGAATTTATCCGGGAGCACGCACTCACTCAGTACAGTGTCTTTTTTTGGACTGCGTTTAAAAAATATGACAACATCTTGAATGGATGCTGTGAATTGAAAACCCACACTTTAAAGGGACTAAGTGTGGGAGGGGTGGAGGTTTGGACCAAAACCATGCCTAAGAACAGACCTCCAAGTTTACACTACAACATATTAAAATTCCAGCTCTTTACATCTGTTTTTCAGTGTATTAGAGCCAAAAGTCCAAGCCAAATCTAAATTTATACTAGAGCACTGTGCTCTGCCAACACTATCTTCCAATTCCACAAATTTTTACCTTACAAACTTTTCAAGGTCAAAGTCCTGTTAGAAGTGGCTTTTCATATGCTAAAATATAAAACAAAATATATATCAAAAGGGCTTTTCAATGTTAAAATCAAATATCCACTAATTCCGCAAAGTTTATTCATTGAGAGTGCCAGTTTGCACCTCATTGTCACAAATGAGAGTGATTGAGGCACTTTTGATTGAGATATAATGCAAAATATACACTAAATGGGTTTTTCCAATATTAAATTCAAATGTCCACAAAATCCACAATCAGGATCAAATCTGGATCAAACTTTGTCAGGTGATAGTGAGTTCCAGTCTGCACCTCACGTTCAAATATGAGCGTGATTGGGGAACATTTAATTAAGATATAATGTAAAATGTACATTAAATTGGGTTTTGTTCAATTTAAATGGCCACAAGATCTGTAATCTGGATCAGATCCAGATCAAACTTTGTCAGTTGATAAAGGATATGATCCTTCATAACTCTCTCACATATGAATGAAATTTGATCTTTTTTTGACAGAGTTATGACTTTTTAAAAAATTTGTTCAATGTTAAAGAATAGGGATTTTTTCCAATTTTCCAACATTTTTCCTGACTTTGACCATTGGACCTTAAAAACTGAATCAGTTCTTGCCTATCAGGAAAATTATCCTCTGTAAAATTGTCATAATGACATATGAAAAACTGTGGGTTACAGGTTGTTCACAAACAAACAAAAACAGGGGTGAAAACACAACCTCCGCCAACAATAAAACTTAGCAGTTAGCAGGAGCTTCAGCTAAATGTTTTAGTGATTTAGCCATTTAGCATTATCACGGTTAACCTTGAAGCTAACTTTTAGGTTAACTATGCCCATCACTGAAAAAGAAATAAGAAAATATAAGAATTAGTCGGATCTGCTGTGCGCACGCAGCACAGCACAACTAAATTGAAAATGTGGCCTTTGTTCATTAATCACTTCACATTATTTTCATGTTAGCGACAACATTAGACTCATCAGTGTCATTCTGAGGATCAGTCTAAATAATCTGCCGGCCCTGATGTGATCAGTCACAGCAACAAGATCTATCTCGTCTGCTTCACCGCAAGAAATAATAACAATGCACGGCCGATGCCGGGCTGATGACACGAGCTGCAATTTAGAAGAAGCTTTATCCCCCACTTGAGAAAGCAGAGGAAAATTAAATCCTGTAACTCAGGGGTTCTTTTTCAGTGCAGGAACCAAATTAGAAATTTAAGTCTCTCATCCTAGGGTACAGACTCATTAATATTTATTGGTACTTTTACTTTGCGGGAACATGCTAAAAGTAGAGCCGTGACCCACTTTGGGTCTGAGCCATAGTTTAAGGATGCATATTTTATTGCTTCATTTCAGAAGAGGCAAAACATTCCAGTGTGAAGTGTGAAAAATAACGTAAAAGACATTAAATCCTTTTGAGTGGACATGACAGGAAACACCGGCGGAATAAGGAAGACAGAACGGCGAGGGAGCAAGAGATGAGACGTGGGCAAACAGAAAGTGATAAACAGAAATAGGAGATGTGTTATCAAAGTTGCCAGAAGGGGAATCGGCTCCCCTCTCCCTGTCCATATGTTACTAAGGTGATGTTTCCTGACATCCATCCTGACTCAGACACCTGCCAGCCGGAGGTTCTAGCGCCGATCCCCCCGCACGTCCATCTGGACCAGAACTACCGGTGGCAGCTGCAAAACTTAAAAGAAAAATAAAGGTTGCCAAATATGAAATGAATGGTCGTCATCTGGGTCGGCCAGGCCACTTTGTTTTTGCAAGTTCACAGCCTCGTTGCCATTACACCAGGAGCTATATGGTTGCTGTGAAGCTCGGTTTAATTCTGTGCACTGCTGCAGTAATGTTTGGCTCTGCCCTCAGCGCGGCCGCGACTGTTAAAGATAGATCAGCAGGCGAGACGAGCAGAGGAATAACAGAGAAAACACAGGCAGAAAGAGGAAAGCTGCTTTGTCCCTGTCGCCCTATTAATTTGAGGAGGACTAGGAAATGCCAACAGGATTAAATGTCTTGCTCCCACAGCTTTCTCCCCCTTCTTATTCTCTCTCATTCTGACTTCAAATTAAAGGATGAGGAGGAAGTGGGGGGGAGTTGTCGGGTGGGACGCATGCAGAAGGCGGAAAAGAGAAGAAAGGTGTTAATTGCTTGCCAATCGATAACTCTATAATTACTTTGTGACAAATGGCTGGCTTGTGGAGTGAGGTAGGTTCAAAGGAGGGCGGGAGGCAGGTGGTCAGTGGGCGGGGATGTTCGGAGGGATTAACTATGATCACAAACGGAAATATTTGCTTTTGTGCCTACAAGCCTGGCTACCCCAGAGATTTGTGGCTGGGAATTTGTGTCAGATTTAAACTGGATGGAGAGGATACGCTCACACACATGCGAAGAAGCACAACATCCGCAAAATAAACAAAGAGCAATCAGAGATTCCTGACATCCGCCAATCCGGATCTGAATCACCTCCAAAATTCAGTGGAGTCTTCCATGCCCTAATATCTATCTGTGGTGGAAATTTGGTGAGAATCTGTGAAGTATGTCTTTATGTCTTACAGACATAAAGACATGGATGACCTCTAATTTCCTGCTTTTAAACTCAGATAAAACTGTACTTGGCCCCACAAATCTTAGAAACATGGTGTCTAACCAGATCCTTACTCTGGATGGCATTACCATGACCTCTAGTAATACTGTGAGAAATCTTGGAGTCATTTTTGATCAGGATATGTCATTCAATGCGCATATTAAGCAAATATGTAGGACTGCTTTTTTGCATTTGCATATTATCTCTAAAATTAGAAAGGTCTTGTCTCAGAGTGATGCTGAAAAACTAATTCATGCATTTATTTCCTCTAGGCTGGACTATTGTAATTCATTATTATCAGGTTGTCCTAAAAGTTCCCTGAAAAGCCTTCAGTTAATTCAAAATGCTGCAGCTAGAGTACTGACGGGGACTAGAAGGAGAGAGCATATCTCACCCATATTGGCCTCTCTTCATTGGCTTCCTGTTAATTCCAGAATAGAATTTAAAATTATTCTTCTTACTTATAAGGTTTTGAATAATCAGGTCCCATCTTATCTTAGGGACCTCATAGTACCATATCACCCCAATAGAGCGCTTCGCTCTCAGACTGCAGGCTTACTTGTAATTCCTAGGGTTTGTAAGAGTAGAATGGGAGGCAGAGCCTTCAGCTTTCAGGCTCCTCTCCTGTGGAACCAGCTCCCAATTCGGATCAGGGAGACAGACACCCTCTCTACTTTTAAGATTAGGCTTAAAACTTTCCTTTTTGCTAAAACTTATAGTTAGGGCGGGATCAGGTGACCCTGAACCATCCCTTAGTTATGCTGCTATAGACTTAGACTGCTGGGGGGTTCCCATGATGCACTGAGTGTTTCTTTCTCTTTTTGCTCTGTATGCACCACTCTGCATTTAATCATTAGTGATTGATCTCTGCTCCCCTCCACAGCATGTCTTTTTCCTGGTTCTCTTCCTCAGCCCCAACCAGTCCCAGCAGAAGACTGCCCCTCCCTGAGCCTGGTTCTGCTGGAGGTTTCTTCCTGTTAAAAGGGAGTTTTTCCTTCCCACTGTCGCCAAGTGCTTGCTCACAGGGGGTCGTTTTGACCGTTGGGGTTTTTCCGTAATTATTGTATGGCTTTGCCTTACAATATAAAGCGCCTTGGGGCAACTGTTTGTTGTGATTTGGCGCTATATAAATAAAATTGATTTGATTTGATTTATGTTTGAAATAATCCTTTAAAGCCATGTAAAGGGAAATCTTGATTCTGGAATTCAGAATTCAGAATCTGGATTCAGATCTGAATCACCTCCAAAATTCAGTGGAGTCTTCCATGCACTAATAGCTATCTGTGGTGGAAATTTGGTGAGAATCTGTTAAGTATGTTTGAAATAATCCTTCAAAGCTATGTAGAGGGAAATCTTGATTCTGGAATTCAGAATTCAGAATCTGGATTCAGATCCGGATCACCTCCAAAGTTTAAAGGAGTCTTCCATGGCCTAATATCTAGCTGTGGTAAAAAAAAAAAAAAAAAGTCAAACTACATGCAGTAGTTTTGACATAATCCTGCTAACAGTAATCCTTCAAAGCCTATATAAAGTGAAACTTGATCCAGAATCCCAATCCAGATCCAGATCACCTCCAAATTTAATGGTTTCTTCCATGGCCCAATATCTATCTGTGGTGAAAATTTCGTCAAAATCCGTGCAGTAGGTTTGACGTAATCCTGCGAACAGACAGACAGACAAATAAATAAACGCAGATGATTTTATTACAGCCTTGGTGGACGTAATAAATAAATGAATAACAATAAGGCTGTTATGTGTCGGACGCAGCTCGGAGAACCGACCAGCGTTTGAAGGACCCAGTATGAAATAAGCAGAGCACGGTACAAAGGCTAACTGAATTTAATACATAACAGTGATAATACAAAAAGGTGCGGCCTGGCGTGGTGCGCTCCCAGCAGCGCTAACAGTCCGGAGCCAGAAGCTGTTTCGGACCCAAGGACCCCGCCGACACCCCCCAGGTGGCCGCAACAACCGAGTCTGTGAAAGAAGGAACCATTATGTGAGTCCACACTCTACACACAGAACACTTAAAGGTGTACAAACAGCAAACACCTCCTGGCTTGATTGCTGATCAGCTTCCAACCTGCAGGCATGGAACATCCAGTTCACAAAACTCCACCGCAGTGGAAGCTGATACATGACTAACAAACAGCTCAATACAATAAGGTGTGAGGGACACCACATTTACTGACTGTATAACTGTTAGTCACAAAATCTAATGTACCTCAGGAAGTGTGCTGACGAGCGTGAGACCTCACTCCCTCCTCTTTCACAGACCGTGCATCAAACCTGGACGTTTCTCAGCATCCGCTGCTGATGAGATGGCTCCTGAGACGACGATCTCACCCGTCTGGTCACAAGGTCGAATCTCTGGCAAATACACACTGTGCACTCCAGTCTTAAATGCCAACATGCTCCAATCCATCCAGATGCACCTCAGCTGTGAGTCCTGACGAGTCGCAGATGATCAGGGTGAGGTCCTGACAGCCTCAGCAACACAGCCACTCAGTCCCAAATGCACGCCACCTGGGAGGAAAACAAAAAGACAAACAAACCGGCAGCCAGGCCCCCCCAGCCATATAACAAAGGCAACATCAAAGCATTTTTAAAGCTCATCTGGCAAATTATCTTCTGCACTGCAAAAATGGTTGAAGGTACGGTATTTAAAAATAAAAATAAAGCAAGAAGGGGAACGCTGGAGTGAGAGGTCTGATTTTGGCGAGATTGCGCTGAGTGTAGCGCTGGCTGTCACACTTCACTATCCTCTAATCACAGTTTCATTATTCCAGCTGAGCATGAAGTGATGGAAGTCTTTTCGAACCCTAGTGGGACCTTTGAGCATGCTGCAGGTGGGCTATCTGGAGACCTGTTCGGGTCAGGGGGTCAAGACACCTGGTGCCCCCTAGCTGCTAAGGCAGGGTGGAGAAAGGTCAGAGGGGGCCAATGGGAGATTGATGGCCCACCTTCACTCGTGTCAAATCACCTGTCAGCGCGCCCCTGGCACTGAATCCATTTTGTTCTAAGCCACCATTAACCTTGGAGCACTTGGATTCATTCCTCCTCTCTACGGACTGGGCCTTCTCAACCTTTGTCCACTACAGCTGCCAGACTAGTTACTGGGCTCAACTTTTATCATGGCCTCCATCACCAACTTTTAAAGAGTACACAAACACATATTTGACAACAATTCTCTTTAATTCTCACCAAATCTTTTGGGTACACAAGACTGAGCGTTTGATTATGGGTAAACAACGAGAGAGCAAACAGCACCTGAACGCATCATGCCATCAGCCCATATTAAGCGGTAAAAGCGTGAGCATTAAAATGCCAGCCGTTGAATCGCCTGTTGTCTCGGTGATGATAACCACATGTCAGATGTGCAGGGGCCGGCGTTTGGAAAAATGCATTGTACTGTCACTGTTACATCCCATTGTGCAGAGGTAGGATTTGACTGTATGCATGATCCATCTATGTATGAGGCACAGTTATGAGCAGATGTTTGATCATTTCACAGCCCTATAAAAGGCCGATTGGGCTGCCAGTGGCCGCTGTAATATTGATTGATGTTGGGCAGGCAGGGGCCACAGCGCTGCCCTCAGACAGTCTCTGTTTATTTATACAGTCTGCCGTCTGCCCACCTTACCCACTGCAGGGTTACGCTCGCGGAATTTACAGTCGTCAAGAGAGGGAAAAAATTATGCTAATGATTCTGCACAGCCCCGAGGAGACATTTTCAATTCAAAGTTTCCAAATATAAGACTGAATCACATGCACGTTCACGACCAAAATGCTCGGCCCGGTGTCTCACCTAGTGCCAATCTTTTATTTGCTACTATTACTACCATCCTCTGAGGCATAGAAAAAAATGGATCTAATAATGAGAGGCAGTAATGTTCATCTTTGCATATTTTAGTTTGATTTTCAATTATATAGTGAATATTATTGCTATTATTCTGGATGATTTTGTAGTCTTGATATGCACTTTTAGGAAACGGGTGCTGTCATGCTGAATATGTGAGGGAGGAGTTTATTACTGTGCAAACCTTCTTACAGACGTATGGAAGTCAGGAGTTGCTGTGAGCTCTGCGTCTACATGGTAAAAATGAGGATAAGTATATATCCTGCTGCTGTGACACGCGGCTAAAGAGAAAAAATGAGAGTGAGAGAGATAGTCCTCTCCACACCATTAAGGTTGCTGAATAGTAAAGTCCTTGTTCCATTCCAATTTTCGGAGCTTTGAAGTAGTCGGTGTTGGATGTGGGCTTGCCTCATGGAGCGTGCTGTCTGTTCCACGGAGCACACATAGCTTAGGGATCAGCCCGTGTCCCGCCTGTGCCGAGCGTTGGCCTCTCCGCTGAACAGAGCCACGAGCTTCAGATCAGTGGCGCTGGCTAGCCCACGGGTTGTTCTTTATGGCGTTGTCACCGACTGGGTGGCTTTCCGCTGTGCACTCTGCAGCCCTCCAGATGGATGCTGCAGCGGAGGCCACGGGGCTGAAAATCCCATCAAACAGCAGTTCCAGGCCTTTGCACTGAGAAGATGAAGCACGCCAACACGCCAGGGGACACGGGCCAAACTCTTATGCACCTCCATCACCCCCTCCCCAACCGCAATCCCTTCATGTCCCTTTCCTTTCTGCCTTCATAACCATCTTCTCTCCCTTTTTTCTTCTTTTTACCAGGGAAGACTGCAAGCCCAACCAGCCAGAATATAGAGTGTGGCCCTCAGGGTCTGTGGCCCCTGCTTGTTAAATAAAGGAGCTGACTGGCTGATTGATAGAGCCTCACAAGTCCCTGCACCTCACATGTTTGCCGGTTCACTGCCTTATATACGAATCCTTTGTTGGTTGGGTCTGCGTTCGAGTTTGTTAAATGTGTTGTTTGATGGATGGCACCAATTTTCTTCCAAAACCCAGATAAGCCACCTAAGCACCTTTCCCGTCTCCCATGGTTTTTCTCCAGGTAAGTCCCATGAGTATGAAGGGACAGGAGCATTCTAAAATGGCACCAAACAACCTTGTGCACTGCTGCTGCAGCAACGCAATGTTTCAATTATGCATCTGTTCCTCTGTGTTTGACACGTCAGTGAACCTCTTACACCAGCAAAACACAGAGGGAGTTCTCTCCACATTTTCCAGTGGTCACTCAAACATGGAATTTTCTTTTTTTGTGTGGAACTGAGGGGGGAAATTTGAAGAAATGAGTGCCTGCAAAATAACTAGGCAATAGTACCTGTGAGCATGAAGACAGTAAACTATGGTAAAATGACATTTCACCCCAGTTGCCTTGACCTTCACCCAAATGACAGACCTCTGGTTCTTGAATCTAACAAAGTGTTCCACATTTGGTCCTATTTGGACTGAAACTGTAATTCCTCGACCATTGGCAAAATTCATTCTTTAAGGGCAATTTCAAGGTCAGCCTTCATTGACATACCAAGTTTGTGAGAAATCAGCAAAAGGACATGGAAGGAGTAGACCGACAAACAGATAGGCAGACATGACCTTGACCCTAATGACTGGCATCAGAACACACCTACACATGTGCCCAGTTTGGTGAAAATGAGAGTGAAAAATTTAAATTTTGACCTTTCACCCCAATGACCTTGACCCCAATGACTGACCTTTGTTATATTTGACCTCACTTGGGCAATTTGGGAACCAACATCCATATGAGCACCACGTTTGGTGGACGGTGGAATGAAAATCATCATTTTCAACTTTGGCCTCAATGACCTTGACCTTTGCCGAAATAAAATCCTTAAGTCAAATTACATGCATACAGCAAATTTGGTGGAAAGTGGCCCAAGCACCTCGGAGGAGTAGTAGACTAAACAACCGCAAACAAACATTTCTCAAATTATAGTATGATGGTAGTATGATATCAAGTGTCAAATATAATAAAATATAGAGCGGGCATTGACATGCTGTACTACACTATCCTGACATCTTTTAATATCCTGTCCCGAAGTTAACGAATGTTGCTGCAAAAGCACTATCTCTGTTAATGCCACAGGCATGCTCTAAAACCCACAAAGACTTCAGAAGTGTCAACCTGATGCAGTGCAGCGAACAGACAGGTGAAAAAGATAAACAGATGCGAGACCGGTCTCTGGGGTGTTGGGTTCATTTGTTACCTAGCGAGGACAGACATATTCCTGTCAGACAAGCCATGGCAGCACCAGATGTGCAGTCATTCTACTTACAGAGTGGAAATCTTGGGTTAAGGACAAAGATTCTCACTTCAAATGAGACAGCCATGTGGTTTTATTTCCCTTGGCACCAAGGACTGAGAATGTATTTTACTTTTTTCATTATATTGTCTCTTCTAACTGTGATCCAATCCCAGTTATGCATTTAATGTTTAATGGTTAACTATAATTCTTAGCTCCGCAGAGGAAGATATTACTTCACTGCTAATGGTTGGCTGGCCAGCTGGTTGGTTGTTCCATTGATTGGTTGGTCAACTGATTAGCTGGTTGGTTGGTTGTTCATTGCCAGTTTTGTCAGTTAGTCAGTTCGTCAGTCTGTTAGTCAGACGGCTAGTTGGCCTGTTGTCTGGCCATTTGGTTGATCAGGTAGCTGGTCAGTTGGTTGGTTGGTTGGCTTTTTTTTTCATTAGTCATCATTCAGTCAGGTAGTTTCCTGATCAGTAGATCAGTCAGCTGGTAAGACTGTCAGTTTCCTGATTGATACATTGGTGTGTCTGTCAATTTGTTGGGTGACTGAATGGTTGTTTTTGCAGTTGGTAATTTTTTAGTTGGCCATTCAGTCAACTGGTAAGTAAACTGGGGAGTTGCGAGTTGTATGTTAATGATATGTTTGGTGTCAAAGTCTGTGCGTTGTATTTTGTTTGCCGATGACACAACTGTGTTCTGTAGTGGGGCCATTTTGGGACAACTTTTGGAAATGATGGAAAGGGAATTACTAAATTTTAAACATTGCTTTGATTCTAATAAATTGTCACTTCATTTTGGAAAGACAAAGTGTATTATATTTGGAAATAAGCCCAGGAATTTAAATAGAAACTTATCATTGAACAATGTTGAAACTGAAATTGTATCTAAATTTCTTGGCATTTTTATTAATGATAAATTAAGTTGGAAAACTCACATAAATTATGTTAAATCTAAAATTTCAAGAATTATTTCAATTTTGTATAAAGCACATTTTCTCCCCCCAACATTCGTTGGTCACACTGTATCATTCATTACTTGTCCCATATATGACCTATTGTATTGAGGTTTGGGGAAACGCATATAAAACAAAAATAATTCCAGTTTTTTGTTACAAAAGAAAGCTATAAGAGTTAAAAGTGAAAAACCATATTACGACCAAGGAACCAATTGTTTGCTTGTCTGTGTTGTCAAGATTTGGTGGATTATTTTACGATACAGATCATGTACAAAGTTAAAAATAAACTTTTGCATCTACACATTCAAGAGTTGTTTAAAATGAGGGAGTCCAGTTATCATTTGCGAGGAACACTGATATTCGAGAGAAGATTTGAACTACGGTTAAAAGTCATTGTATTTCTGTAAAAGGTGGAGTAATTGTTCTGATAGTATTAAATCATCTGGTACATTGGTAGGTGTCAAAAGATTTTATAAAAACAATGTAATTTCTTACTATAGTATGCCATATTAGGCTAACTGTTTTCATGGTTCTTTTTATTTATTTGCACATCATATTACTGATTGTTTTGTTCTGTTCAGTTACGTTATTTTTCTGATTGGTACCTTGTTCTGAGTGTATTTAAATGTGTATAGTAACTGATGTAGGGGGTGGGCATTTATAAGATTTTGATTCAGCACACGCCCTTTCAGCCACACCCAATTGGGAAATCGTTTGTTATTGTTGTATTTTCTGTATTTTTGTATTTGTTTTGTTAGTAAGAGACTCTTTTGTTGATATTTTGTGTGTTTGCGTGCTGAATAAAACTTATTCATTTATTCAAACTATATTCTAAAAATTCCAAAATTAGGCAGGTTCATAAATTTGGGCACCCTTGTCATTTTATTGATTTGAATACATTTAGCATTAATTATTAGAACACAAAATTGGTTTGGTAAGCTCATTGAACCTTGACCTCCTTACACAGGTGAATCCAATCATGAGAAAGGGTATTTAAGGTAGACATTTGCAAATGTTTCCCCTCTTTGCGTCTCTTGTAATGAGTGGCAACATAATGAGTGGCAACATGGGAGCCACTAAACAACTCTCAAATGACCTGAAAACCAAGATTGTTCAACATCGTGGTTTAAGAGAAGGATACAAAAAGCTATCTCAGAGATTTCAGCTGTAGGTTCCACTGTGAGGAGCATAGTGAGGAAATGGAAGACCACAGGCACAGTACAAGTTAAGGCCCGAAATGGCAGGCCAAGAAAAATCTCAGATAAGCTGAAGCGAAGGATGGTGAGAACAGTCATAGTCAACCCACAGACCTGCTCCAAAGACGTACAACATGAACTTGCTGCAGATAGTGTCTATGTGCATCGTTCAACTATACAGCACACTTTACACCATGAGATGCTGTACGATGCTGTAATGCAGAGGAAGCCTTTTCTGTGTACACGCCACAAACAGAATCGCTTGAGGTATGCTAAAGCACATTTGGACAAGCCAGCTTCATTTTGGAATAAGGTGCTGTGGACTGATGAAACTAAAATTGAGTTATTTGGACATAAGGGGCGGTATGCATGGCTGAAAAAAGGACACAGCATTCCAAGAAAAACACTTGCTACCTACAGTAGAATTTGGAGGTGGTTCCATCATGCTGTGTGGCCAGTCCAGGTACTGGGAATTGTGTTAAAGTTGAGGGTCACATGGATTCCAGTCAATATCAGCAGATTCTTGAGAACAATGTTCATGAATCAGTGACAAAGTTGAAGTTGTGCCGGGGCTGGATTTTTCAATAAGAATATTATTACTATTACTGAATATTATTGAAAATCTATGGTGTGATTTTAAGCGGGCTGTCCATGCTCAAAAACCAACATACCTGAGATGTTTTGTAAAGAAGAATGGTCCAAAGTACCTTCAACCAGAGTCCAGACTCTAAGCTATAGGACGCGTTTAGAGGCTGTTATTTCTGCAAAAGGAGGATCTACTAAATATTGATGTATTTTTTTCTGTTGGGGTGCCCAAATTTATGCACCTGCCTAATTTTGTTTAAAGAATTATTGCACACTTTCTGTAAATCCTATGAACTTCATTCACTTCTCAAATATCACTGTGTTTGTCTGCTATATGATATATTTAACTGAAATTGCTGATTCAAATAACCAATTTTTTGTAAAGGAAAATCATGGAAATCATAAGGGGTGCCCAAACTTTTACATACAACTATATAACTATATAAAATAAAAATTACTAGTTTATATGTCTCAGCCTGTCTTCCTCAAACCTACTCACCAAAAATAAAGGAAAAAAAAACACCAAGCAAATTAAATAATATAACCCTCACCAGAACAAGATGCTGTTCATCTTCCTGCTACATTAGGGTGATTCTTTAACTACGGGCACTATTGGCCTTGTAAATGTAATTTCCACCACACCATTGCCTTACAATATAAAACGCCTTGGGGCAACTGTTTGTTGTGACTTGGCGCTATATACATGTGCTCTGATGTCACTGTTTATCTTCATAGAAACTACCCAAACAATCTTTCATACAAACTATTTAAAGGGACATTACAGTGTTGTGGTGGAAATTACAGCAATAGTGTGGGACAACTACATTTTGTTTTAAAAAATCACAACAGTTGTATGACATTGAATACCCCAATTATGTTTTGATTATTTTACTGATGTTTTATTCAGAGATATTTTAAAACATTAGAAAAAACATTTCTTTACCATTCATTTTTATCATTGAAGATCAAAAGTCTGGGTGTGGGACAAGCACAAAACGGCAATATTTGCAACAAGTTTCTTAACACACTTTCATTGTAAAGATAACTATAAAAGTGTGAAATTTCCCCTTTTTTCTGTTTTTCATACAATATGATCAAAGTACATAATAAGTGCCCGAAGTCTAAGAATCACCCATTAATGCTGTGTTCAGAACCCTCAGACATTTAGAAACACCACACATTATGAAAAGAAAACCTAGTTCCAGAAAAAGAGCATTCATGAGATTACCTTTGAAATATGTTTTTGTAATTTGAGTCATCGACTACTTAGCCTATTGAGGCTTTTCAGGTTTCAAATCCCGCAAAACCTCGGAGAGGTCACTGTGCTGCAAGATCTGAGTAACATTGAGAACTGCATTGATACGCTCTGATCACGCTTCACTTTAACCGCTGCACACGGACAACACAATTAACATCACAACATAAAGCTATTTTTATATTGTGCCTAAAACTCTTGTGAATATATTCTCTGGGTTTTTAGATGTTGTTATTGTGTTTATTTTATGTAAACATGCGAGAATCACAGGCTGTCTCTCCGTTATTTTCAATGGGAGCTGCTGTGAGCTACAATCGCTTCCTGTTCATGTCGTTCTGGGAGAAAGTGAAGTTTGCTCTTTAACGTCTTGATTATTGTTCTTTACAACACTGTTTGTCCTCTTTGTTCCAGACTAATATATATAATATGTCTGAAATTTGGTTTGCGCTTATTAAATTCCACGCAGATTAAACGTAGCAGACACAGATTTTTTTGTTATAATTGTTTTAGCAAGTTTTCAGGGTATCATGCAGCAGTCTCTTATTAACGTGATGAAAAGCATAAAAAATGTAGTATAATATTAATTTACAATTGTCATCATGTGGATTCTCTATGTTGTTTTGAATGCAGCGAATCTCTGGCACGCAAGGGATTATGGGATACGTGAAAACCCCGAATATCACAATAGAGCTAGGCTAACGTTATTTTTGGGGGGGCTAAATGAAATAGTCAAAGAAGTTTTTGCTGATGCCTGGTGCTGTTAACTTAACTAATTACACATAGAATGTGAATATATTGCATATAGCTATAATGCCTTGTTAAAAATTCATTTAAAGCTGCATTTTTAGCATTAGTAGCTGTCCCAAAGAAGGCCACCATGGCTGTGACGTTAACTCGAGTAGCTCAGGTTCCTCAATTTTCTCAAGTTTACGAGTGAAAATTCCAATCCAATGTAACATTAAAGGCATTTGTCCACGGGCTAAATGTTGCAATCTCCGAACTTCCGAGGGTTCTGAACACAGTATGACTAGACGTAATTACATCATCACATAATGGAATGATTGTTAGCAACATTTGAAAGAGCCAAAAGTGAGTTCTGTTGAGATTTTTTTTTTTTTTTTTTTTTTTTGGCAACACTCATCACATCACTGTCGCAAGAATAAATAATACATTTCTGACACAAATACCTGCATGTTTGTCAAGTGTTCCATGATATTTCCAACAATCCTACCCAGGTTGTTTCACGCATAGGTGCACATGCGTTGCCCTGTGTGTGGGTTTTTTTTCATGTATTTGTAAACCAGGAGCTTTCTGGTGGTTGTTTCTCAGATTCCACATCTTTGTAATATGCATGTGTCTGTGCAGAGGACAGACAGCAGACGGGCACATGGAATGAGGAGGACTTGGGAAGATGCTTGAGACACACTGGCTACTGGCTGCAAACCACAACAACTGCCGCCTCTGCTGTGCAGATGGACACGCAGGTGGGCTCACAGGTGGGAACCGAACGGCGGACGTGCTCCGTGCTATGTGTGTCTGAGTGTATGTGCATAACATCTGGAACCGAGCCTGCTGACATGTTGGAGAAAATTCATCAGTGAAGCTACACTGCACTCTGCTGGACATCTGCAGCACCACATAACACCTAAACACAGTAACATCCATGAAAATTCATCTCAACCCGTCTCCAGATTCATCTCTGGAAAAAAAACAAAAAAAAAAACAGATTTTAATTCTGATATTCCAGAACATAAAATAGATTCAGACTTTTATTCCTTACTGACAAAACAATGAATATTTCCTGCTATTTTGTAAGGTATAGTTTAGAAATATATACTCGAAATAGTTTGTCCTTGTCTAAATTCTATTTTGTTTTGAAACTCCTCCCTGAAAGCTCCTGGTGTTCCTACGATCTACAGCATAAATGATTTGCCTAGTCTATGAAACGATGGGCAGAGTCAAACAATATGGCTGCAGAAAGCAAACCGACAAATAATATCGATTCCTGCAACACAGAGACAGCTAATCGATGAATGTATGTCTTCCCCGCACAGGCTGCAGGTCGAGATCAATTCTGAAGAAAGATGAGACATTGGCAAATAAAGTGAAGTAGTTCTTTGCACAGGGCGCTGCTGTGAAATGGATTAAATTCCCCAAATATATGAAAGCTCAGATAGCTGTGAGAAACGCTTTGGCCGGGTCATTTGAACCCAGGAACAGCCATCACGGTTAATGCTGTAACCCCCATAAACACTGCAGAACAGTGCTCAGTAAGAAGCTTATGGTTTTTATTCTCGGTGTCGAAGTATCCGCAGACTTTTATGTGAATTGCTCTCTGCCCTCACATCATGAAGCACCAGATGATTTATTGATCTGAACACAGCCTGAGAAGAACCTGCTCGAATGTTTCATCACCTTGTCATTATTGTCCTATGATGAGCTGGGTGTCAAAAAGTTAGAGAAGTTCCCCCAAGGGTGTTTGTGTCAATACTGAACTGATAGGAGTGTTAGCTTTCAGGTAGTACAGACTCATAAGCGGTTATAGGTCACTGATTGCACAGTCAGCTTACTCACATGAATTTCACGTACATACTTTGTTGCATTTGTGTACAAATAAGGAATATAATGATCTCTCTATAGGGCATATTTACACTGAACTGAATGGCACTAATGTAAATTGCTAAAAGAAACAAGAAGGGTCACACCCAAGCTTTATGTTCATAACAGATGTTATCATATACCTATAAATGATACACCAATATGATTGGATAAAACACTAAAGAATAAATAGCAATACACCCTTTTGGTGGACAGGTAATATTTTTCATACCACCCGAGTAATCAGCCAATCCGGACAGCGGAGCGGCGCCATGACAAAAAGGTGCAGTCAGAGGAACTGTGAAATACTGGTGAGTCACTATTAATAATTTCTTACGTGTCCAACTTCGTAGGTTGATCATTAAAATTAAATTCGTTAGTTCTAAAAGCCATCATAATTATTTATAGGAAAACGTTCTTTTTTTATATACTAACGTTTGAACTTTGAGTGTTTACACAGGAGAGAAAAGTAAGAAAATGTTCATGCCTGTTTGAGAAAAGTGTATAAAGTGTGTAGTGAGGGGTTTTACAGCCTTAAAACATCTATAATAATTGTAAAAAATAACGCTGACTACTTCGCGGAATTCGCCTATCGCAGGTTATTTTTAGAACATAACTCCTGCGATAAACGAGGGACCACTGTATATGATAAAATCGTTATCAAGTTGTTCACCAATGAATATGGCTTTTTACACCCTTCAGAAAACCATACATTTATCATTTATAGCTATATGATAAAATCCTTATCAAGTTGTTTACTAATGAATATGGCTTTATACACCCTGAAGAAAACCATACACCCTGAGGCCGAACTGATAATATCACATGGTTCTGTGTCGTCTTGATGTTTGATCAGCTCTGAATATGGAAATGATTATTTTCCATTAAGATATAAAGATTTAATGTAATGTAAATATATCATGTAACGTAAAGCGTAGGGCTCAATAAGTCAACACTTCGCGGGTGAGCCATTCCTGAATTGTTGTGCGGCTGCTGCTGCAGTGCATTATGGGAGTTCTGGGCTTGGGTTTTTTTTATATTGTTATTGAAGTACATGTTGGTTTAGCACTGTTGTTAGCGTTATAGATTAGTTGTGTTTTTCTAGTTAATGTAGTGTAGTCTGTTTGGTGAAGTCATGTTGTTAGCATGAGTGAAAAGTGCCTTGTGATTGATGTTTTCTGCCACAGTCTGTGTTGCTGTACATGTGAGAAGTAAATAACAGTTCTTTGTAGCAGCTGACAGGGTGCATAAAGACTAAAGCTCTTTTTATTTACTTATTTTTGTGTGTTTGTTTTGGGTTTTTGATCACCTTTGAATTTACTCAGAAGCCCCTGCGGTGCTTAAACTCACAACTGGCTTATCACTTGCCATCAGTGTACAGAGTCACTACTAAAAGTTAGCGGTTAGCTGTAACTTGCTCTAAAGTTTTTGTGGTTTAGCATTATAAAAGTTAACTTTGCAGTTAGCAGATTAGCGATTATCTAAGCTAACTTTTCAGTTAGCTGTGCCTATCACTGCTTTTCTTTATCTCTACGTACTTTCTCCAAATACGGGGTGTCCCAAAAAGTGCCACAAAAATAAAGCCATAGAAAATCTATAGCCTTTTGGATACTGATATCTGTCATACATCATCTTGAAGCATATCTCAGGGAATTTTATCTCTGGTGTTCATTTCTAATTTCACCTCAGTAAGAGTTTTGGCATTCACAAGATGTGCACTGCTCAGGGGTGCTGAAAAGGGGAGAATAAGGAGAAGGATTCTAGGGTCCATGACTGACAGGGGCCAAGAGAGATCCCTAATACAATTATAATACTGACAAAATAATATTGCGGTGGCCCAGCAAGATTTTTTCATGGGACCCAAAATCCCTGGTGGCACCCCTGGAACCGCTCCTCTGGTTTGGTCAGATCTCGCTTTGTTAATATTGTGAACAGTTCTGTTAGTTTGAAACTTCTTTACAATCATCCATATTGTCTTTCTGTCTGGAGCTTTTCTCACTGCAAAATGACATGGTTTTTTTTTCCGCACGTTGATGTTGTTGTGTTTGCATGGTCGATTTGGTCTAAAAGTAGAATTCCACCAGTTTCCCTTTTTGCTCGATTGTAAGCGGCATCCTCATTGGATCAGTATCAAACTACAGCAGAAAAAAAAATCCTCACATATATCTTGACAGTCTTGACTTGGCTTCTCAAACTAGTGGGTGAATGTATTGCTCCTGTTTTAACCCATATAATAAACATTAGCTTTACTTGTAATACCTCCACAGGCGTGGAAACAGGCTAAAATTATCCCACTACCGAAAAATAAGAAACTTCCGTTTTCAGTTTTAAATAGTCGACCCATAAGTACTTTACCTGTGTTAGGAAAAATTATGATGAGCAAATTAATAATTATTTTTCTTCTAATAACTTAATCACTGATTTTCAACATGCGTACGGAGTCACTCCACCACCACGGTGTTGACTTGTATGTCGGATGATTGGTTCAGAGAGGTTGAAAAGAAAACCATAGTTGGTACCATGTTTCTCAATCTCTCTGCTGCTTTTGATATTATCGATCATGATTTGTTACTGGAAAAACTTATGGTTTTGAGCTATCAGCTCTGACTTGGTTCTATAGTTACTTATCTAACAGAACACAGACAGTGTTTTTTAATGGCAGTTTTTCGAACACCAGGAGGGTATTGTGCGGAGTGCCACAAGGGCGTTGCCTCGGTCCATTGTTATTCACACTTTTCATGAATGATTTATCATATATTTTACATAAAGCTAGTATAGTAATATATGCAGATGATTCAACCATTTACACATCAGCACGCTCACGCAATGATCTTGAAACTGTTATGGAATTGTATAATGTGGTTGAGTGGGTAACATCTAATAACTTAGTTTTAAATATAGAGAAGACTGTATGGTTATTGGATCTAGCTGTGTTGTTATGAAAAACCCCATATTAGACATTAAGATTAATAATATGATAAATCAAGTGCATGAGACCAAGCTGCTGGGTGTAGCAGTAGATTCAAAGTTATAATGGAAAAACATATTTTTGTAAAAATGGGCAGGGGTATATCAATTATGAGAAGACATGCAAGGTTTCTAAGTTACACTACAAGGAAGTATGCTATTAGCGCACTGAGTATATTTGGACTATTGCCCAGTAGTTTGGTCAAATGCTACTGGAGAAATGATAAATAGATTACAGATTATTCAGACTAGGGCTGCTCGTGTGGCACTTAGATGCAGTTATAAGACAAATATCACAATGCATAAAAAATTAAACTGGTTGTTAGTCAAAGATAGACTTTTATATGCGCTGATCATTTTTGTTAGAAAGATTATTGTCACTAAGTTACCTTATATTTTGTTCAGGATTTTTTTCTTTTAGTTCAGAAAATCATACTTATGGAACGAGACATGCTGTGGTGGGAAATTTTACATTACCTGTAGCTAGAACCAATGCCATTAGGAACACTGTCACATTTAGAGGTATCTATGAATAGAATTTATTACTGGATCACATCAAACTCATTGCAAATGAATGTTTCTTTAAAAAACTTCTGAAACTATTTATCGGTATAAGGAGTAATCTGAGTCAACCCTTTCACCATGCATAGATGATTAATTTGATTTGATATGTTTTTGGTTTTGATATGTGAATTTTATTTTCATTTATTTTTATATTTTTTTTAATGTATTTTTGATTTACTATATTTGTAAATCTGTTGGATCCCAGGAAGAGTAGCTGCAGCAAAGCTGCAGATAATGGGGATCCAAGCAAACAAACAATAAACCATGTCTGGAAAAAAAAAAAAGCAGAATTCAGGTTAGCCGTTGCAGAATTAGAGTCAAATGATTTTGTGGCACTTTTCTGGGGACACCCTGTACAGCAATTATTTAATCAGTTCTGCCCAAATCTCAAGCATCTGCCCATCAATAGTAATAAAAATAGTAATAATAATATAGCCTTTATAGTCTGTACATATACATACCTACAACAAAATTTGTCTTCTGCATTAAACCCATCCTAATTACAGTGGGCAGCCACACTCCGGTGCCCGGGGACCAACTACAGCTGTGGAAGCGATGTCTTGGTCAAGGGCAGAGAAAGGAGCAGACCCCAAATAAGTATGTTCTTGATTATGGGATGAAACCCACACAGACACCACTGTTGCTCAGGGGTTAGTAAGGTTAGATCTTACTTGTGTGAAGCGCCTTGAGGCAATGCCGTTGTGATTTGGCGCTATATAAATGAAAATAAATTGAAAAAAATTTAAATTGACACGGGGACAACATGCAAACTACACACAAAAAGGGTGGGAAGTGATCCCTTGACCTTCTTGCTGTGAGGTAGTAGTGCTCACCACTATGCCAACAACTTTTCCATTGTGTTTAGTCCATACTGGCTCCAAACTGTAACAGTTGCAGTGAGACAAATAAGTATTTGATCCACTGTCAATTTTGCAACTTTCCCACCTACAAAGAATGAAGAGGTCTGTCATTTTTATCATAGGTACACTTCAACTGTGAGAAAATAAATAAATAAAAATCACATTGTAAAAAAAATAATTTGCATTTTATTGCATGAAATAAGTGTTTTATACAATAGAAAAACAGAACTTAATATTAGAGGGGGATTTGTTTTTCCACACATCATATGGGCATGATGCACATAGCACAAACTTTTGGAATACACATATCTCAGAGCAAACAAGATTCTAGATACAAGATTTTGTGACATATGGCACAGAAATCTAAACCAAGTCTCATGCTCACGTCTTACATCAGGAGTCTGAACCCACAAAGAAACATAACTGTAGGGGTTTGAGGCTGTTTAGCCTGAAACCCAGACCACACTTACACATAAAAAGAAAAAAAACATGCACAATATGACCCCTTTAAAAGGCAGATTATCAAACATTTTTACAATATACACACACCAAATGTGATGAAAAATTGAGACCAACTCAGCCAACTTGACTTCTTTTAATACAGGCAAACACAAGGACACCCAGTGTGCATTAAAAACAACACTGGATTTCATGCAATGTGTATAAAAATCTGCAAATGTTCAGTTACAAAAATCTTCACACAAACAGGCTCACACTCGGTCAAAGAGCCAAAAGCACAGCAACATTCATTCCAATATACTTGTGCAGCCGCTCACTTGTCATAAAGCACGACAGTCTGAGACAGAAATAGCCTCAGAGGGTGGTCTGGCCCAGATGCTGAGTGAGAAAAGCTATAAATAATATTGTGATATAACTGTGTCAAAAGGCACAAACACAATCCAGTGAGGGCCAAGCTGCAGGTCAAGCCACAGCGAGGCAACACTGAGTGAAAGGTGCAAAAAAAGCAAATCCTTAAAACATCCACAGTGGGCATCATCAAAATCATTTACTCTTTCGTATGATCAAATTCAAATGTGCTCAATTTGTCACATGTACATTGCACACTGACACTTCAATTTCACACACAAAAAGGGGGATGTAATGATAGATTTGTGTATTTGGCAGAGAAACAAATGTGAAAACAAACAAACAAAAAAAAACTGTTGAAAACATAAAAAACATGAAGCTCCCTAATGACAGATTAAAGCTACAGTGTGTATGATTTGGTGTCATCTAGTGGTGAAGTTGCAAACTGCATTATGCCATCACCAGTCACAGTATTGTTTCCCTTCATGTTTTCACTTCTGAGTGATGGTAAGTCATGCTCCCTTCTACTCTCTTGTGATAAGCAATATGTATGAAACTCCATTTCACAAAAAATTTAGGGTTCTCACACTTGTTCATATGCACTAGCATCCAGCAGATGGTGTGTGTGTGGGAGAAACCACTGATTGCAAAATGTGCAAAACAGAGTAAGCATACCGCAGCCACCTTGAAGGGGCCCACTTATGAAAACCCACTGATTCATTCATTGCTCCAGGTAATTATACACTAATTAACAGATGCTTATGAATGCTACATTCCATTTCTATTAACATTCCTAGATCCCACACACTGTAGCTTTAAATTTGCACCACAATAACTGCATTGTGTCATGGGTTTATGTTGAAATTTCTTTACACTGATAAGGTCTTTTAATACAGTAGTGTTCAGAATAATAGTAGTGCTATGTGACTAAAAAGATTAATCCAGGATTTGAGTATATTTCTTATTGTTACATGGGAAACAAGGTACCAGTAGATTCAGTAGATTCTCACAAATCCAACAAGACCAAGCATTCATGATATGCACACTCTTAAGGCTATGAAATTGGGCTATTAGTAAAAAAAAGTAGAAAAAGGGGTGTTCACAATAATAGTAGTGTGGCATTCAGTCAGTGAGTTTGTCAATTTTGTGGAACAAACAGGTGTGAATCAGGTGTCCCCTATTTAAGGATGAAGCCAGCACCTGTTGAACATGCTTTTCTCTTTGAAAGCCTGAGGAAAATGGGACGTTCAAGATATTGTTCAGAAGAACAGCATAGTTTGATTAAAAAAGTTGATTGGAGAGGGGAAAACTTATACGCAGGTGCAAAAAAATTATAGGCTGTTCATCTACAATGATCTCCAATGCTTTAAAATGGACAAAAAAAAAAAAACAGACGCGTGGAAGAAAACGGAAAACAACCATCAAAATGGATAGAAGAATAACCAGAATGGCAAAGGCTCACCCACTGATCAGCTCCAGGATGATCAAAGACAGTCTGGAGTTACCTGTAAGTGCTGTGACAGTTAGAAGACGCCTGTGTGAAGCTAATTTATTTGCAAGAATCTCCCGCAAAGTCCCTCTGTTAAATAAAAGACGTGTGCAGAAGAGGTTACAATTTGGCAAAGAACACATCAACTGGCCTAAAGAGAAATGGAGGAATATTTTGTGGACCGATGAGAGTAAATTTGTTCTTTTTGGGTCCAAGGGCCGCAGACAGTTTGTGAGACAACCCCCAAACTCTGAATTCAAGCCACAGTTCACAGTCAAGACAGTGAAGCATGGTGGTGCAAGCATCATGATATGGGCATGTTTCTCCTACTATGGTGTTGGGTCTATATATCGCATACCAGGTATCATGGATCAGTTTGGATATGTCAAAATACTTGAAGAGGTCATGTTGCCTTATGCTGAAGAGGACATGCCCTTGAAATGGGTGTTTCAACAAGACAATGACCCCAAGCACACTAGTGAACGAGCAAAATCTTGGTTCCAAACCAACAAAATGAATGCCTCGCAGATGTGAAGAAATCATGAAAAACTGTGGTTATACAACTAAATACTAGTTTAGTGATTCACAGGATTGCTAAAAAAGCAGTTTGAACATAATAGTTTTGAGTTTGTAGCATCAACAGCAGATGCTACTATTATTGTGAACACCCGCTTTTCGACTTTTTTTTTTTTTACTAATAGCCCAATTTCATAGCCTTAAGAGTGTGCATATCATGACTGCTTGGTCTTGTTGGATTTGTGAGAATCTACTGAATCTACTGGTACCTTGTTTCCCATGTAACAATAAGAAATATACTCAAAACCTGGATTAATCTTTTTAGTCACATAGCACTACTATTATTCTGAACACTACTGTAGTTAATACAGTGCATCACTCAAAGGGATATGCTGGCATTTTGGAAAATAGACCCCTTTACAGCCTTACACCGAGTTAAAGTACACTTTAGTGTCAAATTCTCATCCATCATTAGGGCCCCTTCACACACAGTACGAATAAGTACAAATCTGGGCAAATTACGGTGGAACAGCTCGTATGAGCCAAACACGAAAACATCAAGTCGACGGGCAGGTGTGCACGAACACAGTGCAAGCAGCTGGAGCATGTGGAACGACGTCGCACAGCTGCTGTGAAAGAAAAAATAAAAATACATGCCACCCACGGGATTCGAACCTGCAATTTCCAAAAGCTCTGATTACCAGCCAGAAACTTTACCACTGTGCTATCATCACTGTCCTATAAAAGGTGCAGAAAAATGTTTGAAATCAACAAGATAAACACATTTTTAAAAAATAATAAAACCACACGCCATAAAAACGACACCGCATTTTATTGAATTCCTCTTATCAAGCCAACAATACAAGTATGAACTGTCTGTTCCTCTGTAGATGACCCATGGTCACAGACATACAGTCATGAAATGACATGAACGAAGCAGTTGATGCACTCTCACCATGTCCACATGCTGAACCCGGCATGTCCAGCCCGTCACACATGTTCTGTCGACGGACAGACACCGTGTCATGTAGAACAGAGCTCATGTGGGTGACATGACATTCAGATCGCCCATTGCATGTTACGATCTGAACATCTGTTTCACTTGGGACAACCTGCCAATGTGCGCACTGTGCGTTCGCTCACTCGCTGCAGCCCGTCACAACAGCAATATATGTTTTTATGTATGTCCACATGAGGGCAGCAAGCAGCCACACACGCATCACAGTGGACAATTTTAAGTTCATGTCCGTCCAAACACGGAACATGTCCCCCAGCTGGGACGTCCAGAACCAGAGATCTCAACAGCAGTTGCTGTCGGCGGCCACGACCCGTCAGTTCAGCGCACACACCAACGTGTCACTCTGTGTCTGTGTTATGTGATCATTTCTTTTTAGTTATTTTTACTGCTATTTAGTTATCCCCCACCCCCATCCGCAACACATCTGCCACGTGTTGCGGATGGGGGGAGCGCAACACACGTGATTCACACGCCACATTTGTTTGCGGGGAGCTGACACTCTGGCACACCCACATGTGCGTTGCTGTTTTGCAATTTCAGATCGTCTGCTGACTGTTTTCGTGCTAACAGCGTGAATGGCCACACATTTTCTAAGTGCCAAGCGAGCGGTTTTACGTTTGCGTGTGTCACCTGGAATTTGGCCGACACCTGCTGTGAGAGGGATCGAATGGGCTCTCACAGTGCACACTATGTCTTTTTGCTGCTGGTGTGCGAAAACAGTTGTAGCAACAGGTGTACAAGGCGTTAGAGGCAGCTCCGATTTTACACGAGTTGCATACGTTTCCTGCTTCGTGTGCAATTCGACTACATTCATACTATGTGTGAAGGGAATAAATTAAAAATATATATATTTTTAATTCAAAAAGTTTGGAAAATTGTTTTCTATTTTTTTGAAACAATTTCTAGGCTTTGGCAAAAGTTTAGTAGGCTATAAAATGTAGCCTATAAAATGCAGTAAGTGAACTTTTAACTCCTTCCCTTCCACTTTAACACAATAACTCAAAAACAAATGATATCATCTTGTACATCTTCAAATTAAAAGGCCATATTTAAAAGGCCATATAATAAAGACAAAGTAACTCAAATTTGGTTTACTTTGATGCACCAGATTAATAACAAAAACAAGTCTGTTATGCGCAGTCATCTTACAAATGATACACTGTCTACATTTGTATAATGTGTTCCCATCTGATGTACATACTCAAAATGCTTTACAATGATGACATTAACCCATTCACACACAGATGTCAGGGTAAAAAAATGTGAGAGAATGAAGAAGTCAGCTTTGGCTACATAAGTAGAAAATCCATGCCATAGGGTTATGTGGACTTGTGACCATGCTGAGTTTCACCTCACTCAACCACCTACCTAACCTTCTTTTTCTTTCTTGGCTAAATTCACACAAAATCCTTTCTGCAGGCTTTGTGTGAAGGCATGACCGTATTATTTAAGTTATAGATCACATCCATGAAGCTATCAAAAAACGTTTACGTCTGATTTAATACTTTTCTGTGCGGAAAAATCTCACACTTGTAAACCATCATCAACCAGCATCCATATGTATGGGACAATAAAGAGACAAAGTTACTTTCTGGATTGATCTGCAGCTTCAAAGTTCACCAAATTTTGACTGGTTTGTTCTTTTTATGTCTTTTTAATTGTGTAAGTTAAAAGGCAATAGCATTTATTGGTTTTATATTATTGTGTTAAACTGGGGGCATAGGCTCGCCTTTCTAGTCACTCACTACTTTTACCTTGGCATTTCCAAAGCCTAGAAACATGCTTTCATAAATATAAAACTACATGATACACATAAAATTTAGAGATATCATTGGAATTTATAGTAACACAAGATGACAATATGCAAATATTTACCTTTTTGGATTAAAAGTTGTTAAATTCCTCACACGTACAGACCTCTGCAGTAAGTAGATACCTTACAGTACCACCTCAGTATCTCAAATATTAATCTATCCACTGATAATCCAGTTAAGAGGTGCCCAACATTTTACTACAGTAGTCTATAACTTGAATATTAGAGTAACATGAACTGCTTAGCTGAATTTCACTCAGCAAGGTATATTCTGGGTAGCAAGACACTGTAAAACACTCCCGCCTGAGAAACTTGTTACCTGAGGAAGAGTATTAAAGATTTAGAGCCTAATAAAAGGCATCTTTTCAAGGCTGACTAGTAACATAACACTGTGTTACACAAATGAAAGCACACACAATTTGTAATGTTAAACTTCAAGCAATCAGAATGATATGTGAAGGATAAAACACCTGACAGGTTTACTGAAAAGGATCTCAGAGCGGCAGAGTTGAATAACCTAATTAAACCAGTATTTCATCAATACAGGGGCTTTTATGGCACTTAATATCTAACTAGAAGCACTCAGAGAGTGCAAACCTCCGCCAAGGCCATGGGGTCACTGACGCCATAACATCTACATGCCGTGGAATCATTGAACCTAAAAAAGTCTAACAATGATGTTTGCTCAGTAGTAAAAAAGTTTCATCTGCTGTGACTGGATAGCATGTATCCTTAGCGCTTGGCATCACAGTTTATTGCAACTTGCACCTTTCCCAGAAGCTACTGTCATCTGAGCACTGATACTGATATTGCATGTGCTTATAGACAAAAACAAATAAGAGACAAAATTCAATTTATTATTCAACTAAACTGCAAATATATGAATTTTTTTTAACATTTATGAAACACTTCTCTAAACAAGGCCATAGGGTCACTGACCCTAAAGAGATTCCCTCCTTGGCACAGTGATCCATTTCTTTTTGTCTCTTTCTCTAAAATTGTATATAATAATCATTAGTTTATTAATATATAAGCAAAAATAAATTTAAGAAATATTACAATTTGAAAACAAATGCACCCGAACGTGATGACAGTTGCAACTGCTTAATGCTAACTTTTAACATTGAAAATGCCATAGACATGCTAACGCATTAGCATCGGGATCCGGATCACCACTAAAATGTAATCACTTGTTCCTCTTGTCATTTCCAACCACTCCACAAAATTTCATCAAAATCCATTCAAAACTTTTTGAGTTATCCCGCTGACAGACAAACAAATGCGACCGAAAACATAACCTCCTTGCCGGAGGTAATAATACAAGAGTAATAATAATACAATAATAATAATAATACAACTGTTGTGTGGGCCGCCAGAAGAGGAGGTACTGCTGGCCCACCACCAGAGGGCGCCCTGCCTGAAGTGCGGGCTTCAGGCACGAGAGGGCGCTGCCGCCACGGACACAGCCGGGGGTGACAGCTGTCACTCATTATCTCATGCCAGCTGTCATCCATCTTCACTACATCATTCCACTCCATAAAAACCAGACATCATCTCCACCTCGTTGCCGAGATATCATCTACCTGTGAAGGTAATATTCTCTGCCGTAATCTAAACTGTGTCTGTCTGAACTCTTTTTGCAGCCGCTTTCCTGTGGTGTGCCTTATCTGTGAGACTGACGTTTGGTGTAATCAGCGACGGCTTCGCTTCACACCCCAACCAGATAAGTGGTTAGACAGGAGCTGCACGAGTGTGTGTTAGAGGTGGAGGTGGAATTCCCACCATTGTTGTTACTGGGTGTGCTCGCACCCACGTCTTACTGTTTTTGCTCCTCGCCAGCAGTACCAGATCCGACATTCGGAGACGGTGGCCACCTGGGGACTTGGGACTTGGCGGCTCCAGTATTCTCCAGGTTCGGTGGCGGAGGAAATCGTGTGGTTCCAGTTCTTCTCAGGACAGACGTCTTCTATCCTCGAGCCTGCCCACACGTCACCTTTGTGGATTGACTGTTTTCATAAATTCTCTAATCCTCTGTGTTTTGGTTGTGCTCTTTCACAACAGTAAAGTGTTCATATTCGACTCTTTCATTGTCCATTCATTTACGCCCCCTGTTGTGGGTCCATGTCACTACACTTTCCCAACAACAACAGTGACATGCTTTACATTTTCCCACAATACTCGTATAATCTGCTTGACATAAATTCAAAGTACTGGAAAACTCCAAAATTAAAGGAAGGAAAACAGTAACATAAAAAGCAAACATGAATTAGTCAGTCTAGAATCTGTCCACTCCCTTTTTCTGACAAAAAAATAAATATGTGGATTGTTTGACTTTAAAAAGGACTTTGAGAACTGAATCAGGATCATTTTGGGGTGCTGGATCTGAATCTGAGCTCAGCTTTCCTCTATCACATCATGTTTTTCTTGCAATCTGCATGTTCCATATTGATGGAATACGCAAGTTACTCATTCACTCATGAGTTTGACACCATTACTCCTGCACAAAAGCAGCTTCAAACAAGTTTTTAAACCAGGTTCACAAAATCTGAACAAGAGCCGTAATATCATTTATGGCACCTAAGCTTTTGCTGATATGAGAAATATGTTTTTGTATCTCAAAAACGTGATGTGATTGGCAAAAACTAACACCAGATTCAAATCCAGCGCCCCTAAATTACCCAGAACCCACTGAAAAATCATGTTAACCAGTGCAATCAAACAAATCCACAATGTTACATGAAAGGATGCTGTAAAACTCCTAATTTAAACTGCAAGGAAAACACAGACATAAAAGCCAAACACAAATTAGACAGTCTCATATCTGTCCATTCCTTTTCTGATAAAAATGGTGCACAAAAGAAAAAATAAATCAAAGAAAACAAACCCACAATGTTAAATGGCATAGTATGAAATTTAAGTGAGAACCGAGCAGAGCAAGCAAAAACAACAAAAAAAACTAAGCTTTGATCATCACATTTATTTTTATTTTATTTATTTTTTACATTATTTTTCATTCACATTGGGGAAAAAAAATATTTGTGGCCTGTCAGTGTTTTGCTGACCTGGTGGCTCACCAGGCATGCATGAATAGAGAGGAAACACTGCAGATTATTAGCACCCAAAATGTCCTTGTTTTTATGCTTTTGCATTTCATAAACTACTTTTGAGAAGTGAGGGTGGGCAGGTGGTCAGCCTGAGCAGTTATCCTAAAACACCCAAGGAGGTTCCACAGTGTGGTGGATGCACCAACATGTAATATCAGTGCATGCCTCCAGGCCCACCTTTTAAAATGTGTCACTGTAAGGTAATGCTGAAATAAATGGCATACTGTCTGAATGCAAAATAAGATGACATCATGGACTCAGGTAAAAGTAATAAGATGACAATACGTGTTAAATATGTACCTTATAATACTCAGAAATGCACAGAACATTATTCAATACACATATTTCTCTGATGTTGCAATGTACTGGGATACGTTTCAGCTATAAACTCAATCAAAAGCTAAAATATCCATATTTACAGTACTTCTGAGTGGTATTGCGATGAACCATGACAACTTTTATACAATTCATGCAATCCACATGCGGTGGAAAATGTCAGGTCTTGAAATACTGACTTCTGTAATGAATTTCAGGCATAACCTCTTTAAAAGCCTATGACATTTATTTCAGTCTACTATTTTGTTTCTCAACCATTAAAGAATATTATGATTACTGGAGGAAGACAATGCATAAATGGTGAAAAAAATGTATTTTTTTGAAATACTTAAATATTTCTTCTGTTGTTTTTTGCAGTCAAAGCAGAAAAGAGCTTTTTTTGTGGATGATGTTTGCTTTCAGTATATTATTAAGTTATTTAACTTCCACAACAAAGTGTCAGTCATCTTCCTCTTCCTTTAACACAAACATGTTTGTAAGAATCTGTTCAACATCTTTTACAAGCATATACTACATTGTTAACCTGAACACCCCTGGTATCCAGGTTTAGCTTATTAACCACAGTTTCTTTTAAACATTTTCCATCAGAATTTTTGATGATTACATGTGGGTGTCTCAGGGGTCAGTCCGTGGGCCTTTATTGTTTTTGTTGTATATTAATGATATATGGTTTCTAAGTCTGTGAGTTGTATTTTGTTTGTCGCTGATACGAATGTGTTCGGTAGTGGGATCATTTGGGACAGCTCTTGGACATGATGGAGAAAGAATTTCAGAATTTTAAATATTGGTTTGACTCAAATAAATTATCGCTTCATCTTGGTAAAACAAAGTGTATTATATTCAGAAATAAGCCCAGGAATTTAAGAAGAGACTTATTACTGCATGATGCTGAAATTGAAATTGTATCAAAACCAAATTTCCTTACTGTGAACCAACGAACCCATTGTTTGCTTGTTTTCACATTTTGAAATTCAGAGTCTTGGTTGATTAGTTTTACAATACAGATCATGTATAAAGTTAAAAATGGACTCTTGCCTCAACATGAAAATTCAGTAAGGTATATATTTTGTATTATATTCCAATTCTAAGGTGGAACTATGCCAGTATACAAAGGTATATCTAAATATCTAAAAAGGAAGAGTATAATAGGAGAGTAGAAAAGAGTAGAGTAGAGCCACTTAGGTGCCTGGTCTTGAGGAGCTGTTTAAAGTGAGGGAGTTCTGTTATCATCTGCGAGGAACACTGGTATTTGATAGAAGAAAGATTCAAACTACTGTTAAAAGTCATTGCGTTTCTGTGAAAGGTGTTAAAGTCTGGAATAACTGTTCTGATTGTATTAAGTTATCTGGTACACTGGCTTGCTTTAAAAGACTATAAAATCAATATAATAACTTATTATAGTATGAAAAATTAAGCGAACTGACTTTGTGGTTATTTTTCTGTTTATTTGTCCATTGTATTACTGTTTGTTTCACTGTGTTGAGACATTTTATTTCACTGATTGGTATTTGTTGTTATGAGTGTATTTTCATGTGTATATAGTAACTGGTGTAAGGGGTGGGTGTTTATCAGCTTCTGCTTCAGCCCAAACCCTTTTCAGCCGCACTAAATTGGGTAATTGTTTATGAGTTTTGTTTTACTTTCTTTGTTTTTCTCTTGTTCTGTATTGTAAATAAGAGATTTTTTTTTTTTTGCTATGTATGTTTGTGCATGCTGAATAAAACCATTCATTCACTCATTCATTCTGGTATCCGTGACTGAACAGTCGCCCCTAAAAATCAGTCCGCCCTACCTTCACCATGCATGCGTCATTTTATTTCTGCTTAAAACAGCACTCCAGTCATCATCTACCTCAGTGACAGATATCTGAAGCTTTTGTACAACAATCATTTCTGCATAAATTCAGCATTAATTCATAATAAAAGGCGGGGAAGCGATCAGAGCGCCACAGCAGCCCTTCTGATTCTGACTCTCTACACCCAAAGAGATCAAACGGAATAATGTGATTATTAACCCTCAGATGACAAAGTAAAACCTCTTAAATTATTCTAAAGTCAGTATTAAGCAGAAACGAGGCAGTATTAAACAGAAATTAAGAGATAATCCGTGAAGCAATGTTGACACTCCGCAATGACACATGCACTGTGATGGCAGGGGGGACCGATTTTTAGGGTGGACCGTTCGGTCGGCGACACCAGCTCCAGCTCCACCTTGGGTGAAGGTAAAGGTTTTGGAAGGGTTAAACCTTCCCATGAGTCACAAACAATTTGTATCACTTCTGACACAAAGTGCAATTTGCAGAATCAGTACACGACTTCTGCATTTTTACGGTCATTATCTTCAGCACATCTACTAGGTAAGGCTTATTTATGCTCCATTTATGTGAGTAAATCTGAGTTTATTTCAAACAGCACAATAGTCTGTTAATCGACCCACATACTTCCATGTCCTTCACGCCTGCACAGATGTTAAGCTAAACATCCAATAGAGGGCACTGCTTCTGACATCAAGCATGGTGACAACAGAACTCGTAACATTTCTACTGCAAAAGGAAAAAGTGTAGACAGCGGTGCAGACAGAGACAGTCGGTGCAGGACATTAAATACATACAGTAGTGTTCAGAATAATAGTAGTGCTATGTGACTAAAAAGATTAATCCAGGTTTTGAGGATATTTCTTATTGTTACATGGGAAACAAGGTACCAGTAGATTCTCACAAATCCAACAAGACCAGTGTGGCATTCAGTCAGTTCGTCAAGTTTGTGGAACAAACAGGTGTGAATCAGGTGTCCCCTATTTAAGGATGAAGCCAGCACCTGTTGAACATGCTTTTCTCTTTGAAAGCCTGAGAAAAATGGGACATTCAAGACA
Source organism: Thalassophryne amazonica (assembly GCF_902500255.1). Classification (NCBI taxonomy): domain Eukaryota; kingdom Metazoa; phylum Chordata; class Actinopteri; order Batrachoidiformes; family Batrachoididae; genus Thalassophryne; species Thalassophryne amazonica. The sequence continues at coordinate 91,328,281 of NC_047105.1, read as the reverse complement.
TTGTTCTGAAGAACAGCGTAGTTGATTGGAGAGGGGAAAACGTATACGCAGGTGCAAAAAATTATAGGCTGTTCATCTACAATGATCTCCAATGCTTTAAAATGGACAAAAAAAAAAACAGAGACGGGTGGAAGAAAACGGAAAACAACCATCAAAATGGACAGAAGAATAACCAGAATGACAGTCTGGAGTTACCTGTAAGTGCTGTGACAGTTAGAAGACGCCTGTGTGAAGCTAATTTATTTGCAAGAATCCCCCGCAAAGTCCCTCTGTTAAATAAAAGACGTGCAGAAGAGGTTACAACTTGCCAAAGAACACATCAACTGGCCTAAAGAGAAATGGAGGAATATTTATTTTTGCAGACAGTTTGTGAGACGACCCCCAAACTCTGAATTCAAGCCACAGTTCACACTGAAGACAGTGAAGCATGGTGGTGCAAGCGTCATGATATGGGCATGTTTCTCCTACTATGGTGTTGGGCCTATATATCGCATACCAGGTATCATGGATCAGTTTGGATATGTCAAAATACTTGAAGAGGTCATGTTGCCTTATGCTGAAGAGGACTTACCCTTGAAATGGGTGTTTCAACAAGACAATGACCCCAAGAACACTAGTAAACGAGCAAAATCTTGGTTCCAAACCAACAAAATTAATGCCTTGCAGATGTGAAGAAATCATGAAAAACTGTGGTTATACAACTAAATATTAGTTTAGTGATTCACAGGATTGCTAAAAAATCAGTTTGAACATAACAGTTTTGAGTTTGTAGCATCAACAGCAGATGCTACTATTACTGTGAACACCCCCTTTTCTACTTTTTTTTTTTTTTACTAATAGCCCAATTTCATAGCCTTAAGCGTGTGCATATCATGAATGCTCGGTCTTGTTGGATTTGTGGTACCTTGTTTCCCATGTAATGATAAGAAATATACTCTTAATCTTTTTAGTCACATAGCACTACTATTATTCTGAACACTGCTGTATACAATAATAAACTCTTGGCAAATATATTCTGCCATGGTTAACCATTTTATCATTATCATCATTTTTATCATTCATTTTTATTTATTCATCCTTTTGCAGAGGACTTGTCTTGCCTGAACTTAGGTGCCCTGCCCCCACAAATTCTAGTAATGCTTTAGTTTTGTCTGTATGCTTAAGTTATCAGAAATCATATACAAATGCACAAAAACAACATGAACAGAGTGTGAACAGAAAGCTCTGTCTGTATCAGTATTTAAGTTTGAGCATAATGAGCCCTTTAGACTGAGACTCAACCAGACTATGGCAGAACAAATAATTCACTTTTGATGGAAATTTTTCTCTTGACAGACATCTTGCAGCCATGAATAATAAGCAGTGATTCCAGAAAGAGCAGAGAGGGTGTAGGTTTTCATTTATTTTACCAACTACACTACATCAACAGGAGATTTCAGTAATTAACTCCTCCCGTCTGTGCAAAGTGGTGTTGGTTTTTAATAAAATAAGTCACCTTGGAGTCTTCCATTGCACTGAAAACGTGAAACCTTTTGGCCCTTTTTTGAACCAGTTTGAGGCCTGTGATTTAAACAGGCCTTCATACGAGCTCAAGCATAAAACAGTGTCCCGGAAATAACTTGGACTGCACAAAATAAAACAAAATAAAATAAAATAAAATAATGAAAACAAAAACAATGCCATTTGGTTAAAAACTAAGATTTGTTGAGAAAAAAAAAATCCCACTTGAACATTTATGGAGGACTGTACCTACCAATTTCAACAGTTTTAAATGTTTTAAAAAGTCTTCCTATTCTGTTTCACATACGTTTTTCAATTAGATTGTATTACAGTCTCTTTTATGGATTTCTAATAGTAAAGCACAAAAGAAAATATGTTAAGCTTGTTTTCACAAGGACATTGATGTAAGAGTTACTCAAGCTGGTTCATTTTTAGACTCCCTCCCTAATTACACCCATAGAAAATAAGCTATTTCATCCAGGTCAACAGGGTAGTCTGTGAGATGTAGAGGCTCCTTTATGTCAAATCTCTCCCCCTTGTAGCTTCGCCAGCGGCCAGCAGGCAGGTATATATCACGTTCCTGCTTTCCGCGCTCCAGTACCGGTGCTACCATTAGGTCATCGCCAATGAGGAATTGGGAGTCAATTTTATAGGCAGTCTCATCACCTGTGGCAATCCACCACAGGGGCCGTATGATTGGATCTCCAGTGTTCAACACCTCACTAGCCAGCTCCAGTACTCGTGGTGTAACAATGCTCTCGTGAAGAGCTGTGTATTTCCGAGCAATTTCAACCACCTCATTGTCGTATTCCCATGGCGGAATAGAAAACTGCATGGACGGCATGAAAGCTGACAGTTCCAGCCAGCGGATATAGAGCTCCCGATCAGGCAAAGCACTACTCCCATCTTCGTGGTTCAAATAGGCATTCCCTCCAATCATGTCTGGAAGAATAAACTGGTAGCCAAGAATGCTGATGGTGAGCACTGTGGGAATAAGTGATTTGAGACCCAGCTCATAGCCCCACACAGAGTCCCGGTCAATAGGTCTAAAGAAGCAGGATATGTTCTGAGATTGGTAGCCACTACGCAATTCTGCTCTATCATTGTAAGGAATAGCCATCTCTGTGTAACGTCTTGTAAAAGTGCTCGGGTCACGAATAGGAACGCTGGTGCTGAATTTCCAAGGTAAGTAATTTGTCTCACCTGCATCAAATTTAAAAGAAGAGATACCATACCTAGCACGCAGTGAACGTAGTTGGTAGGAAAACCAATCACGAGCCTCTGCATTTGTGAAGTCCAAAATGCCTCCAATACCATTCCACCAGCGCACCAAAGCTGGCAGCTGGCCTGTAGGCTCACAGACAAATAGCCCCATTTCTACACAGGTATGGAAGTTCTTTGAGTCATAATTAACAAAAGGGTGAATCCAGAGTGACGTCAGAAAGCCATCTGTTTTCAGCTTTTGAAACATGGCGGAAGCATTGGGAAACTTTGCTGGATCAAAATCAAAGTCGCCATAGTGCCTAGTGTAGCGGTCGTCTAGTTCTAGATGACTACAATTGAAGCCATACTTACGAATGTTGGCAGCATATGTTAAGAATTTCTCTTGGTCAATATCAGTTTTATGTAGTGCCCAAGTGGACCAAATAGGATGCTGAAACATGGCCTTGGCAGGGACTTTGTTTGGTTTGTTGAAGTATCTCCGGACCATGTACTTATGGATGGAAGTTACGTCTAGTCCGACGCACACTCTGTAGCTAAGCTCTGCACATGGAGTCTCCCATGGATTTGGCTTGAAGGGACTGTCATTGTATCGTGCCTGGAAATACATAGTCTTTTCTGTGTCATTCCATCCGAGGTGAAAAGGCACAGAATTGTTAATTTTGATGGCTGTAGCATTGGATGAAAGCCAATAACTCTCCAAAATTCCACCAAATTCATTGCGGTTTGAGTAGATGTTACTAGTGACAAATGGTTTAGGAGCCTGTTGGCCAGAGATGGATATAGGCCAGTGCTGAATTGCTGATATAGCACCACCATACCAATGTGCAAATTTGTATGTCATGGCATGCTCAACTGCAATGTCAGGAACAAGTTCCTCCCAGCGCACACGATAGCACTGCACCGTGTCCTTGGGTCGCACTGTTTCAATGAAAAAGTTAAGTTTTCTATCCGTGGTACGTTCACAGCTCAGAATCTCCCCCTCTTTGGTGCATGAATCCAAATCCAGGGTCCCTGACCTGCAAAGATAATTACAAATACATAACCCTTTTCCAGCACATACATTTCCATTGTAAATGGAAATGTAAGATGGGTAATAAGAGACATGGCAAGTTAAAGAAATTATAATAAGGTGAGATACCAACCTGAAATCCATGCGAAAAACAATTGACCCTCCTTGGTTGCGGATAATGTAGCCATCTTTATTTAGATCCAAAAGTTGTGTCTTCAGGAGCTCAGCTTTTCGTAGGGAGGCGATGTAATAGCACCATGCAGTGACCGCGGCAATCACCAGCACCAGGCCAATGACTCCAGCTCCAACTAATGGACGAGTGTCTTTGCTAAGTTTCTGCTTGGGGAGAACCTCTGTAATTGTGCCCCCTGCTCCACCTGGTACCACCTGGTACATGATTTTTGCTTTTCTGTGGGCAAATCCTTAAGACAGTCTTCTATAGATGATAGAAATGTCTTCCAGAAGCCAATGGTTTTGCACAAAGACCCAGTTGTTTTGTCTGTTTGCCTGCATGTTGTAACAGAGAAAACAGTCTTTCAAACACAACTCTAGCCATTACCTTTAGTTTTTACACACAGACATATACATACATAAAACACACAAACATATATACATACATATACAATAGCGTGTTGCCCATGGGGATGCATGGGCTCCAGATTGAGTAGTGTTCATAAAATAGGTAGCAAACATTTTTCAAGGGTGGTAATAAATTATGCAAAGTTTCTATAATGAGTTGGAATGGCATGTGAGTCCAGAATGTTTTTAGAACCTTAGACCTCACAGTTTTAAGAAGAAGAACTCAATCCTTTTATTTCCTGTCAATTACGTAATTTTTTAATGTTAATTTACTGTCTTAATGTATTAACAAACGGTTTAGGTTCTTGTTATCATACACATACTATTATTATTATCATTATTATTATTATTATCGGTATTATTATTTTATTTTATTATTACTTCTATTTTGTCATTTTATTTTTAAATGGACCACAATGGAAATAAGTGTTTTTACTTTCTTGTGTCATCCATGTATTTTTAACAAATTTACAATTATATTATGTACTTACATTGAACTTACTAAATAAAATCACACATGCACGCATTTAATATATAGATGATTTACTTCCCCCTCCTGGAATGGCGCGAGTCCAGAATGTAATTATCAATATCTATTGTTCAGTGTTGTTAGCTAATATCCGTAGTTTTTCCAAAAATATTCATCCTATCAACATTCCGCTTTGGTGGTGTTCATCCTTCACCCAAAGTACATAAGCAGACCAAACAGCAAATGTCAGCTCTTCCCAATTTGTCCATGATCAAAGTTGTACACACACATGCATGCATACATGTACAAAGATGCCACTTATCTTTTCATATATAGCAGAGGTGGTGGCCAAGTGGTTAATGCGCTTGGTTTCAGTGCATAAGGTTCCGGGTTCAAATCCCACCCCTGCCACATTTCTCCATGTAATGTGAAGTTGCGTCAGGAAGGGCATCCGGCGTAAAACCTGTGCCAATTCAACATGCAGATCCACCTTGGATTTGCTGTGGCAACCCCGAGTGCAAAACAAGAGAGCAGCCGAAGGGACTTACTATGACAAGCTGCACAGAAGAATGAAAACCAAGCCAGAGCTTTTTGTCTTTTCTGCATTCTGCCCCAAGCAGGTGCTTTTATTTTTACACACCCACAAACACAGACGGTGGGGGAAGACATCAAACACACTACATTTGTCACTCATGGTAATGGTAACATGACACGCAGCTATTTCAATTTCAAATTATTTAATTTCAGATCACTCCAAATCCCAACAAAGCTGCCTCAAAGCGGTTCATACAAGCAAGGTCTAAGCTTACCAACCCCTAGAGCAAGCACAAAGGCGAGAGTGGTAAGGAAAAATTCCCTCTAATGACATTGAGGAAGAAACCTCAACCAAACCAGATTCAGAGGGGTGACCCACTGCTTACCATTCTAACATTTACAAGGTTTTTACAAGGCTTTACAAGGGTGAAGAAACAGAAAACATGAAATCAAAGCAACATGACAATATAACGAAAGACTCTCTATGTACGTATTTAAGAATATGTAACTAAACTGATTAAACCAATTGAACTAAAAAAAAAAAAACACAAGAAATCAATACCACTAACAACACTGTTAAATTAACAAGAACCACAATAACAATAACATTTAAAACTAAAACCCCAAACTCACGGTTCATTGTAGAACAACATCCACTGTTCACTGTTGTTAGATAATATCACTAATTTCTCCAAAAATATTAGTCCTATCAACTTCGTTTTCGCAAGGTTCATCCTTGACCCAAAGCATACAAGACGGCAAAAGTCAGCTCTCCCCAGTTTCTTCGTGATCAAAGCCATACTCATGCACGCATGCACACAGAGGCCACTTGGCTATTATATATGTATGTGTGTGTGTCTGTCTAAGAGCTGTCCAATATACTGCTTGAATATCAACATGATATGTGCAATAGCAGGACATGTGATGTCAAACAAAGTAAATTCAAACGTAACCAAACACATTACCAACCAAACACTTTTTTTTTTTTTGCCTCCTTGCTCTCGGCCGAGACGGTCACATTTTGCTCTTCTCCCTCCCTCCTTATCTTTCCTGCTTCTGTGGCGTGTTGTCTGTGAGGCTGCCAGCTTTACTATTCTGGAAACAGCATAAATGGATCAGTTAAAGTGGTCTCTGAACGCAATTGACACTATTTTTTCTACAAGACACTCGGGAGCGGAGGACCCGACCTGTCCTGACGGGACACATGTGATGGGTTACGTGATGGACAGTTGGAGGAAATGGCAGGTCATGTGCCTTTACACGCTGTCTGTGGAGGACATCGAAGATGTGTATATATTTGGCATGGTGGTGACCGGGTTCCTGCTGTGTGGAGCGGGCATAGCGCTGGTTTACAGGAAAATTAAGAAAGTGGAAGCGGCAATAATTGGCCCGTCCAGGCTGCCCCACATGATTGATTTGATTGGAAGGGCAGTATCAGCTCAGTCGGCGGGTGTTAACCGCGCATTGGATACCATCTCCGGAAGAATGGCTGTGCTGGAAAACTGCATTGATCATCAGTAATGACCACATCTCCTCTCCTAATTCAGATGCATTGAAAGCCACTCTGTCTCAGACTGTGGAATCTTTCAGGCGTATGCTAATCTGGATTTTCATTGGGCTTCCCAAAACACAGCTCCAATTCAAGGCTGCTGTGATAAAAACCTCCTGGAGAAGAACAACGCTCATGCCTCACTCCCCTGGTCTCCCCCGCCCTCAGCTTCTCCAGCTCTGACGTTGACTGTGGACAGTGGACTGTTCAGGGCTGGGCCCCTCCTCCCTCCAGAATGGACAAACAAGGCCGTTGATGGCGCCTAAAGGCGGCCTCCGGGTGTTCTGTCTGATAACTGGACTCTTACAAATCTCGGTCGTCGTCTCTCGTCCTGTTGTTGTGTGTGATCATTGTTCATTGTGCTGATGGGTTTTTTCCTGCATTGCTGCTGCATGATTCAATACAGCAGCAATGAAGGTTTTTCTTTCCCAAGTTTTTCCTTGTGTGTGCTTTTTATATGTGTTCATGTACCGGACCGGCTTATGTGTGTTGTGTGTTCGTCTGTCGTCATGAGGCCGGTCATGGTTTGCTCAGCCCTGCTGTTGATCTAAGGCAGGATATACATCTGGAGATGGTCCCCGGGCGCCTAAAGGCGACTTCTGCTCCTAACTGGCAATTAGGATGGGTTAAATGCAGTAAACACATTTCATTGTGCAGGGAACATGTTCCTTTGTGCATATGACAATAAAATTCTTTTGAATCCTTTGAATCCTTGAATTACCCTACAACATCTTTGCTGTGCGATTTAAAATATATACCAGGTTCTCACTGTCAGCAATTAATTGGCAAGAGAATCTTGTCTGTCACATCATTTACTTCTTGCAAAAACCGATGATTTTTCTGCTCATAAGTGGCATGTAGACAATGCATGTCAAGTTAACTGCAAGCTGTCACAAATTTCATCTGCTTATCAACGTCTGTCACCATTAAGATCTCAGAAAGGAGGGTCCTGGAAACATGACCCAACCATGCTGCAAAAATTATTTAAAAAGTATGATGCTGTCAATGTTGGAAGTAATGCGCTACAAAAGTAGCGCAATTACAATAAGGTTTTGCTTTTTGCTGTAACACAGTAATGTAAGGAATTACTAATAAATTTTTAGTAATATTACACTCATTACATATTTCAGGAAAAGTGCATTACAACACACCTTTAACTCAAAACTAGCTTTGTGTGATGTCTTTTTCACGGTGCGAGCAGATCCATCTGTAGCTAAATGTTACAAAGAAAAAGGAGCTCATTGTGGACATGAGGAAAGTCGGGGTACCACTGACCCCCGTTTCCATCCAGGGGCATATTGTGGACACGGTGGAAGATTATAAATACCTGGGGGTGCACACTGACAATAAGCTGGACTGGGCTAAAAACACTAAGCCCTGCCCAAGAAGCACCAGTGCCGTCTCTATTTCTTGAGGAGTACTGCTTAATATTCGCCAGCTAGCAGGCGAATATTAAGCAGTACTGTTACTGATCCACTTTTCATCACAACATGTCCGCTGTGTGGAAAAATTTTACATTAGAAACACCACAAAGTAAGACATCAACATGCAATGTTTTCAAAGCCGCTGTATTGAGAGGTGGAAGCTCCATTGCGACCTACAATACAGTGAACATTTGAAAAAGTGCCACATTATAGAGCACAAAGATTTTTTTTTAGTCGGGACCAGTAAGACAAAAGGGCCGGCAGAAAACACTTCTGGAGTCATTCCAAAAACATGGTAAACTTCCACCAACGTGAAAGCTAAAGAGATGACGTTGCTCAACTTCATTGTACTCGATGATCAACCGTTATCAGTTGTAGAAAATGAAGGATTTTGCAGCCTGATTGAACACTTGCAGCCAAGATATAGAGTGTCCTGCAAAGGCATTGGAACACTTGGTATTTCACACATTTTAACTCTCTGGGGTCTGAGGGCATTTTTTGGACAGTTCACTCACCTGGCATAAATGTTTTATTATCGCTGTTAACAGCTCTTCCTGCATCCCACAATCAAGTTTTATGTCTCTTTTTTTTCAGGACAACCTGTGCTTTCATAATATATATGCTTTTGTTGTGTTTTGTAAGTGTAATAAAGGTTTACAATCAAAAATAAGGAAGGAAAATTAAAGCGGAAAATAATTTTCCACACACATTTATTCAAAACACACAGCAAACTATAATAAACAACTGTTTTGACACTTTATAAAGGTAATTTGAGGTCTTGTTTGAAAGACTGTACAACAAAAAGGTTCAAACAATAAACACAAATGCACATTTTTAACAATATATACAAAATGGTCTATGCCTTTTTTTGTCTCCATGGTAAAAGCAACAGAGTTATCCAGTAACATTCACATGCAAACTAGTGGAGCAATCCTGATAGTTACACACTCTTTGTTTGAGCACATGAGATTGTTATCAGAGGCTCTCCGTCTGCTTTCAGTGATCGCTGTGCGTAATGGCGCAGGGCGCATTTGGAGCCCAATAGTATGTACTCATCGGAGCACCCAGGGGGCTATTCAAAAGGGCCAACTAGTAACATATCACTCCTGAAAACGATCTTTGGCTTTTCACGTGAGATGACTCTGCCCTACGATTGGATTTTGGAAAACTATGCGACGGTGAACCAATTCTGATTGGATACTCACATTGCACATATCATCACACAGCTTCTATGAGGAGTACAAAGATGGCCGCAAAAAAAAAAAAAAAAATGCAGCATTAGCGGCAAAAAAAAAAAAAAGTAAGTTTCTATCCCATATCATTAAAAAGTTATTTATAATTTAGTAAAGCTTGGTCTTAGCCATCGTATATGACGGCGTCGGCCCCAGAGGGTTAATTTGTTTATGCCAATACAAATACAAAAAATTAAAAAATTAAATTTCTAAAAATATCTTACTTAAAATCAAACTGAAAGCAAATCTCTACACATTGACAAAAATGTATTAAAAATATAAAAGCCAAGATGGAATGCTCTGATATAATACTTGTAAATAATCAGTTTTATGGCCAGTGTTCTTCAGACAAGTTAGGGGATGGACACATGAACATTTCCAAGTCACTGAATATGTCTTGGACTTGATGATGAACAAATACAAACAGTATGGCACTCTATGGTAAATCTGTATGGAGCAGATAGCTCTCAAAAACTGAATGTCTGTGTAAGAGGAAGAGTAAGGAAAGACACCTAGACACCCAGAAGAAGTTATAGGCTTCTCTGGCTGTGATTGAGAAATTGTGCATAATACATTTTGTATCATTAGTGACACAGCTGAAGTAGTATAGAGGAGGATTTTCTTTCACTAAAACATCAAATCTAGGCTTGCATCTCAGATGTACCTTCTAGGAAATTGTAGCTGAACTTTCAGGTCTTCTTTTCAAGAAAATCTTCCTCCATACCACTTCATCATGAAGCTGTATAACTGGAGATACAAACTATCCTCATATAAATCAACAACAATGATGATAATAATAATAATAATAATAATAATAATAATAACTAGAAGCCTCCGCCAAGGCCATGGGGTCACTGACGCCATAACATCTACACGCCGTGGAATCATTGAACCTAAAAAAGTCTCATCATTCATGAAACACTTCTCTAAACAAGGCCATAGGGCCACTGACCCTAAAGAGATTCCCTCCTTGGCACAGTGATCTATTTCTTTTTGTCTCTTTCTCTAAAATTGTATATAATAATCATTAGATTAATATATAAACAAAAATAAATTTAAGAAATATTACAATTTGAAAACAAATGCACCCGAACGTGATGACAGCTGCAACTGCTTAATGCTAACTTTTAACATTGAAAATGCCATAGACATGCTAATGCATTAGCATCGGGATCCGGATCGTGATCCGGATCACCACTAAAATTTAATCACTTGTTCCTCTTGTCATTTCCAACCACTCCACAAAATTTCATCAAAATCCGTTCAAAACGTTTTGAGTTATCCTGCTGACAGACAGACAAACAAACAAACGCGACCGAAAACATAACCTCCTTGGCGGAGGTAATAATAATAATATTAAAGCAAACAGAGCTCTGGTATCGGAATAGTATCAGTATCAGCAGATATCCGGATCGGAAGTGAAAAATGTGGATCGGTGCATCCCTGTTTGCTGCTGTGTGTTGGGGCAGCAGACTGAGTAGTGCATGCCAACAGACTCAATAAACAGATCAGGACACTTTGTCAACTGTGTCAGACAGGAGGATGCTGTCTGAGTTACAGACGATATTAGACAATAGGTCCCACCCATTACATGACATCCTAGTGGAACACAGGAGGACCTCCAGTGACATACTCATGAAATCATTCCTGCCTGTAGCCATCAAACTGTACAACTCTTCCCTCTGAATGTCAGACACCCTAATTCCACAAACTGGATATAGTGTATATTTGTAATGTTGTGTATTTAAAATTCAATTTCTATTTTTCTAAGTGCTTTCCTCTCCTACTTGGTATTTTGTACTGAGCACATGAAACAAATGCAATTTCCCCTGGGATTAACAAAATATTGTGACAGTGGGGGACTGTGGAGCGCCACTTTTCCACAGTGATTTCCTCAAAAGCCCCACTGATACATCCGCTAGGTGCCCTGTTGATGACTATCAAAACTTTGATCGAATCCAATAAAAATCAGCTCCATTTAAACCCCTTCAGCGTCTCCCTTGGTTTCACTTGGGGTCACCACAACAGATTTGAGGTGGACCTGAATCTTGATTTGGCACGTTTGACATCGGATGCCCTTCCGCATCTTCCCACTCCGGCCCCTTCTCTATGATTCATGGAGAAAGGGCAGGGGTGGGTTTCAACCGGGAACCTTCCACACTGGAAACAAGCACACTTAGCGACTTGGACACCACCCCTGCATAAGAATAAGCCTGACAAAGGTGGGGTTTTTGTTTTTTATTTGTTTTTTATTATTCAGTTAAACTTGAGTCACAAAGTGTGCATCCTCTCACTTTTGTCTACATGGTGGAGCAAGCAGCCAGTGTTTGTTGTAGGGATCAACACACAGGGCTGTGTGTTTTTAAATAATAGAACAATGCACTGCTACGCTTTAAATATACAATAAGTCTCTTTTCTATCATCAACAGTGCGTGTCTGTCTTGCTGGTTCAAAGTACAAACTCACAGAGTAGATCCAGTGATTTCAAAACAAGCAACCCACCCTCTTTGGGCTCTGTCACACCTTGATGATTTAGCCAGCGTATGCCGATGTATGAAAAATGCAGTCGGGGTCAATACTGCACGGTATGGCACGGGTTGGAACATATAAATATTAATGAGCATGTCATTAAAGACACGTACGCTGTCTCCACACGGAGGTAGGTGAAAGTAGCCTTGTTTAAGGCATACTGTACACCACTTTATTGTGCCCATTTATGGTCAAGCTATAAGAAATCTAGCATTCAGAGGCGGCATGTTGTGTACAATGATGCTATGCGCATCCTTTTGAAAATACCCAGAGGGGGCAGTGCCAGCCAGGTGTTTGTCACTGCAAGAGTGAGCACATTTCATGCACTCAAGACATTTAATGTTTAAATTTATGAATAGACTGGAGGAATCTCGGAATAGTATTAGTTTGGCTTTTGCAAATGCCACCCTAAGCTGCTCTCACTATACCTCTAGCCTGAAGGAGCACTGACTGAAATGTTTGCACATAGCCTTTTATTTATTTATTTACTTACTTATTGTTTTTTATACTGTATATTTTTGTATTGGACTTGTTTTGTGTTATTTATGGCCCTGACTCTGAAATAAAGTTTCTTGTAATTGGTTAATATATATATATATATATATATATATATATATATATATATATATATATATATATATATATATATATATATATCAGCACACCCCTCATGATTTCCATGATTTTCCTTTATAAATCATTGGTTGTGTGTATGAGCAATTTCAGTTAAATATATCATATAGCAGACAAACAGTGATATTTGAGAAGTGAAATGAAGTTTATAGTATTTACAGAAACTGCAATAATTCTTTGAACAAAATTAGCCAGGTGCACAAATTTGGGCACCCTGACAGAAAAAATACATCAATATTTAGTAGACTGCAAATTATAAAGAAGACAATGCTCAGCCAAGGGTATTTTAGAATTGCATTATATTTTTTTTTTATTTTTGTCTTGGAGGATTATGGGATTTAATTTCACTGCATGCAAAATGCTGAAGAGTCGACTGATGTCTGTACTAAACGCTGACGTGAATGAATGAGGCGCTGTGACTCTTTCAACTTCTAAAATAAATTAATTGTTAAAGTGACAGTGTTCTTTGGTTCAGGCTGAGAAACACACAGAGAGCAGACAATCTTGGGCAGGGGTGCGCAACTTCTTCCAAAAAGGGTTAAAAGGGTGCAGGTTTCTTTGCAGCCACTGACTCCACCAGGTGATTTCACTGATTATTATCACTTTGAGCAGATGGAATCAGTTAATGGTCCAGTCACACGGCACACGACGATTCCTGAACGAAGGGAAAAAGTAAAAAAAAAGTCACCATTGAGAAAAGGTGGACGAAAGAGCTTTATCACTGATCAGCCTGTGAAGCAAGAGCGCAAAAGGGACGAAAGAGGAACTAAACAAAACTGAAGCTAACGCTGATCTTGACGCTTTAAACGAAACATGCCTAGAGCCACAGCTGGAGCAGTGTGTGTCTGCATCTCTGAGTTCCAGGACTTGGCACTGGGATGAGCTCGTAGTGCCTGAGTCCTGGAGAAACTATAAACAGAAGCTATGGAGATCTGTGTGCACGTCGGTGGGACCACCTGCTTGGTTCCTCGTCCAGAATAAAAGAGGGATCATCTCCTTCATCATCAGAATCCTCACTGTCTGATGACACGCTGTGCGCTCCGTCTTGCTCCAATTTAAAAAAAAAAACCCTCTGGTGTGCCGTGGTCACTGCTGTATCACTGTGTTATGTTCTAAGCCATATATTGATTTATAACAGAAAACTGTCAAAAGGGGGAATAAGTATAAGTGTAAAGATGACTGAATATATTAGAGCAGCAAACTGATCAGTACGTGTGAACGCTGCACACTGACTGACGGGCAGTTATTTCAACGAGCTGCAGCTGATCCACAATGTGAATTCTGGCTTCCAGAACAGCTCTTTATATAATCATTTGAATTATCTACCTGTTGCCATATGTACAGAAGGGCTGGATTGTCATTCGCACACTCATATTGTTATATTTAATAAAAAATATTAAGCGCACGCAGCAGCAGCTGCTGCTGCCGCTAATGCTGCATTCAAGTACCGTTGGAAATTATACAACTTTTTTGTTGTGTCAAATTCAGCAATTGCTTGTGGCAAAATAATTAATTGTATCCACATAAAAGCTTAATTCGTACCTATATAAGGTGTCTGAGCTCATTGAAGCTGACCCCCCACACAGATTAAAAAAAAAATCCAAGCAAACAGGATCTGTAATTTCCAATGGTACATCAACGCAGCAGCAGCAGCAGCCTCGGCCTCAGTGATCACAAACCGGCTTCTGCACTGTGTGAAAACATTCAGCTGGTCGAACGAAGTCAAACTAAACACTAATGTTACAAAAACTAATCAAATGACAGCAAAAAGAAACACAGACAAACTGAGGTTTACGTTGCCCTTCGTTCAAATTTTTCAAACAGTTTAAAAATCCTGACAAAGCTCCAGCTGCAGGAATGGAGCTGCGCGAAGGTTAAATGATGCCAACAAAAGTCAACGAAAGTCCAGATTTCTTGTTTCGTTAGGGCTTTGTTGCCCTTCGTTAACTGCCGTGTGACTGGGCCATAATCAGTGAAATTACCTGGTGGAGTCAGTGGCTGCAAAGAAAACCTGCACCCTCTTGGCCCTTTCTGGAACAAGTTGCCCACCCCTGATCTAGGAACTTCTTTAAAAACTCTGTTTCTTCAGCCACAACAAGGAATTAAAGTAATTTCAGACATCGTTTTCCAAAATCAGGATGCTTCATGTGGATACATTTTCGTCAGGTTGTGATGATGAATCTGACTGAAACGGTGTAACGGGTAAGATTAAGATTTTATATTTACTCTGTATATGAATGGTTTTAATATTTGAAACAGTCTGAACTACATGAGGACTGCAGCTTTAAGCCAATCAATGAACAGCATCAATGGACGCATTTCGACGTATGAGTAACTTACAAGAAACGTGTGTCAATAATCGCATAACTTACCTACAATTTATGGCCTGCATATACAGGATATATCAGTCATACACTGCATATGTCGAGAATACTGTGCATGCCCAAAAATTTTTTGATGTACTCACCGTATTACTTGCCGTATTATTTTTGATGTACTCGCTACAATGTGCTCTTAACTTAAATAAAACTTACTCATAAATTATTAGGTGTACTCCGGCATATGCCAGCGTTTTTAATATGCTCAGCATATGCAGGCTAAATAGTCAAGGTGTGACAGGGGGTTTTCTCTTCATGTGTGTTCTGCAGTTCACACACAGACCATGCAGGGGCTGACCCACAGAGGTAAGGAGTGGGGCAGCCCCTCAAACTCCTTAAAGGTCCACTTTTGAAGACATGTTAAAGACAATTTTTGCACATGATGATGAAGATGATGATAACCCGAGTCTACTACTTTGGAAAAAAATAATACTAGTAGTATGTAGTAGTAAATAATATGCCAGTAGGAGTAGTAGTGATATTTAAGAACAAAATCATGAAGTTTGAATCATGTTGACTTTGACACCAAGACTGGTTTTGGCTGATTTTGTCTGAGCCCATTGAACTGAGCAGGTGCAGCAGAGCTGCCTGAAACTCCAGATATGGCCAGAAGACTCTGTGCAATCACATGTTCTTGGGCTAATAAATAACTCTTGAAAAATCAGTATCTGCATTTTCAGATGATTTCCATGTTGCTAGCAGTCTATAGATTTCATGTATGTAAAAAGTGTTTTGTTTTATTTTGTGTTTTGTTTGTTTAATATTTTGGCATGTGGGCTGAGTAAAGCCTCGGCCCCACCGAATAATGAAGGATGAATAAGGAGCCACGCATGGGAGTGTCAGCGATTATTCGACGAATGACCCACGTTTTCATCTATCACGTATCCGCTATGAAGGTGCCTCTCTGTACCCCGCATGTGCCACGTAGCAGCCTCTAGTGAGCCATGACCGACCTGTCATTAGAGCCTCGAATGGCTCGCATCAGCCACACTAAGCCACGTAGTGCCATGATAGCACCATGATAACGCCATGTTGGTACACGTTTAGACATGGGTTTGGTCCAAACCTCCAGCCCTCCCACACCTGGTCCCTTTAAAATATGGGTTTTCAATTCACAGATTCACAGCAGCATTTAAAGATGTCACATTTTTGTAAATGCAGTCCAAAAATAGACGCTCTAGTACAGTCCGGCGATTGTGCACTGTGCGCCAGGCTGCTGTCCACCTGTAATGCACCAGACCAACTAGAACCGAACCACGGGTTCCTGGAGAGCCACCTCTGTGCTCCTCGCTGGCTCCGCAGCTCGCTGGCTTTATTTCTTCTGCGGCTTAAACACACACACCATAATCGCACTATAAACTGTGTGTTCGTCCGTTTATTTCTGCAAAATCGCTCTTTTGCGCGCACGGCGCTGTTGTCCATTCCTGGACAGCCGCCTCTGTGCTCAGTCTCACTGGCTTAAAATCCATCCCTGGCTTGCTGGCTTTATTTTTTCCCTGGCTTTAAACACCGTCATTTTTACACTGTGATCACTTTTAATTTTGTGCGCTCCGGGTGGCTATCAACATGCTGAAATGACCGGATCACTTCCAAAGTGAACGCTGTGATGATGTGGGACCGTCGTTTGACTGTCCGAGAAATTGCGGAAGAGGTGGACATCAGCATTTTTTCGGCACATTCCACTGTGACAGAAGATTTTGCCATGAAAAGAGTTGCAGCGAAATTCATCAGCACGAAGCTGATGGCGCAGCAAAAGCGCCACCGTGTTGAAGCCTCACAGGACATGTTGGGACATGCCCAGCTCTTCCACCATTCGGAAGATTCAGACGGCTTTCGGTGGCTTTTCAGTCGTGTGATGATCCAAGAAATTGTGGACGAGGTGAGCATGAATATAGGTTGAAGAGGATTTGCAAATCGTATCCCGTTTTTATTTATATCTTACACAACATCCCAACTTCATTGGAATTGGGGTTGTATTTTTTGTTAAGTTGGACTAAAATGACTGAGCTACTCTATGTCCCTTGAGGCTGAGGACTAATCCTCTAAGTCAGTGGTGTCCAAAGTATTCCCTAAAGGCCCAGTCACACGGCACTTAACGAAGGGTGACGAAGACCTGACGAAACAAGAAATCTGGACCTTCGTTGACTGTCGTTGGCATCGTTTAACCTTCGCGCAGCTTCGTTCCTGCAGCGGGCGCTTCGTCAGGATTTTTAAACTGTTGAAAATTTTGAACGAAGGGCAACGAAAACCTCAAGTCGTCTGTGTCTCGTTTTGCTGTCGTTCTTGATGTTTTTTAATCGTTTGTGTAGTTTTTGTAATGTTATTGTTTAATTTGACTTTGTTGGAGCAGCTGAACGTTTTCACACAGCGCAGAAGCCGGTTTGTGAGCGCTGAGGCTGCTGCTGCGTTCATGTCCATCGGAAATTACAGTGCAAACTCAGCCTGCTTGCTTGGATTTTTTTGATCTGTGTGGGGGGGGCAGCTTCAATGGGCTCAGGCACCTTACATAGGCCAAAATTAATCTTTTGTGTGGATATAATTAATTATTTTGCCACAAGCAACTGTTGAATTTGAAACAACAAAAAAGTTGTGTAATTTCCGACGGTACTTGAATGCAGCATCAGCAGCAGCAGGAGCTCCTGCGTGCGCTTATTATTTTTATTAAATATAACAATCTGAGTGTAGGAATGATAATCCAGTCCTTCTGTACATGTGGCAACAGGTAGTTGAATCAAAATGATGATATAAAGAGCTGTTCTGGAAGAAAGAATTCACGTTGTGGATCAGTGATCAGCTGGTGGAAATAACCGCACCTGAGTCAATGCGCGCGTTCACACGCACTGATTAATTTACTGCTCTGATGTATTTAATCATCTTTACACTTATATTTATATTTATTCTCCCTTTTGACAGTTTTCTGTTATAAATAAATATATATGGCTTAGAACATAATACTGTGATACAGCAGTGACCACGGCGCACTTTTTTTTTTTTTTAATTGGAGGAAGATGGAGCGCGCAGCGTGTCAACAGACAGTGTGGATTCTGATAATGATGGACATGATCCCTCTTTTGTTCTGGACGAGGAACCAGAGCAGGTGGTCCACCGACGTGCACACAGATCTCCACAGATTCTGTTTGCAGTTTCTCCAGGACTCAGGTGCTATGAGCTCCGTCCCAGCGCCGAGTCCTGGAACGCAGAGACGCAGACACACACTGCTCCAGCTGTGGCTCCAGGTGCGTTTCGTCGAGATCGTGAGCTTCAGTTTTGTTAATTTCCTCTTTCGTCCCTTTTGCGCTCTGGCTTCGCAGACTGTTCGGTGATAAAATCTCTTTCGAAAGAGAATAAAAGAATGGAAATCAAAAGAAAAAGATTGTGTATCTTGTCATGTCATTAGGATACAGCAGGGTTTTCCAAACAGGCAGTTACAACCAGCTAACACTGGCGTGCCCAACCAGTTGATCGCGACTGACCAGTGAGTTCCACTGTAACGGACAGTGCTGCTATAATGAAGGTGGCAACACTGCACCAAGAAGGATGTTGGCTGCCATTAAACACGATAGAAGAAGAAGAGCCTTCTTCTTCTTCTTCAAAGAGCTGAAATACGAGTAATTTACACTGTGGACAAAAATGGTATGTAAACAGTTCAAAAGTCAGTATTTTTATTAATTTACTTTTTGTGCATTAGTTGTGTTTGTGAACGCATATAGTGAGCCATTAGCTCAGTTAAGCTGTGACTATTAATTCTGTGATTTACTGCTTTTGTTAAAGATGACTGTGTTTGAGATTTTACTTATTTTATTTTTTTGTGCGTTCATTTTGTGTAATGTCTATAAAAGTGACACAGGTGAGCCATTTCTGTAACACTTTATAAACCTAATAAAGAGATAAACTGTGACTATTAATACTGCGATTTCCTGCTTTTGATAAAGAAGACAGTGTTTGTGGTTTATTTATTTTTTTCGTTATTCCATGTGCAGTTGGAGGACTGCTGCACACAGACGTTTGGTAAATTTGTGGAACGGTTTAATGAATTGTTGCTCAAAATTAAAAACATTCTGAAATGTTCAAACCATGCTGAATATGCACAGCTTTTGGATTTAGCCTTTCTTAATTGTTGTCTCCTCTCAGTGCCAGAAGTCCCACTAAGGTAGGGAACAACTTGTCCAACTTTAATTAGGCATTGTGTAATTTGAGTTGTTCCTTGTTGTGTTGTTACAGGCCAGTCCTAAGCCTACTTGTGCTTATTCTTTGGAGATGTACTTCAGTAATGCATTATTACTGTTAAAACATTATCTTTGTGCCAGGAAAGATAATTCAATTCATTTTTACTCAGTTCAGCTGAGGTGGTTCAGGCATCTGGTAAAGATGCCCCCTGGGCGCCTCCCTAGGGAGGTGTTCCAGGCATGTCCATCTGGGAAAAGACTCCAGGGAAGACCCAGGACTAGGTGGAGAGATTATATCTCCACACTTACCTGGGAACGCCTAGGGATCCCCCAGTCGGAGGTGGTCAATGAGGCCCGGGAAAGGGAAGTCTGGGGTCCCCTGCTGGAGCTGTTGCCCCCGTGACCCAATCCTGGATAAGCGATTGAAGATGAGTGACTAAATCAATACTAATACAATACCATACAGACCATCACCTCCCTCTTCAGGGGAGGTGATGGTCTAGTGGTTAAGGCGTTGGGCCTGAGACCAGAAGATCCACAGTTCAAATTCCAGCCTGACTAGAAAATCAATAAGGGCCCTATTGCTCCCGGTGTGTAGTGAGCGCCTTGTATGGCAGCACACACACATCGGGGTGAATGTGAGGCATTATTTGTAAAGCCTTTTGAGCGTCTGATGCAGATGGAAAAGCTCTATATAAATGCAGTCCATTTTACCATTTAAAACTCACCTAAACCATCATCGTATAAGCCGGATACTCACACTCACTGGACAAAAGCAAAAGTCCCAATGCTTTTGTATAGTTTTCCATGTAATAAACACTGTATACACCGGATTTTGTATAACTATAAATACAACACTTTTATGTTTTCACTCCTTCCTTTCCTGTCATATTTTAATAGTTTTTGCAGTCCGCACACTGATTTCATTTTGATCATGGATCAAATACGTTTGGCAGAAATGTCCATAAATATGACCAACTTTACAACATGGTATCAGAAAAAGATGCTCAAATGACCCACAATACATGGAGGGAAATTGCATGTACCATACTGTTTGTGTGGAGGTTGATGATTGTATATAGAAGTGGAACTTGTTGAGGGACAAATTAATCCAGAAAAAGGCACCGTTCCTGTGGCAAATTGCATAGACACCCACCAACGCGATGGAGAACGTTAACAGGGTGACGCGCATGTCAACGTCATTGTATTGCCATGGAGCTGTAGAAGCACAAATCGGGCTTCACGATTTTAATTTATCACTGTGCAGCAGACTTAGGAAAATGAGTGACTTGGCCAAATGTAATCCTTTTCCCCATTTATTTTTTTCAGATGACGTTTTGACCCAGCCATTAAATATGCTAGCCCCTATTCACGGTCAAGCATCAAGGAATCAATCAAGGAAATACATCAGCCTAATTGGTGCTGGGGATTCTCCGTAGATCGTTTGGTGCCTCATGAGTGCAACTAATCCGTTACATACATACATATAACAGATTTTGACAGTTTTATACATATAGCTTATATGGATATAATACATTCATATAGACTTATAATAGCGATTAAAATTGACAAAATTCGCTGATCCACCTGAATCTATTATATGCAAGTTTTACTGAATGTATTTTAGTAGTAGTAGAATCTAGTTAATATTATTGTGAAAAAAACAGATGTGCACTGTTGATGATCTTATCGTGTATTTAAAGTGAAGCAGTGTGTTTGTGTATGTTTTAAAAACATCCAGCGCTGTATGCTGATCAAACACTACCCGCTTGATCCAACTCACAGACCAAGCAAAACGAAGTGCGCACCTTTTTTAGTGAATCAAGTTTAACATTTGTAGGCCCAGACTTTTCCAGTTGTGCTGCTTGCCCCCTCCTCTTTGCAAAACATGTTTATTCATCTTAACATATTGAGAGGTCTCCATGGTGACACTCGGCCCTGCAGCCACACCAGCAGAGGTTGCTACCTGTAATGACAGAAGCCAAACTGCCTGTTTGAATGAAGTCTCATCAGCCAACATACTGTGTGTGCCAGTATGGGCCATCTCTATGGAAGTAAATCTGAGCCATCAGAGTATGAATTTGAATTTTTCAGGTTGAATTTTTTTAGAAACAAAATCAGAGTTTGAGGTTGAATTTCTAAGGTTGAATTTGTTTTGCATCAAAATATTCAGCCTCAGAAACTTCAACCTAAAAAAAACTGAACCTAAAAAAAAATTAAATCTAAAAATTTCAACCTCAAAAAAACAGAAAAGCAGGGGGATGATTGCTTCTCCCTGCTTTTCTATTTTTCAAGGTTTAATTTTTTTAGAGGTTGAATGTTTTTGAGGTTGAATTTGTTTTTAGCTTGTGTTTGAACTGTCCGGCTCAATCACATACTTGACCGCCCGTATCCTGGTGCGTCTTTGGAGGGGAGGATTTACTGGTGCAAGAGCAGTCGCATCCTCATCACTTGAAGAATCAATGACGATGTTTTCATTCTGAAATGCAAAGTCGCCCACATTTCCACCAACAGATTCACAGTCCAACATGCTCTGTAGTACTGCTAAGGCCTCCTGAGTGCTGATCCTTCTTGATTGCATTGGTTGTGACATTGTAAAATCTTAGGTCTGTGTGAAAGGCATCCCCTATTTATGGTTGTTTGTCTCAGCTCAGTTATATAACAAAGGGAGGAGGTTGGTGCCGAAGTGAAACTGTCTGGGCCTTCAAGTGTTAATTGGCACATTCCAAAAAAACAATAGGTTACTTTTATTTGCTGACACCTGTGTCAGCCTCCAAATGCTGTTACATATGGAGGCTATACAAAGCACACAGGGACTCAGCTCCTTTATATAACAAAGGCAGGAGGTTAGTCATATGATAAACTTTGGGGGGATTTTCACTGCAGAATAAAGTCTGCTCTCTGTGTCTATAAGTGTTAACTGACTAATCAAAAAACACCTTTATCAGGCTGATTCTTAGACTGGGGTTGATAATCTGGCTTGAGCGCAATTCAGGCCAAATCCATCTAGAGCTGGATATATTTTTTTTCTTATTTGAGCTGGAATTTACCGAGGTCCGAACGCAAATGTTGTTTGAATCCGGCTCACTCTGGGATCATGATGTCACACTACCTCACTATGTCTATGTGCCCACAGTGTCTTCTCCAGTGTGGGGACAGCAAAGCAAACAACCTTCTTTTTCTGCGGGGCTGTCTTGACACACACACATTCAGATATCAATGTCCGACAACCCATCACAGCAGTTTCTGTAGCAGAAGTTCTGTCGTCTGCAGCTGTAAGCCGCAGGTGATGACTTAACTGACAGATGCAAATGAGTTCTAGTGTTAAAGCAGGGGCAATAGTTCTGATGGCATCTTAAAACGTTAACTTTTTGTGAAGTTATAAATTCATTCTTTACTGTAGTATCACAAATTATTCATGTTTACCTGTTTAACAACGGTCTACTCTCTGTACTTAAATAATCCATTTCTCATTGTCTGTTTGTCTTCCTCATTAAAGATAAAACAACATCCAGTTTGCCCTCGGCAACCCCAGTAAATGGCAAAATTTTAACATTTTTAACTTTTGAAGGCAAGCACCATTGTGGTGCACGGCTGCCAAGGTCACCGTTCTGGAGATGCCAGCTGACTGCGTTTTATCTTTTTATCTTTCAGTTAAGTAAAGTATTGTCCATGTCATCGTCATTGAAAAATTACAGTGCCTCAGATCATCACCTGATGCTGTGATGGGTTTTTCTGACACATCTGAACACAGCACAAGTCCAGATATACACACATGTACACAGCTTGAATTCGGCTTGAGTTGGATTGAGTTTGGACACATGTTGGATGAGACCGATTTAGAAAAACAGGTCTGAGTGCTATCCAGATACAACCCCTGGCAAAAATTACGTAATCACCGGCCGCTGAGGATGTTCATTCAGTTGTTTAATTTTGTAGAAAAAAAGCAGATCACAGACATGACACAAAACTAAAGTCATTTCAAATGGCAACTTTCTGGCTTTAAGAAACACTATAAGAAATCAAGAAAAAAAAATTGTGGCAGTCAGTAACGGTTACTTTTTAGACCAAGCAGAGGGAAAAAAATATGGACTCACTCAATTCTGAGGAATAAATTATGTAATCACCCTGTAAATTTTCATCCCCAAACTAACACCTGCATCAAATCAGATCTGCTCGTTAGTCTGCATCTAAAAAGGAGTGATCACACCTTGGAGAGCTGTTGCACCAAGTGGACATGAATCATGGCTCCAACACGAGATATGTCAATTGAAACAAAGGAGAGGATTATCAAACTCTTAAAAGAGGGTAAATCGTCACGCAATGTTGCAAAAAATGTTGGTTGTTCAGTCAGCTGTGTCTAAACTCTGGACCAAATACAAACAACATGGGAAGGTTGTTAAAGGCAAACATACTGGTAGACCAAGGAAGACATCAAAGCGTCAAGACAGAAAACTTAAAGCAATATGTCTCAAAAATCGAAAATGCACAACAAAACAAATGAGGAACGAATGGGAGGAAACTGGAGTCAACGTCTGTGACCGAACTGTAAGAAACCGCCTAAAGGAAATGGGATTTACATACAGAAAAGCTAAACGAAAGCCATCATTAACACCTAAACAGAAAAAAACAAGGTTACAATGGGCTAAGGAAAAGCAATCGTGGACTGTGGATGACCGGATGAAAGTCATATTCAGTGATGAATCTCAAATCTGCATTGGGCAAGGTGATGATGCTGGAACTTTTGTTTGGTGCCGTTCCAATGAGATTTATAAAGATGACTGCCTGAAGAGAATATGTAAATTTCCGCAGTCATTGATGATATGGGGCTGCATGTCAGGTAAAGGCACTGGGGAGATGGCTGTCATTACATCATCAATAAATGCACAAGTTTACGTTGATATTTTGGACACTTTTCTTATCCCATCAATTGAAAGGATGTTTGGGGATGGTAAATCATTTTTCAAGATGATAATGCATCTTGCCATAGAGCAAAATCTGTGAAAACATTCCTTGCAAAAAGACACATAGGGTCAATGTCATGGCCTTCAAATAGTCCGGATCTTAATCCAATTGAAAATCTTTGGTGGAAGTTGAAGAAAATGGTCCATGACAAGGCTCCAACCTGCAAAGCTGATCTGGCAACAGCAATCAGAGAAAGTTGGAGCCAGATTGATGAAGAGTACTGTTTGTCACTCATTAAGTCCATGCCTCAGAGACTGCAAGCTGTTATAAAAGCCACAGTGGTGCAACAAAATACTAGTAATGTGTTGGAGCGTTCTTTTGTTTTTCATGATTCCATAAGTTTTTCCTCAGAACTGAGTGATTCCATATTTTTTCCCCTGCTTGGTCTAAAAAAGTAACCGTTACTGACTGCCACA
This sequence comes from Thalassophryne amazonica, assembly GCF_902500255.1. Classification (NCBI taxonomy): domain Eukaryota; kingdom Metazoa; phylum Chordata; class Actinopteri; order Batrachoidiformes; family Batrachoididae; genus Thalassophryne; species Thalassophryne amazonica. The sequence continues at coordinate 91,303,674 of NC_047105.1, read as the reverse complement.
ATTTTTTTTACTGATTTCTTATAGTGTTTCTTAAAGCCAGAAAGTTGCCATTTGAAATGACTTTAGTTTTGTGTCATGTCTGTGATCTGCTTTTTTTCTACAAAATTAAACAACTGAATGAACATCCTCCGAGGCCGGTGATTCCATAATTTTTGCCAGGGGTTGTAGAAAGCAATCTAGAATGAATCCAGCTCCAGTCAGATTCCCAACCCCAGTCTGAATGGGGTCCTATCAGATTCGATCATAGTTTTCATCTATTTGTCAACAGGGCACACATCAGATTTAGCAATGCAGCTTTTAAGGAAATCAATGCAGAAAACCAGCACTCCACACCCCCACAAGAGGCCATTTTTCAAAGGCTGCATTTCATGATGTGTACGCGCTGCCTCTCCACTCACTGCGATTTTTACCGCGAATGCATGCATTAAAACAAGTCACTATGATACAAAAATCAGTTACATAAACTTTGCAAATAATCTACAGTTCACCTGTGTGCCAATCTGTGGAGGGCGGTCTACTAGTGTTGTAACAGATCACGGTTGATCAGTGATCCCTTACACCACTCGTGCAGTTGTTTTTGAGTCAGCAGCGCCCGCCATTATTGTTGCTGATTTCGTTGACTGCCGATGCTTAGGGATCTCCAAGCTATTGGTGATCTTTAGAGCCATTGTGTTCAATACAAACTGGGCCAGACTTTAAAAATTCACACCTTCTCTATTGTAATTTTACCACACTTTGATCCTTTGGTATTCTGTCTGTGGTTGTTACTTGTATTGTGCCTTGAGCCTTCACTGCACCAATTATATTAATTATATTAGTGTTAGTAGCCTTAAGGGACTACAACAGGGGTGGCCAAGTTCGGTCCTCGAGAGCCACATTCCTGACACTCTTAGTTGTCTCCCTGCTCCAACACACCTGAATCCAATGAAAGACTCGTTAAAACTCTGCTAACGAGTCTTTCATTGGATTCAGGTGTGTTGGAGCAGGGAGACAACTAAGAGTGTCAGGAATGTGGCTCTCGAGAACCGAACTTGGCCACCCCTGGACTATAACTATTATGCTACACCACAGTGCCCTCCACTGGATGTATAATGAACTGCAGGAAACTATATTTTAGCATTTTAGAAGCATTTTAGAATGATAAGTCCTTCTGCAGTTATTTTGCTGAAAGTAACGCAAAAGTAATGCAGGAGTCGTGTAACATTTTACAATTCAGACAGTAATATTGTAATGCAACTAATTACTTTGCAAAAACAGTAACTAGTAATCTATAGTGTATTACAATTTGAAAGTGACTTGCCCAACACTGGATATTGTTAACTGATGTATTGTGTCGTCGCTTATACCCCCATCACACTAGAGGTCAAAGGAGCCTGAATCCCCTCCGAATGAAATTTTGACCCACATTCAGGAAGTGTCAAGGTGCATTTGCAACCGTTGGAGAGCATTCTGAGCACAGCCCCAAATGCCCATTTTAAAACAATCATGGCCCAGTTGAAATGGAAACATATCATACGGCAGTGGAAGTGCCATCTGACCGCAATCTGACTGCGTTCCAAATATTCCACAGCGTCAAAACAGCATTTGGAACAGTCTGATCATGCTCAAGAGACATTCGCGATGGTCAGGCACGTCAAATCCTGCCGACATGTCCCAGTTGCGCAATGGATAAGTCGTACGTGCACCACTGGATCCCATTCAGGGTGCGCAAAGGAAATATTGTTATGTGCAATGTCTGTGATTTGCATTCCTCTTGTGAACTAGATTGTGAACATTGTGCAATCAAACCAAAAGCACCATGTGTCACTGCGAGTCAATGCGTCACAGAGCCGCAGAGCAGCGCGCACATCTGACTGGGGTGTTAGATCCATTATAAACCTTATATTACAGATACAATGTTATTAGATAATGTAGGTGAAATAATATTATCATCATGGCTGTTAATACCTCGAACAGATGGGCCGAAATGCTGCCCCACAGCGAATCAATGCATCTCAGAGGCTCGGCGGCACAGTGCAGCTGAACAGTGTGTCACAACTGTAATACACATATTACATATTACACATGTACACCATCTAACCCTTTACGAGGAATGGTGTTCCAACATTTTGCCACGTCATTGCAATATAAATAAAATAGAAAGTCACCTTTGGAATGGCTCCAGATGCGTCTCACAGCAAAGGGTGAACGACAGCAAGGCTGCAGCCTGTGATAAGATCCCTGTCACCCTGGGAGATCCATGAGATGGTCACATCAGCCAAGTGCCGACGGCACATGCCTCGTCTACCACGAAATATGTATCTCATATGACACAATGCACGCCATCCAGCCGCACAGTGGGACACCCCGCTGTGCGTCAGGGCTCGTGACACAAGATCGCAAAGTCCAGAGAGTACGTCATGTGAGGCATTAACTGATTGGCAGGACATATGCTGAACCACGGCGTGGTCATCTCATGGACCTAATCCTGGAGAAAGAAAAGGTGTGAGGCTGAATCATCTGATCGCCCCGCTGTGCGTGTGTAAGTTCATTTCATCTGGTCACCCCTGATTTCCTGGAGAGAGTAAGAAAGGGAGCGAGGGAGTGCATGCAAGGGGGCAGCGTGTGGCTGCTGTGTAATGCTTTACTGTCAGGACCTGCCTTACCTCTCCTCTGGATCATGTACGTCATGCAATATTTGTACGGATATGTCATCCAGGGTCCCCTGATTATGGGTTTACTGTGATACACCACAGACTGGTGGCTATTACCGGTGGCTGCAGCTTTAATAACAGTTGTGGGTGTGCAGGTTGGTGTTCTGATGCCCATAACACTCTGAACACACGAGGTTACATGCACTACAGTTATGCAATCATCAGAGGAACCTAGTTTACATGTTCACATATCATCCGACATCCAACAGAAAGACACGGCAGGTCTTTAGCAGATAGCGGACCACAGTGCTCGCTCTGCCACGCCCCTCCACTTGCTTGCCTTCCACCCAGACTTCTGTTGCCGATCGGACCGCACCCACACAGCATTCGAGTGCATTGTTGTTATTCATTCTGACAGCATTCTGGGTATTCGTACCGTGTTCCAACCACAGTTGATCTGCATTCGTAAGCATACGTACGGGATGTGCATGAATCAGTCAAGGCGGGATCCGCCCACATTCTAAGTAGTCAAATGGCATTTGTACACTGCTGTCCGAATGTCTGTCCCTCCCAACTTCGCCTCAAAGTTTGGCTTTTTTTTCCACTATTCTGGCTGGCTAAGTGTGAGGGGGCCCTTAGCAAGCTTTGAGCTGACAAGTTCCCACTGGTCATTAGCTTTTATATTTTGCACTTTTATTGCAAAAATGTGTAATAGAAGAAGACTGTGAAAGAAGTGCTTCTCTGTGGTGACATGATGCTGAAAATGACCAAAACTGGGGAAAAAGAAGTGGCTGAAAAAAAAAATCAGCATCATTATATCTAATTACAGACAAAAGATAATATTACGTCACTTTCTTCCAATATCATGCAGCGTCTCTGATTACTTAGCAAAAATGACCTTAAAATCATAAGATATCGGACTTTTATCATTAAGATATCAGACTTTTTTCCCTTCCTATCTAGCTCAGTTATCACTTCAAAGCCTCCGTTTTGTTTCTGAGCCGTTTGTTGCTGCACTAAGTGGCTCTAAGCAGTTAAATGTAATATGCATTGTCAAAACTTTAAAGACCTGTCTGAGATTTAACTAAACAAATCTACTGCCAACTAAATGAACTCAATTGAAAGAAAACTCATTTGTATGTAAGGAAGTAGAGAATGAGAAAAAGGGATTTAAGTCTCAGAGCTCTGCCAATGCCAAGGAGGACAGGAAGGCAAAATAAACTTTGCGCTCCATCAAGTCACATGATCCAAAGTTGGAAGTTAACCTAGTTCATTCTGGCCAAACGCCACACACCTTATATGAACACCAAACATGTCAGTTTTGATTGCATGTGAGCCTTACTAGGTGTCCCAGCAGAACATCTTGCAGGTAAAACTCTGTAAGGGAGATAGAGTATCTCGTCAATAGTTTTACATCCTCATTGAAGACAACTTTGGATGCTGTAGCTCCTCTGAAAAAGAGAGCTTTAAATCAGAAGTGTCTGACTCCGTGGTATAACTCACAAACTCGTAGCTTAAAGCAGATAACCCGTAAGTTGGAGAGGAAATGGCGTCTCACTAATTTAGAAGATCTTCACTTAGCCTGGAAAAAGAGTCTGTTGCTCTATAAAAAAGCCCTCCGTAAAGCTAGGACATCTTTCTACTCATCACTAATTGAAGAAAATAAGAACAACCCCAGGTTTCTTTTCAGCACTGTAGCCAGGCTGACAAAGAGTCAGAGCTCTATTGAGCTGAGTATTCCATTAACTTTAACTAGTAATGACTTCATGACTTTCTTTGCTAACAAAATTTTAACTATTAGAGAAAAAATTACTCATAACCATCCCAAAGACGTATCGTTATCTTTGGCTGCTTTCAGTGATGCCGGTATTTGGTTAGACTCTTTCTCTCCGATTGTTCTGTCTGAGTTATTCTCATTAGTTACTTCATCCAAACCATCAACATGTTTATTAGACCCCATTCCTACCAGGCTGCTCAAGGAAGCCCTACCATTATTTAATGCTTCGATCTTAAATATGATCAATCTATCTTTGTTAGTTGGCTATGTACCACAGGCTTTTAAGGTGGCAGTAATTAAACCATTACTTAAAAAGCCATCACTTGACCCAGCTATCTTAGCTAATTATAGGCCAATCTCCAACCTTCCTTTTCTCTCAAAAATTCTTGAAAGGGTAGTTGTAAAACAGCTAACTGATCATCTGCAGAGGAATGGTCTATTTGAAGAGTTTCAGTCAGGTTTTAGAATTCATCATAGTACAGAAACAGCATTAGTGAAGGTTACAAATGATCTTCTTATGGCCTCGGACAGTGGACTCATCTCTGTGCTTGTTCTGTTAGACCTCAGTGCTGCTTTTGATACTGTTGACCATAAAATTTTATTACAGAGATTAGAGCATGCCATAGGTATTAAAGGCACTGCGCTGCGGTGGTTTGAATCATATTTGTCTAATAGATTACAATTTGTTCATGTAAATGGGGAATCTTCTTCACAGACTAAAGTTAATTATGGAGTTCCACAAGGTTCTGTGCTAGGACCAATTTTATTTACTTTATACATGCTTCCCTTAGGCAGTATTATTAGACGGTATTGCTTAAATTTTCATTGTTACGCAGATGATACCCAGCTTTATCTATCCATGAAGCCAGAGGACACACACCAATTAGCTAAACTGCAGGATTGTCTTACAGACATAAAGACATGGATGACCTCTAATTTCCTGCTTTTAAACTCAGATAAAACTGAAGTTATTGTACTTGGCCCCACAAATCTTAGAAATATGGTGTCTAACCAGATCCTTACTCTGGATGGCATTACCCTGACCTCTAGTAATACTGTGAGAAATCTTGGAGTCATTTTTGATCAGGATATGTCATTCAAAGCGCATATTAAACAAATATGTAGGACTGCTTTTTTGCATTTACGCAATATCTCTAAAATCAGAAAGGTCTTGTCTCAGAGTGATGCTGAAAAACTAATTCATGCATTTATTTCCTCTAGGCTGGACTATTGTAATTCATTATTATCAGGTTGTCCTAAAAGTTCCCTAAAAAGCCTTCAGTTAATTCAAAATGCTGCAGCTAGAGTACTGACGGGGACTAGAAGGAGAGAGCATATCTCACCCATATTGGCCTCTCTTCATTGGCTTCCTGTTAATTCTAGAATAGAATTTAAAATTCTTCTTCTTACTTATAAGGTTTTGAATAATCAGGTCCCATCTTATCTTAGGGACCTCGTAGTACCATATCACCCCAATAGAGCGCTTCGCTCTCAGACTGCAGGCTTACTTGTAGTTCCTAGGGTTTGTAAGAGTAGAATGGGAGGCAGAGCCTTCAGCTTTCAGGCTCCTCTCCTGTGGAACCAGCTCCCAATTCAGATCAGGGAGACAGACACCCTCTCTACTTTTAAGATTAGGCTTAAAACTTTCCTTTTTGCTAAAGCTTATAGTTAGGGCTGGATCAGGTGACCCTGAACCATCCCTTAGTTATGCTGCTATAGACGTAGACTGCTGGGGGGTTCCCATGATGCACTGTTTCTTTCTCTTTTTGCTCTGTATGCACCACTCTGCATTTAATCATTAGTGATCGATCTCTGCTCCCCTCCACAGCATGTCTTTTTCTTGGTTCTCTCCCTCAGCCCCAACCAGTCCCAGCAGAAGACTGCCCCTCCCTGAGCCTGGTTCTGCTGGAGGTTTCTTCCTGTTAAAAGGGAGTTTTTTCTTCCCACTGTAGCCAAGTGCTTGCTCACAGGGGGTCGTTTTGACCGTTGGGGTTTTACATAATTATTGTATGGCCTTGCCTTACAATATAAAGCGCCTTGGGGCAACTGTTTGTTGTGATTTGGCGCTATATAAAAAAAATTGATTGATTGATTGAGGTAATTAAATGGTTGATGTCAGTTATTGTGGCTGTGGCTAATCAGAACAGATTAGATTAGAATGCAGAACAGCAGTCCAAAGGGAGTTCTGTCTTCTCCTCCTTCTCTCTTTGCTGACTAGTGCTAACTGGAATTGACCCTCCCAGGTCCGCCATGGCAGAGAGGGTCGATAATAAAAAATGCTCGCTATTAATTAGCAATCTAATTGACTAATTCCGTGTTCAACCACCCTTGGTATAGATTTTCCCCAACAACAACAGCAGTGATAACATAAGCCCATCATTAATTAACAGAGAAATAAGTACTGGTTCCTTGGAGCTTCACCAACTGCTTGAGTCCAGTAGGAAATCACACAGAGACTCTGATCATTTAGATTCAGCTGTAATTTTTTAGATTCTACTCTAAAAAAAAAAAAAGAAAGAAATGATTTTGGTCACAGTGTAAGAAGTTGATACCAAATAACTTGTTGATATCAAATACATGTTTTTACACTAAATCACTGCTGGGGCTTGAAGCTGCGTTTACACATAACAACGGCACATCACGAATGCCACGAAGTACACATTCTTGGCCGCTGATCATGAATGTGATGATTTGGGACAGAGGCGTCAAGTGTCCTCAGGAACTGTTGCAACCTGTTACCATGCGTTACGATTAATGGCACGCGTTGCTGGAGAATTATCGGGAACCATTACGCACGGTCAAGAATAATGTTGTGCGCTGTTGCACGTTATCAAGCAGCATTAAGTTCGGTCACATTGTGAATGAGGTGAACTGTCTCCACACACACACCCATATTCATCCTACTGTCAGTTGCTGAACAATTCAGATCGCTCCAGTTTGCTCCTCAATCTACAGCAGAAGAACTTTGTGACTGCAAGCTTAGTTTGGCTCTGTGCCATGGAGTGGTGCAGAGAGGAGGAGGAGGAGACGGAGAGAGTCAGATGTGTGACTACACGCAGCAATCGTCTCGCTCGTTTTCCCAAACATCAGGCACAGCAGCAGGTGGAACACCTGCAGGAGCGCACTGAGGAGCATTGGAACGAGACTTACCCGACATGGCGTCACTGTCCTCCTTCAGCATACTGCAGCAATGAAACTGAATGCGGTGCAGCGAAGAACACTGTCACGCTCTATTAAGGATCAACACTCATCAAGACGGATGAACACGCTCAGTTGCGACCTCCACGACATGAGGCGAAATGAGGGTGGTGTGTGACATTCATGGAAGATTTTCTGACAGCCAAAAACATGCTCCACAAAAATCACAAATATCACGCACCAACATGCATTATTAAGAAGCCTATTCAAATGCCTTAAGTCACGTGAAGAATGTCAGGAACGTGCCAAGAATGACACAAATATGACATTCGTAATGCGTCTTGCCTATGTGTAAACGCACCTTATGATTTAGTGTCATCTGGTGGTGGTAGTTCAGAATGCATTATGCTGTCAGTGGTCACAATATTGTTTGCCTTCACATTTTTTTTCTTTGGGGATGGGGTTCCATGTTCCCTTGCCATCTGTTGTGGTAAGCAACGTGCATGGTCCTCCAATTCACAAAAATGAGGGTTCTCAAACTGAACTAGCAACCAATACAGTAGACAAAATGCAAAAGATGGAGTATGTATGCCCCTTTTGAACTACCGTATCAATATGGTGGTGCACGAGGGGGCCCACTCCTATGGAGATGTGAACAGCTCATTCTGAGCTCATGAAAATGCATCAATTCTTTGTTTTGCGAACAGATGGTTATGAATGTAATATTCCATTTATGCTAATAAACACCCCAAAAGCTTACACTTTGTAGTTTTAAAGTACATGACATCTAACAGCGTTTTCCATAATTATCATGCAAAATAGGCATTCTTCAATAGCATCTCTCTACAATGCTTGAAAGTTTCTCAACCCTTGAACTTTTACACCTCTGAATTTTGTAATGACAAATTAAAAAATATACAAAAACAATAATAATCTATATCACAATTAGCCAAGTGGCCTCTATGTGCATGCATGTGTGTTTGGCTTCGATCACGCAGAAACTGGGGAGAGCTGACCTTTGCCGTTACGTATGCTTATGTATTTTGGGTCAAGGATGAACGCTGTGAAAACAGAATGTTGATAGGACAAATATTTTTGGAGAAATGAGCAGCTAACCAATAAACAATAGACCTTGTGCTGCAATGCACCATGGGAGTTCGGAGTTTTGGAGTTTTAAAAGTTATTGTGGTTCATGTTAGTTTAACATTGTTGTTAGTGTTATTGATTTATTGTGTTTTTCTGGTTCCAGTTAAGTGGCATCAAGTTGCTGGTACCATAAGTGAGATGAGTATTGCGTTTGATGTCTTCCGCCACAGTCTGTGTCTAAAATTAGAACCACCTGCTTCCGGCAGAATCTGAAAAAGACAAAAAGCTCTCCATGCATGCGTGCGTGCGTAGCTTCAATCACGAAGAAACTGGGGACAGCTGACATTTTCTGTTTGGTATGCTGATGTATTTTGGGTCAAGGATGAACAAGGGTCAATGTTCCGCCAAAACGGAACGTTGATAGAGATATTTTGGAGAAGCTACGGATATTAGCTAATGTTGCTAACTACATTCTGGACTCACATGCCATTCCAGCAGGAGGCGGTAAATCACATGATTTTATTTAGTAAGTTCAATGGAAATACAAATAAAAATACGAACGTCAAAACAATGGCATGCATAAGTATACACACTCATAAGTATAACACAACTAAATCATCACTTTCACAGCCAGTTTTCTTGAGACAAGTGAGGGGATGGATACATGAACATTTTCAAGTCAAGAAAAAAATCTTTTAAATGAAGCGTGCTAACCTGTCTACACATTTGGTCATGTTCCCCAAGATATAAAGCAAGGCAGAGATGCTATTTTAATTCATAAATCTGGATTTAGCTTAACAGTTCTTGGGGGTCCAAAATACAACTCAGTTGAACATTTGGCTCTCTGCTCTATTCAGGTTGCCATATACAGTAGTGTTCAGAATAATAGTAGTGCTATGTGACTAAAAAGATTAATCCAGGTTTTGAGTATATTTCTTACTGTTACATGGGAAACAAGGTACCAGTAGATTCAGGAGATTCTCACAAATCCAACAAGACCAAGCATTCATGATATGCACACTCTTAAGGCTATGAAATTGGGCTATTAGTAAAAAAAAAGTAGAAAAGGGGGTGTTCACAATAATAGTAGTGTGGCATTCAGTCAGTGAGTTTGTCAATTTTGTGGAACAAACAGGTGTGAATCAGGTGTCCCCTATTTAAGGATGAAGCCAGCACCTGTTGAACATGCTTTCCTCTTTGAAAGCCTGAGGAAAATGGGACGTTCAAGACATTGTTCAGAAGAACAGCGTAGTTTGATTAAGAAGTTGATTGGAGAGGGGAAAACCTATATGCAGGTGCCAAAAAGTATAGGCTGTTCATCTACAATGATCTCCAGTGCTTTAAAATGGACAAAAAAAAAAAAAACCAGAGATGCGTGGAAGAAAACGGAAAACAACCATCAAAATGGATAAAAGAATAACCAGAATGGCAAAGGCTCACCCACTGATCAGCTCCAGGATGATCAAAGACAGTCTGGAGTTACCTGTAAGTGCTGTGACAGTTAGAAGACGCCTGTGTGAAGCTAATTTATTTGCAAGAATCCCCCACAAAGTCCCTCTGTTAAATAAAAGACGTGCAGAAGAGGTTACAATTTGCCAAAGAACACATCAACTGACCTAAAGAGAAATGGAGGAATATTTTGTGGACTGATGAGAGTAAAATTGTTCTTTCTGGGTCCAAGGGCCGCAGAGTTTGTGAGACGACCCCCAAACTCTGAATTCAAGCCACAGTTCACAGTGAAGACAGTGAAGCATGGTGGTGCAAGCTTCATGATATGGGCATATTTCTCCTACTATGGTGTTGGGCCTATATATCACATACCACATACCAGGTATCATGGATCAGTTTGGATATGTCAAAATACTTGAAGAGGTCATGTTGCCTTATGCTGAAGAGGACATGCCCTTGAAATGGGTGTTTCAACAAGACAGGGACCTCAAGCACACTAGCAAACGAGCAAAAATCTTGGTTCCAAACCAACAAAATTAATGCCTCGCAGATGTGAAGAAATCATGAAAAACTGTGGTTATACAACTAAATACTAGTTTAGTGATTCACAGGATTGCTAAAAAAGCAGTTTGAACATAACAGTTTTGAGTTTGTAGCGTCAACAGCAGATGCTACTATTACTGTGAACACCCCCTTTTCTACTTTTTTTTTTACTAATAGCCCAATTTCATAGCCTTAAGAGTGTGCATATCATGAATGCTTGGTCTTGTTGGATTTGTGAGAATCTACTGAATCTACTGGTACCTTGTTTCCCATGTAACAATAAGAAATATACTTAAAACCTGGATTAATCTTTTTAGTCACATAGCACTACTATTATTCTGAACACTACTGTACAGTCATGGTCAGAGGAATAAAAGTTATGATGTTACTTTGTCACCGTTTATAGGCCCCCAGGCCCAAATTTATCACAATGCCACAGATGTTGCACGTTTTGAGGAAGCATGCAGTTAGCAGGCTGACTGCAGGAATGTCCACAACAGCTGCTGCCCGTGAACTGAAAGTTCACTTCTCTACTACAAGCAGTCTCCAAAGGCATTTCAGAAGATTTGGCAGTACATCCAACCGACCTCACAACTGCAGACTGCATGTAACCACACCAGCCCAGGGCCTCCACATGCAGCATGTTCACCCCCAAGATCGTCTGAGACCAGGCCCCCGAACAGCTGCTGCAACAATCGGTTTGCAGAACCAAAGAATTTTTGCACAAATTGTCAGAAACTCTCAGAAACGCTCATTTGCATGTTCATTGCCCCCATTGGGGTCTCGACCTGACTGGAGCTCATCATTGTAAATGACTTGAGTGGACATTCAATGGCGTCTGGCTGCTGATCAAGTCTATGCAAAGGAGATGTGATGCACTGTGTGAGGCAAATGGTGCTCACAACAGATACTGACTGCTTTTCTGAACTCTAATCAGCATCTTGGGCAGCACAGTGATTTGGTTGTTAGCACTATTGCCTCACAGCAAGAAGATCAAGCCTGTGGCCTTTCTGTGTGCAGTTCGCATGTTCTCCCTGTGTTTGTGCAGGTTCCCTCCAGGTGATCCAGCTTCCTCCCACATCCAAAGACATGCAGGTTATGTAGATTGGAAACTTTAAAATTGTCCAGGTCTCACTTGTAAAAGAGATCTTGATCTCAATGAGCCTAACCTGGTTAAATGTATCAAATTTATCTTGATATGCCACACCTGTGAGGTGGCATGAATTATGTCGTCAAAGGAGAACTGCTCACTAACACAGATTTAGACAGATTTGTGAACAATATTCAAGAGTATACAACCCCAATTCCAATGAAGTTGGGACGTTATGTGAAATGTAAATAAAAACAGAATACAATGATTTGCAAATCCTCTTCAAACTATATTCAATTGAATACACCACAAAGACAAGATATTTAATGTTCAAACTGATGGACTTTATTGTTTTTGTGAAAATATTTGCTCATTTTGAAATGGATGCCTGCAACACGTTTCAAAAAAGCTGTGACAATGGTATGTTTACCACTGTCGCAGCTTTGTCCAACAGTTTAAGAAAAATGTTTCTCAACATTCAGTTGCAAGGAATTTAGGGATTCCATCATCTACAGTCCATAATATCATCAGAAGATTCACAGAATCTGGAGAACTTTCTACACGTAAGCGGCAAGGCTGAAAACCAACATTGAATGCCCGTGACCTTCGATCCCTCAGGCGGCACTGCATTAAAAACTGACATCATTGTGTAAAGGATCTTAGCATGTGGGATCAGTAAACCATTGTCAGTTAACACAGTTTGATGCTACATCTACAAGTGCAAGTTAAAACTCTACCATGCAAAGCGAAAGCTACACATCAGCAACATCCAGAAACACCGCCGCCTTCTCTGGGCCCAAGCTCATTTTAAATTGTCAGATGCAAAGTGGAAAAGTGTGCTGTGGTCTGATGAGTCCATGTTTCAAATTGTTTTTGGAAATCATGCACATCATGTCCTCCGGACAAAAGAGAAAGAAGAGCATCCAGATTGTTACCAGCGCAAAGTTCAAAAGCCAGCATCTGTGATGGTATGGGGTGTGTTAGTGCCCATGGCATGGGCAACTTACACATCTGTGATGGCACCATCAATGCTGAATGGTACATCCAGGCTTTGGAGCAACACATACTGCCATCCAAGCAACGTCTTTTTCAGGGACATCCTTGCTTATTTCAGAAAGACAAGCCACATTCTGCATGTGTTGCAACAGCGTGGCTTTGTAGTAAAAGAGTGCGGGTACTAGACAGTCCTGCCTGCAGTCCAGACCTGTCGCCCATTGAAAATCTGTGCCGCATTATGAAGCGCAAAATACGACAACAGAGACCCCGGACTGTTGAACAACTGAAGTCGTACATCAAGCAAGAATGGGAAAGAATTCCACCTACAAAGCTTCAACAATTAGTGTCCTCAGTTCCCAAACGCTTATTGAGTGTTGTTAGAAGGAAAGGTGATGTAACATAGTGGTAAACATATCACTGTCCCAGTTTTTTTGAAATGTGTTGCAGGCATCCATTTGCCACATGTTGTGACATGCCCACCTCTTCCACATTTCTCGGATAGTCACATGACTGAAAAGCCACCGAAAGCCATCTGAATCTTCTGAATGGTGGAAGAGGTGGGCATCATTTTTCGGAGTCCAGCATGTCCTGTGAGACTTCAACACGGAGGTGCTTTTGCTCCGTCAGCAGCTTCGTGCTGAAGCCATCGGCATGAATTTCGCTGCAACTGTTTTCATGGCCAAATCTTCTGTCACAGTGGAATGTGCCGAAAAAGTGCCGATGTCCACCTCTTCCGCAATTTCTCAGACAGTCACACGACGGTCCCGCATCACCACAGTGTTCACTTTGGAAATTATCTGGTCATTTTGGCATGTTGATGGCCAACCGGAGCGTGGCTCACTCTCCACCATTGTGCGGACGTCTTTAAACCGGTTGTACCGCTCCTTAATCTGTGTGATGCCCATAGGATCGTCACCGAAAGCTGTCTGAATCTTCCGAATGGTTTCCACCTGGCTGTCGCCCAGTTTCTGGCAAAATCTGATGCAGTAGCGCTGCTCCAGTCGTTCCGCCATTTTCCTTCCAATGAAAATCCGATGAGAGACTCCACCCATCCTCACACAAAGGCTGCTTACCAGAAAATGATGCAATCGACAGCGTGAAAAAATTCACGCATGCGCACGAAGGTTCAAGGTTGGCTCATGCAAGCACACGTGATTCAAATCCATCAGGTTTTTGCAAAAAATAAAAAGGTGGGATACTTTTCTAACAGACCTCGTATTACTGTATCAAGCATCAACATTGTTTCCCTTATGTCAGTGGTATCAGATAACTCACTTAAGTTTACAGTTTCACTACCCTATCCACTGGGATGAGATACGTATTCATCATCATGGCGTCACATCAACTCCTTGACCACAAATGAACATGGAGCCAGACTGCCTGATATCTTAGCGTCACTTTCTGGATATGATCACTTAGTAGATAGCCCTGTGGACAGCTTAAATTCAGCGCTCATTCAGTGTCTTTTACTGTGTCTTAAAATGTTGGCAGCGGACAGCATGAAGCCAAATACATTAAGGCGTCACTTAAAGACATTACACTCCAATCACGCTGATAAGCCACTTGAGTGTTTTCAGCAAAAATGTGCCAAATATTGCCAGCAATCATGCTGCTTTGTGAAGGCTGCTTCAGTAAACCAGCGAGCACTGTTAGCATCATATAAGGTGGTGTACCAAATTGCTCCATGCAAAAAACCCCACACCACAGCAGAGGAGCTGACACTGCCTGCTGCAGGAGACATGGTCTCTGACATGCTGGATGACGCAAGTGCTGCAAAAATAAAAACTATCCCTCTGTCCAATGACACTGTCTCCAGACTTACAAATGACATTGCTCATGATCTTCAAGAACAGCTGTACATAAACTCAAATGACAAATCTTTGGCCTTACAATTCGATGAAGCCACTGACAGCACCAAAGTTTGTTTATTTGTTATGTACGTTTTGACATGACAAACTCCCTGTGTGGGGATCTACTTTTTGTAAATACAACCCTTGGCAAAAATTATGGAATCACCGGCCTCGGAGGATATTCATTCAGTTGTTTAATTTTGTAGAAAAAAAGCAGATCACAGACATGACACAAAACTAAAGTCATTTCAAATGGCAACTTTCTGGCTTTAAGAAATACTATAAGAAATCAAGAAAAAAAAATTGTGGCAGTCAGTAACGGTTACTTTTGTAGACCAAGCAGAGGGAAAAAAATATGCACTCAGTCAATTCTGAGGAATAAATTATGGAATCACCCTGTAAATTTTCATCCCCAAAACAAACACCTGCATCATATCAGATCTGCTCGTTAATCTGCATCTAAAAAGGAGTGATCACACCTTGGAGAGCTGTTGCACCAAGTAGACTGACATGAATCATGGCTCCAACACGAGAGATGTTAATTGAAACAAAGGAGAGGATTATCAAACTCTTAAAAGAGGGTAAATCATCACGCAATGTTGCAAAAGATGTTGGTTGTTCACAGTCAGCTGTGTCTAAACTCTGGACCAAATACAAACAAGGGATGGGAAGGTTGTTAAAGGCAAACATACTGGTAGACCAAGGAAGACATCAAAGCGTCAAGACAGAAAACTTAAAGCAATATGTCTCAAAAATCGAAAATGCACAACAAAACAAATAAGGAACAAATGGGAGGAAACTGGAGTCAACGTCTGTGACCGAACTGTAAGAAACCGCCTAAAGGAAATGGGATTTACATACAGAAAAGCTAAACGAAAGCCATCATTAACACCTAAACAGAAAAAACAAGGTTACAATGGGCTAAGGAAAAGCAATCGTGGACTGTGGATGACTGGATGAAAGTCATATTCAGTGATGAATCTCGAATCTGCATTGGGCAAGGTGATGATGCTGGAACTTTTGTTTGGTGCCGTTCCAATGAGATTTATAAAGATGACTGCCTGAACAATCTTCCATTCCAGCTTATTAATTAATCAAAAACCCAGACAGAGCTTTAATTCATTTGAAAGCTTGTCTCTTAGTCTTGTCCATCCAAATTGGAAGTCCCAAAAACCAGTTTTATTTGTTATTATCTATCGTCCACCTGGTCGTTACTGTGAGTTTCTCTGTGAATTTTCAGACCTTTTGTCTGACTTAGTGCTTAGCTCAGATAAGATAATTATAGTGGGCGATTTTAACATCCACACAGATGCTGAGAATGACAGCCTCAACACTGCATTTAATCTATTATTAGACTCTACTGGCTTTGCTCAAAAAGTAAATGAGTCCACCCACCACTTTAATCATATCTTAGATCTTGTTCTGACTTATGGTATGGAAATAGAAGACTTAACAGTATTCCCTGAAAACTCCCTTCTGTCTGATCATTTCTTAATAACATTTACATTTACTCTGATGGACTACCCAGCAGTGGGGAATAAGTTTCATTACACTAGAAGTCTTTCAGAAAGCGCTGTAACTAGGTTTAAGGATATGATTCCTTCTTTATGTTCTCTAATGCCATATACCAACACAGTGCAGAGTAGCTACCTAAACTCTGTAAGGGAGATAGAGTATCTCGTCAATAGTTTTACATCCTCATTGAAGACAACTTTGGATGCTGTAGCTCCTCTGAAAAAGAGAGCTTTAAATCAGAAGTGTCTGACTCCGTGGTATAACTCACAAACTCGTAGCTTAAAGCAGATAACCCGTAAGTTGGAGAGGAAATGGCATCTCACTAATTTAGAAGATCTTCACTTAGCCTGGAAAAAGAGTCTGTTGCTCTATAAAAAAGCCCTCCGTAAAGCTAGGACATCTTTCTATTCATCACTAATTGAAGAAAATAAGAACCCCAGGTTTCTTTTCAGCACTGTAGCCAGGCTGACAAAGAGTCAGAGCTCTATTGAGCTGAGTATTCCATTAACTTTAACTAGTAATGACTTCATGACTTTCTTTGCTAACAAAATTTTAACTATTAGAGAAAAAATTACTCATAACCATCCCAAAGACATATCGTTATCTTTGGCTGCTTTCAGTGATGCCGGTATTTGGTTAGACTCTTTCTCTCCGATTGTTCGGTCTGAGTTATTTTCATTAGTTACTTCATCCAAATCATCAACATGTTTATTATACCCCATTCCTACCAGGCTGCTCAAGGAAGCCCTACCATTATTTAATGCTTCGATCTTAAATATGATCAATCTATCTTTGTTAGTTGGCTATGTACCACAGGCTTTTAAGGTGGCAGTAATTAAACCATTACTTAAAAAGCCATCACTTGACCCAGCTATCTTAGCTAATTATAGGCCAATCTCCAACCTTCCTTTTCTCTCAAAAATTCTTGAAAGGGTAGTTGTAAAACAGCTAACTGATCATCTGCAGAGGAGTGGTCTATTTGAAGTGTTTCAGTCAGGTTTTAGAATTCATCATAGTACAGAAACAGCATTAGTGAAGGTTACAAATGATCTTCTTATGGCTTCGGACAGTGGACTCATCTCTGTGCTTGTTCTGTTAGACCTCAGTGCTGCTTTTGATACTGTTGACCATAAAATTTTATTACAGAGATTAGAGCATGCCATAGGTATTAAAGGCACTGCGCTGCGGTGGTTTGAATCATATTTGTCTAATAGATTACAATTTGTTCATGTAAATGGGGAATCTTCTTCACAGACTAAAGTTAATTATGGAGTTCCACAAGGTTCTGTGCTAGGACCAATTTTATTCACTTTATACATGCTTCCCTTAGGCAGTATTATTAGACGGTATTGCTTAAATTTTCATTGTTACGCAGATGATACCCAGCTTTATCTATCCATGAAGCCAGAGGACACACACCAATTAGCTAAACTGCAGGATTGTCTTACAGACATAAAGACATGGATGACCTCTAATTTCCTGCTTTTAAACTCAGATAAAACTGAAGTTATTGTACTTGGCCCCACAAATCTTAGAAACATGGTGTCTAACCAGATCCTTACTCTGGATGGCATTACCCTGACCTCTAGTAATACTGTGAGAAATCTTGGAGTCATTTTTGATCAGGATATGTCATTCAAAGCGCATATTAAACAAATATGTAGGACTGCTTTTTTGCATTTACGCAATATCTCTAAAATCAGAAAGGTCTTGTCTCAGAGTGATGCTGAAAAACTAATTCATGCATTTCTTTCCTCTAGGCTGGACTATTGTAATTCATTATTATCAGGTTGTCCTAAAAGTTCCCTAAAAAGCCTTCAGTTAATTCAAAATGCTGCAGCTAGAGTACTGACGGGGACTAGAAGGAGAGAGCATATCTCACCCATATTGGCCTCTCTTCATTGGCTTCCTGTTAATTCTAGAATAGAATTTAAAATTCTTCTTCTTACTTATAAGGTTTTGAATAATCAGGTCCCATCTTATCTTAGGGACCTCGTAGTACCATATCACCCCAATAGAGCGCTTCGCTCTCAGACTGCAGGCTTACTTGTAGTTCCTAGGGTTTGTAAGAGTAGAATGGGAGGCAGAGCCTTCAGCTTTCAGGCTCCTCTCCTGTGGAACCAGCTCCCAATTCAGATCAGGGAGACAGACACCCTCTCTACTTTTAAGATTAGGCTTAAAACTTTCCTTTTTGCTAAAGCTTATAGTTAGGGCTGGATCAGGTGACCCTGAACCATCCCTTAGTTATGCTGCTATAGACGTAGACTGCTGTGGGGTTCCCATGATGCACTGTTTCTTTCTCTTTTTGCTCTGTATGCACCACTCTGCATTTAATCATTAGTGATCGATCTCTGCTCCCCTCCACAGCATGTCTTTTTCCTGGTTCTCTCCCTCAGCCCCAACCAGTCCCAGCAGAAGACTGCCCCTCCCTGAGCCTGGTTCTGCTAGAGGTTTCTTCCTGTTAAAAGGGAGTTTTTCCTTCCCACTGTAGCCAAGTGCTTGCTCACAGGGGGTCGTTTTGACCGTTGGGGTTTTACATAATTATTGTATGGCCTTGCCTTACAATATAAAGCGCCTTGGGGCAACTGTTTGTTGTGATTTGGCGCTATATAAAAAAATTGATTGATTGATTGATTCAACATGTAAATTTCCACAGTCATTGATGATATGGGGCTGCATGTCAGGTAAAGGCACTGGGGAGATGGCTGTCATTACATCATCAATAAATGCACAAGTTTACGTTGATATTTTGGACACTTTTCTTATCCCATCAATTGAAAGGATGTTTGGGGATGATGAAATCATTTGTCAAGATGATAATGCATCTTGCCATAGAGCGAAAACTGTGAAAACATTCCTTGCAAAAAGACACATAGGGTCAATGTCATGGCCTTCAAATAGTCCGGATCTTAATCCAATTGAAAATCTTTGGTGGAAGTTGAAGAAAATGGTCCATGACAAGGCTCCAACCTGCAAAGCTGATCTGGCAACAGCAATCAGAGAAAGCTGGAGCCAGATTGATGAAGAGTACTGTTTGTCACTCATTAAGTCCATGCCTCAGAGAGTGCAAGCTGTTATAAAAGCCAGAGGTGGTGCAACAAAATACTAGTGATGTGTTGGAGCGTTCTTTTGTTTTTCATGATTCCATAATTTTTTCCTCAGAATTGAGTGATTCCATATTTTTTCCCTCTGCTTGGTCTAAAAAAGTAACCGTTACTGACTGCCACAATTTTTTTTCCTGATTTCTTATAGTGTTTCTTAAAGCCAGAAAGTTGCCATTTGAAATGACTTTAGTTTTGTGTCCTGTCTGTGATCTGCTTTTTTTCTACAAAATTAAACAACTGAATGAACATCCTCCGAGGCCGGTGATTCCATAATTTTTGCCAGGGGTTGTATATCAGAGACCGAGACACAGCTGAAGAGCTGTTCAAAATGCTGGACTGCTTCCTGACTGAAAATGGGATAAAGTGGGAGAACTGCATTGGTGTTTGCAGTGATGGTGCACAGTCCATGGTAGGGATGAGAACTTCAGGCACTCATCAAAAGGCCTCACCTACTACTGAGTGGACACAATGTGTTACAGACTAAAAAAACAATGTTAAAGTTATTCTTTGTTGTAAGTTGATCCATATTTCTTTCTTTTTTGTTTTCTTTAATGTTAACAAGGATACAATGTTATGCAGAGATGTACTTATAACAATTTTATGGATAAATTATACTATTTATAGTCGCAGCGGAGAGTGTGTGTGTGTGTGTGTGTGTGTGTGTGTGTGTGTGTGTGTGTGTGTGTGTGTGTGTGTGTGTGTGTGTGTGTGGCAAAAAGTTTTCTTTTTCCGAGGGGCATAACAGAAAATTCTTGGCTTCTTTCTGTCCTGTGGAACAATCTGCCTGCGAAGCTAAAACAGTTTGATTCTGTGGAGTCATTTTAGGGCTGAAACGATTACTCGAGTAACTTGCATAATTTGATTACAAAAAATGATCGAAGCAAATTCTGTGCCTCGAAACTTCGTTTAACGTTGTAGTACATATGCCAGGCCTGTGTGTGGTGCTGTAACATCCGCAGAAAAACAACAGAAGACTAGAGCATGCGCTCAGGCCGTGTAACAGCTAATAATTTAGCCCTTAAAGCTATCGCTTTCCAATGCGACACAGAGTAAAATAAAGCCTTTTAAGAGAAAGAGGCTCCACACTGATCATCTGAAATAGACTTACTGCGCATTTAAAGTGAAGCAGTGCGTTTGTCTATTTTTAAAAAACACACGGTCTGCTCGACGTGGTGATTGATGGCTGTCTGTTTTCTTCAGACTCGCGCTGACTGTTGCTTTTTAATTTTCGCTTTTTTTGGGCAACACACAATGCGTCACAAACACGGTAACTTAAAAAAAAAAACAGTGACTGCGAGGCTCGCATGTTCAACCTCCAGCTGAAATGCATCTGCTGAATCGAAGAGAAAAAGGGATAAAAAAAAAAAAAAAAAATCACGTAACGTAACCCAGTCCACCAACCTTTAAAAGTAATAATAAAAAAAACTCAAAATGGTTAAATTTTACAAGTTGGGGAAAAAAAAAACAACAGAAAGCCACATCCCATCGCCATTTCAGCAAAATGTCAAGACTTTGGGACAGTGACATTGCTTAGGAAGAGCCCTGGACTATTGATGTTTAAAAACGCAAAAGTACTTTTTATCCGATTACTCGATTAATTGCCAGAATAATCGATAGAATACTTGATTACTAAAATAATCAATTGCTGCAGCCCTAAGTCATTTAAGTCCAGAGTAAAGACTCATCTGCTCTCCTTGTTATATGGCTATCATACCTGTATAGTATGGCATTATGCTTCCTCTGCTTTTAAAAAAGTAAAGTCCCTTCGGCTGCTCCCTTGTTTGCACTCGGGGTCGCCACAGCAAATCCAAGGTGGATCTGCATGTTGAATTGGCACAAGTTTTACGCCGGATGCCCTTCCTGACGCAACTCCACATTACAAGGAGAAATGTGGCAGGGGTGGGATTTGAACCCGGAACCTTCTGAACTGAAACCAAGCGCATTAACCACTTGGCCACCACCCCTATGCTTCCTCTGCTTTTAAATCTGTTTATTAACAATGGAACAGGTCTCACCCTCACTATATCAAAATTCTGGCTCTGATAGTGCAGCACAGGGCTAGCTGTCGGCAACCACTTCAGTAATCTCTGTGCTTCTCTGCTGATTTACTGCTGGTGAACTAATGCCTTAGGTGTTGTTATTTCCGGCTGACTGATTCTGTTCTCTTTCTCTCTGTCTGAGGTGCCGTTGCCAGATGCCTAACCGGGGATCAAAGAGGCTGATGCTGCGTGCTGAAGAAATGGTCACAGACTTACCTGGCTTCAGCTGATGACATCTATAAACAATCAGAAGAATTCAAGAACTCAAACTTGAACTTAGAACTGTTCGAATGACCCAAGCAGTGGGTGACCTCTCTGAGTCTGGTCTGCCTGAGATTTCTTCCTACCAGAGGGAGTTTTTCCTTACCACTGGCCCTGTGTGCTTGCACATGGGGTGTAATAAGGTTACACCATACTCGTGTGAAATGCCTTAAGGCAGCTTTGTTGTGATTTGGCACAATATAAAGAAACTGAACTGAATTGAATTTCGTCACTGAATTTGTCTTGAACTTCATTTACATCAATTATTAAGAGTAGGCAGTTGATTTTATATTTTTTTCACCATTTTTCAGAGAATATGACTGATAACACAAAAACGTTTTTCAGTCATGGTTGGTGCTTGTGTGAAGCCATATATTGTCAAACAACAGTGTTTACTCTGTTTAAATCATAATGACAACAGCAACTAATAGGGCATGTCAGTCTCGTTTCAACCCTGTGTGATAATGCAGGATTTGACCACTTATGGGAACCTCAGCTCCCATTGTGCAATATATATACAGCATAACTTAACACGGATTTCTTTCGCAGAACTGCTGTTGGTGTGTTTACACGCTCAGCCTGACACCTCGATGGAATGACAAGAGGATGATGGACACTTTCCCACCGAAACTCTTGCTCAGTCATCCTTCCATGCGCAGCAGGACCCGTTGCTGACCAAGTCCTCAGGACGACGATCTGTCATCTGATTAACAAAAAGAAAAAAACAAATTGTCCTGTGATCGTTTGTTTTCAAAACGGAGTGAGAGATGGTGTGTGCACGAGCGACGTGCACACTCATCACATTTAGGAGCGCGTCTTAAAGAGCTTCCATCTTCATTCACGTTCACTGTGCTGCTCTGAACTTGTTGAACACTGATAAAGCATCAGAGGGACTGTCAGGACACAAATGTAAGTTTTTTTTTTTCGTTTACTTTTCAAGTTGACTTGAACTTTTGACGCTCTGAGCTGTGACGTAGCTTCGCGCTGTCCAATAGGCACTACGCGTCGGGCCAAAACACGGAAGACTAGTGGCAGAAACCACTGATCTGTACAAATGGTAAATGGTAAAGCGCTTTTCCGTCTGCATCAGACGCTCAAAGCGCGTTACAATAATGCCTCACATTCACCCCGATGTCAGGGTGCTGCCATACAAGGCACTCACTACACACCGGGAGCAATAGGGGATTACAGACCTTGCCCAAGGGCCCTTAGTGATTTTTCAGTCAGGCTGGGGTTTGAACCACAGATCAGTGTAGAAACCATGCGTCTGAAGAAAAATCCTTGGAAATGTTTTTTGTTGTTGTTGTTTGTTACCTCAAAATTTCTGATTACTGTTTAAAAAAGTTTAGAACACTTCCAATTAAAATAGCTAAATCAATAAATGGTTCTTTAGAAACCTTTAATCTATAAATTAAAACCACCTGTTATTTCAGATTAGATAATTTCTTGTTTAACATAAGGAACCTTTGACATTTATTTTTAGACAAATAAAATAACATGGAATTTGTACATTTTTTAAGTCTGGTAGATTGTTACTTGATTGTTCAAGCTACCTCAAGGAGAAGTGCACTGTTTAAAGCCATGGTCACAACCCGCCGTACTTGCATGTGCGTGCAGTCTACTTGCAAAAACATGGGCTAAATTTGGAGATCCGTACGTCGCAAGTACTGCCTCAGTACAAATTTAGGAGCACGCAGACACGCCGTAGAGGTTTAAGTGCATGCAGAACTTTCGCTGCGGTCAGGCTGTGGATTCACCAGCAGTACAGATGACGCACGTTGTGAGTACTGCCTCAGTACGGATTCAAAGCAGCACATTTTCATTCAATTACTATTGAATTAACCAAATCCGTACGTAGGCAGTACGGATTATGGCACTCACCCCATATTGTGGAGGCCGACAGACTTGCATGCACAACGCAGCTTCTCACTTGAACTTGGACTTTATTTCCAAACGTCAGCAACACACGCTCCACAGCTTCAGTCTGATAACTAGCTTTAACTTTTCGAAGCAAGTAAACACTCGTACAATTGACTGCTGCAGGCTGGACATGCTCATGCATCGCCGATGCCGAAAAACACCTGCCGCTCCGGTCCCGCTCATAAAAAAGAAAAGCGACCCCCCCCCCACACACACACACACAGTTTTATTGTCAACTCTCTTTATCGTTACACTCCTAGAGACGTGCGCTGAACGTACTCCCTCCCTCCTCTTGCTACTGCCTAGGTATGTTTTCACAAAAAAGTAGTGGCCGTGGCATCCGCAGAAAACGTACGGCGAAAAAAAAACGCACGGTGGGTTGTGACCGGGGCTTAAGTGATAAAAATAATAATAATAATAAGGTGATTAAAATGAAATTATTATATATTTAGCATTTGTTCATTGTTCATTCAGTTTTTTAAAGTATTGGATCGGGACTCAGTATCAGCAGATACTTAAAATCAGATTACTCGGAATCGGATCGGGGCCAAAAAAATCTGATCGGGACATCCCTAGTTTAAAGTGGTATCGGATGTCTTAGTATCAGAGAACTTTTATGATTACAAGTACAAATAAGTGAATACGGCATCTGGACGATACCCAATACTGGTATTGGGACTGGTGCAGCCCTTTTATATATATATATATATATATATATATATATATATATATATATATATATATATATATATATATATATCAGGGCTCAACATAGCCATTTGCTTGCTGGGCCGGCGCCGATTTGGCCCACTTATGGGCAAATACAATTTATCAAATGATGGCCCGCTCAGGCCACAACAAAAATACTCAAAATTCTATTTATTTTACCATATTTTGCGGCGGCAAAGTCAAATTTCCTCACATCTCCACGTCATCAAACTTCACCGAGTCCGCCATTTTTGTTATGGATTCACACCATGCTCCCTGCTCCCACAGAATCTTGTGCACAATGAAATGTATGTTGTCGATGCGTGGAGCATGCGTTTGGCCGTTTCCATCACCGATCTTCAGCAATGTTTGTTAACCATCTTTAAATGCATGGGAAGCTGCAGGAAATAAAGCCGAACAAGACGCAAATCTAACAGAACGCTTTGAAATTCGAATTCAAATATGTTTAAATTACAACCACCCAAACCCAGACAACAACCAGGAAAGAGTTTTGCTAAAGGAATTGGCCAGAAGAGGAAGCTGATGATGAGTTAAATGAGAGAGACAGCCTAATGAAAGAAACAAGAGGAAGAGAGGTTTTGTCCCGACCTGGCCATAGAAATGGCCGTGGCTTGGTCATGACCAAGAGAGACAAGGCATACGAGGGCTGTCAATAAAGTATAGGTCCTTTTTATTTTTTCAAAAACTATATGGATTTCATTCATATGTTTTTACGTCAGACGTGCTTGAACCCTCGTGCGCATGTGTGAGTTTTTCCACACCTGTCAGTGACGACATTCGCCTGTGAGCACTCCTTGTGGGAGGAGTAGTCCAGCCCCTCGTCGGAATTCCTTTGTCTGAGAAGTTGCTGAGAGACTGGCGCTTTGTTTGATCAAAATTTTTTCTAAACCTGTGAGGCACATCTAAGTGGACACGGTTCGAAAAATTAAGCTGGTTTTCGGTGAAAATTTTAACGGCTGATGAGAGATTTTGAGGTGATACTGTCGCTTTAAGGACTTCCCATGGAGCGGGACGTCGCGCAGCGCTCCCAGGCGCCGTCGCTGCGAGCCAACGCGCCAATCCGTCCGCACGTCTTTCATTAAAAAAAATCTCCTTTAACAGTGGAATATCCGGATAAAATGCTGAAACCGACTTCTTCTGAAACTTCTCTGTTCTCTCACAACGTCCTGGATCAATAGAGCCTGAAATGTGGAGGTTTTCAGCTTGAAACAGGCTGACGACGGCGCCTGGGAGCGCTGCGCGACATCCCGCTCCGTGGGAAGTCCTTAAAGCGACAGTATCACCTCAAAATCTCTCATCAGCTGTTAAAATTTTCACCGAAAACCAGCTTAATTTTTCGAACCATGTCCACTTCGATGTGCCTCACAGGTTTAGAAAAAATTTTGATCAAACAAAGCGCCAGTCTCTCAGCAGCTTCTCAGACAAAGGAATTCCGACAAGGGGCTGGACGACTCTTCCCACAAGGAGTGCTCACAGGCGAATGACGTCACCGACAGGCATGGAAAAACTCACGCATGCGCACGAGGGTTCAAGCATGTCTGACGTAAAAACATATGAATGAAATCCATATAGTTTTTGAAAAAAATAAAAAGGACCTATACTTTATTGACAGACCTCGTATTTTTAGTTCTGATATGGACCTACATCTGTAGTTTACATTTCTGACTGTGAGTTAGCCAACTCTGAGGTTTGCTAAAAAATGCCCTCTAAATTTTATGGGAGTCATTTTATTTTTTTATACTTGAGAATGCCCTATAATAAATTCTATTTAACATTTACCCATAAAGCTCAATGACCTGTAACAATATATGTATATCTGGATTCCATTTTGAATGTGAGAAAAAAATTGGGAATGTTTGATAAATAAATTTCATGTCACTTGCACTTTAAGTCCAGTTTATCAAAAACTAGGGATGGGTATTTTATCGATATCAATGCTATTATCGATTCTGCTTATCAATCTGTTTCTTATCTATTCCCTTATCACTCTCAAAAACAACGGCTGCTCTGAAGGACCAATAAGGGAATCATTAAGCAAAAACACTACTGATGTCGGTGGATCAAATAATTTCGTAACGATTCTCAAAAAGAACCAGTTCTCAATACCCATCCCTATCAAAAACACACGGTGTTTCGTCCCAGTCTGTTTCTACCTTGAACAACATTTTTTGATTGAAAGTCACACTGGATAAATGCATCTGCCAAAGGTGTAAGTATATGAACAACAAACAGGCAGGCCATTGTAAAACTACTTCACTTCTTCATTTGCAGTGTCGTCAAGTTATTTGACATCTGCCATTTCAGCTGATTCACTATCACTTTTCCCATGGTGAAACATAAGCACAAAAATGCTGACTTGTCAGAGCAGGAGTCTGAGAAAGAAAGGGCTGTTTAGTGCAGCAGATAACAGAATATTTACAGAAGACTCTTTCAAACGGTGAAAGAAGCACCAAATTTGGCACAAATACTGCTTAGACATTACTCTTTTGAAAAAAATGATTGGCTACTTGAATTTGCAATGGGCGGCCAGGTAGGGGTCAATTGAAGAACTGGGGGTCAAAATTAAAGGACGGTCCAATCATATTAAAAATTGTACCACATTATTATCACTTTACCGGGGCGTTGCTAGGCCAGTATCATAGATTTATGTTGACGGTATCTGGCTATACCTGCCCGCTGTGCGTAAATAAATGACGTCATAGTGCACGCAGCCCAAGAACTGTCCACAGAGGGGGAAAAAAACAAACTGTTCACAGAGGAAAAGATGAAAAGGCGAGAATTGTGTTTTGGTCCCAATATGGATATTCCGGATGATTTTCTCATGGATAGTACGACAATGAACAGCAGCTAACGCAGCCAGCTTGATGAGGATGCACTGCTGAATTTGAACAGCAGCGCGCGCGCCAGTCGACGAGGCAGAAGTTAAGTGAGCCAACCTTTTATCTACGCATTACGTGTATCTCAGTAAAAAGTGATAATGCAAATAACATGCTGCTGTCGTACGGTATGCATTTTTCTGAGTCCCTCCGTCCATCCCGTCACCCGCAATGACAGCTATTCACCCTCGTCTAACTCTGGCGAAAAGGAATAGCTGTCATTTTGGGCGACTGGGCATGGACGTCGGGCCTCTTGAAAATGCATACCGCTCTCCAAAAGCATGTTATTGTATTATTATTTGTCTGATCATAAATATTTCAAAAAGGTATAGTTTGGACGATCTATTAGGGATGCACTGATCCACAAATTTTCACTTCTGATCCGATCCTGCTACCTGAATTTGGATATCTGCCGTAGGGCTGCGCGATTAACCGAATTTCGATCGCGATATCGATATTTGTATCAAACGATCTCCAAACTCGTATAATCAAGTGAAACGATTTAAGGGCCTTTCATCAGGCCAATCCGTCAATGTGGCCCAAGACGCATGACGTCAGACGCGTCGCTTCGGAAGCGGCAAGGGGGCGGGATTGCTACGTCGCACTCTGGCTGTTTCCACAACCTGAAAAAAGTTCAGCGATCGCCTTCTTGAATTTGCGTCGCCTGAACCACAAAAAAAGCTTTAAAAAACAGCAGTAGAACGATTCTCCCATCACCCTGCTGGGAGAAGCTTTTTTCAGCTACTTTTCGGAGTGATGCCGACCAAGAGAGGACTGACAACTTGGTGGGATATCGATCGAACCGCGACAGCGAGCCAATCCGCATGGAGAAGCCGGCCTTCAGGCATCATTCCTGGGCAGACCGAGGCAGGCAGCCGGGGTGATGGAGCAAACCCACTCAGTCCGAAATCTCCCACTTTTTGGATATATGCGAAGTCTGAAATGGTTCAGTCTTTTTTATTTTTACCAAATAAAGCTACAGCTTTTTTCAGACACCACAAAAGCTTAACTTTAAATAACTTATTTTTTCTGGCGTTTTTTTTTTTCCAGCGTTTTTTCCCCGTTTTTTTTCCCTTTTTTATATATAAACTGATTAGTGTTTCTTTATATTTAAAGAAATATTTTTATTTGTCCTAATCAGGAACATTTGCTGTGCAGACAACCAAACTTCCATTGATGAGCTGAACACCACGTCCAGTTGAAAGAAAACATCTCTGCTTTTCAGCAACACCACGACAGTTCAAAGCTGCAGAAGAGACCTTCATCTGGTCCCGAGATTTCAGCATAAAGTCACCTGCTTCTAAATAAAAGGCTCTTTCAACAGCAACTATTTTATTATTTTTAAAAAACCTGTTTCATTTTATATTTTAACAATAAATGAACGGATAAATTTCTCCAAAAGGAGATAAGGAGACGTGGTCAAGGGAATGATGACAAAAACACAAACTAATGAACATAAATTGAAATAAAAACAATGCAGCCGCACTATGTCCTAGTAGCACAAGTCAGGGAGATGCCCAAAGACACTGACCAACTGGTCAGTGACAACAGGGAAGGGAGAGGAAAACAGAAAAATAATATATAATATGATATTTTTAATATTTTATTCTATTCATTTTATGTTTTATACAGGTAAGGTACAGTACATTTTCAATTTGGAGGTTTTGCACACATTGGGCCTCGTAGCAAAGTTGCGCACATGTGGCGTAAATTTACGGTGTAAATTTGAAGTACACCAAAGTTGCCGTGACATGTATCAAGCAGTGCGCACCTGCCCATTTCCGGCGTACGCCTGACGTGACCTTGATAAATGCGGCGGGTGAAAACAATCGTAATTATAATGAACACTTGAGGCTTGCTTGCCTCTACTGGTGGTTGGCTCTCACTGCGGTATTGTATCACTTCCTGTTCCGGAGCACAGCGGTGTTTTTCTGTATCTGTTAGCTGTTTAATCTGCGCAGTTAGATTGATCTAGTTATCTAGATTACGATTTGTTTCCCAGTGTAATCTTTACGTGCCTTAACTAAAGCACTCCTTCTGCTGAATCACCTCTAAATTATTTACACATTATTCACTTTGCGTGTTTTTAGGAATCCGCTAGCTTAGCGTAGCTACTAGCTCTTAGCCGATTTAGCATGGCGGCTTCTCCTGTCTCTCCCGCACTTTCCTGCTCTGGGTGTGAAATGTTTAGTTATTCCTCGGCCTCCTTTAGCAGTAATGGTACTTGTAATAAGTGTAGCTTATTCGTAGCTTTGGAGGCCAGGCTGGGCGAATTGGAGACTCGGCTCCGCACCGTGGAAAATTCTACAGCTAGCCAGGCCCCTGTAGTCGGTGCGGACCAAGGTAGCTTAGCCGCCGTTAGTTCCCCCCTGGCAGATCCCGAGCAGCCGGGAAAGCAGGCTGACTGGGTGACTGTGAGGAGGAAGCGTAGCCCTAAACAGAAGCCCCGTGTACACCGCCAACCCGTTCACATTTCTAACCGTTTTTCCCCACTCGACGACACACCCGCCGAGGATCAAACTCTGGTTATTGGCGACTCTGTTTTGAGAAATGTGAAGTTAGCGACACCAGCAACCATAGTCAATTGTCTTCCGGGGGCCAGAGCAGGCGACATTGAAGGAAATTTGAAACTGCTGGTTAAGGCTAAGCGTAAATTTGGTAAGATTGTAATTCACGTCGGCAGTAATGACACCCGGTTACGCCAATCGGAGGTCACTAAAATTAACATTAAATCGGTGTGTAACTTTGCAAAAACAATGTTGGACTCTGTAGTTTTCTCTGGGCCCCTCCCCAATCAGACCGGGAGTGACATGTTTAGCCGCATGTTCTCCTTGAATTGCTGGCTGTCTGAGTGGTGTCCAAAAAATGAGGTGGGCTTCATAGATAATTGGCAAAGCTTCTGGGGAAAACCTGGTCTTGTTAGGAGAGACGGCATCCATCCCACTTTGGATGGAGCAGCTCTCATTTCTAGAAATCTGGCTAATTTTCTTAAATCCTCCAAACCGTGACTATCCAGGGTTGGGACCAGGAAGCAGAGTTGTAGTCTTACACACCTCTCTGCAGCTTCTCTCCCCCTGCCATCCCCTCATTACCCCATCCCCGTAGAGACGGTGCCTGCTCCCAGACTACCAATAACCAGCAAAAATCTATTTAAGCATAAAAATTCAAAAAGAAAAAATAATATAGCACCTTCAACTGCACCACAGACTAAAACAGTTAAATGTGGTCTATTAAACATTAGGTCTCTCTCTTCTAAGTCCCTGTTGGTAAATGATATAATAATTGATCAACATATTGATTTATTCTGCCTAACAGAAACCTGGTTACAGCAGGATGAATATGTTAGTTTAAATGAGTCAACACCCCCGAGTCACACTAACTGTCAGAATGCTCGTAGCACGGGCCGGGGCGGTGGATTAGCAGCAATCTTCCATTCCAGCTTATTAATTAATCAAAAACCCAGACAGAGCTTTAATTCATTTGAAAGCTTGTCTCTTAGTCTTGTCCATCCAAATTGGAAGTCCCAAAAACCAGTTTTATTTGTTATTATCTATCGTCCACCTGGTCGTTACTGTGAGTTTCTCTGTGAATTTTCAGACCTTTTGTCTGACTTAGTGCTTAGCTCAGATAATTATAGTGGGCGATTTTAACATCCACACAGATGCTGAGAATGACAGCCTCAACACTGCATTTAATCTATTATTAGACTCTATTGGCTTTGCTCAAAAAGTAAATGAGTCCACCCACCACTTTAATCATATCTTAGATCTTGTTCTGACTTATGGTATGGAAATAGAAGACTTAACAGTATTCCCTGAAAACTCCCTTCTGTCTGATCATTTTTTAATAACATTTACATTTACTCTGATGGACTACCCAGCAGTAGGGAATAAGTTTCATTACACTAGAAGTCTTTCAGAAAGCGCTGTAACTAGGTTTAAGGATATGATTCCTTCTTTATGTTCTCTAATGCCATATAACAACACAGTGCAGAGTAGCTACCTAAACTCTGTAAGGGAGATAGAGTATCTCGTCAATAGTTTTACATCCTCATTGAAGACAGCTTTGGATGCTGTAGCTCCTCTGAAAAAGAGAGCTTTAAATCAGAAGTGTCTGATTCCATGGTATAACTCTCAAACTCGTAGCTTAAAGCAGATAACCCGTAAGTTGGAGAGGAAATGGCGTCTCACTAATTTAGAAGATCTTCACTTAGCCTGGAAAAAGAGTCTGTTGCTCTATAAAAAAGCCCTCCGTAAAGCTAGGACATCTTTCTACTCATCACTAATTGAAGAAAATAAGAACAACCCCAGGTTTCTTTTCAGCACTGTAGCCAGGCTGACAAAGAGTCAGAGCTCTATTGAGCTGAGTATTCCATTAACTTTAACTAGTAATGAGTTCATGACTTTCTTTGCTAACAAAATTTTAACTATTAGAGAAAAAATTACTCATAACCATCCCAAAGACGTATCGTTATCTTTGGCTGCTTTCAGTGATGCCGGTATTTGGTTAGACTCTTTCTCTCCGATTGTTCTGTCTGAGTTATTTTCATTAGTTACTTCATCCAAACCATCAACATGTTTATTAGACCCCATTCCTACCAGGCTGCTCAAGGAAGCCCTACCATTATTTAATGCTTCGATCTTAAATATGATCAATCTATCTTTGTTAGTTGGCTATGTACCACAGGCTTTTAAGGTGGCAGTAATTAAACCATTACTTAAAAAGCCATCACTTGACCCAGCTATCTTAGCTAATTATAGGCCAATCTCCAACCTTCCTTTTCTCTCAAAAATTCTTGAAAGGGTAGTTGTAAAACAGCTAACTGATCATCTGCAGAGGAATGGTCTATTTGAAGAGTTTCAGTCAGGTTTTAGAATTCATCATAGTACAGAAACAGCATTAGTGAAGGTTACAAATGATCTTCTTATGGCCTCGGACAGTGGACTCATCTCTGTGCTTGTTCTGTTAGACCTCAGTGCTGCTTTTGATACTGTTGACCATAAAATTTTATTACAGAGATTAGAGCATGCCATAGGTATTAAAGGCACTGCGCTGCGGTGGTTTGAATCATATTTGTCTAATAGATTACAATTTGTTCATGTAAATGGGGAATCTTCTTCACAGACTAAAGTTAATTATGGAGTTCCACAAGGTTCTGTGCTAGGACCAATTTTATTCACTTTATATATGCTTCCCTTAGGCAGTATTATTAGACGGTATTGCTTAAATTTTCATTGTTACGCAGATGATACCCAGCTTTATCTATCCATGAAGCCAGAGGACACACACCAATTAGCTAAACTGCAGGATTGTCTTACAGACATAAAGACATGGATGACCTCTAATTTCCTGCTTTTAAACTCAGATAAAACTGAAGTTATTGTACTTGGCCCCACAAATCTTAGAAACATGGTGTCTAACCAGATCCTTACTCTGGATGGCATTACCCTGACCTCTAGTAATACTGTGAGAAATCTTGGAGTCATTTTTGATCAGGATATGTCATTCAAAGCGCATATTAAACAAATATGTAGGACTGCTTTTTTGCATTTACGCAATATCTCTAAAATCAGAAAGGTCTTGTCTCAGAGTGATGCTGAAAAACTAATTCATGCATTTATTTCCTCTAGGCTGGACTATTGTAATTCATTATTATCAGGTTGTCCTAAAAGTTCCCTAATAAGCCTTCAGTTAATTCAAAATGCTGCAGCTAGAGTGCTGACGGGGACTAGAAGGAGAGAGCATATCTCACCCATATTGGCCTCTCTTCACTGGCTTCCTGTTAATTCTAGAATAGAATTTAAAATTCTTCTTCTTACTTATAAGGTTTTGAATAATCAGGTCCCATCTTATCTTAGGGACCTCGTAGTACCATATCACCCCAATAGAGCGCTTCGCTCTCAGACTGCAGGCTTACTTGTAGTTCCTAGGGTTTGTAAGAGTAGAATGGGAGGCAGAGCCTTCAGCTTTCAGGCTCCTCTCCTGTGGAACCAGCTCCCAATTCAGATCAGGGAGACAGACACCCTCTCTACTTTTAAGATTAGGCTTAAAACTTTCCTTTTTGCTAAAGCTTATAGTTAGGGCTGGATCAGGTGACCCTGAACCATCCCTTAGTTATGCTGCTATAGACGTAGACTGCTGGGGGGTTCCCATGATGCACTGTTTCTTTCTCTTTTTGCTCTGTATGCACCACTCTGCATTTAATCATTAGTGATCGATCTCTGCTCCCCTCCACAGCATGTCTTTTTCCTGGTTCTCTCCCTCAGCCCCAACCAGTCCCAGCAGAAGACTGCCCCTCCCTGAGCCTGGTTCTGCTGGAGGTTTCTTCCTGTTAAAAGGGAGTTTTTCCTTCCCACTGTAGCCAAGTGCTTGCTCACAGGGGGTCGTTTTGACCGTTGGGGTTTTACATCATTATTGTATGGCCTTGCCTTACAATATAAAGCGCCTTGGGGCAACTGTTTGTTGTGATTTGGCGCTATATAAAAAAAAAATTGATTGATTGATTGATTGAACACGCCCATAAATATTCAGACTCCGCTTCAGACATACCCTCATTTTACGACATGGAAGCCAGGAAGACGGCAAAGAAAAACAACTCCACCAGTCACGACGCGTGCCAATAGAGCGTCAAAAGCGGCCGTCACATCGTTTTGTAGTACAATCAAAAAAGTGTTACTGTGGTCCCTCGTTTATCGCGGGAGTTACGTTCTAAAAATAGCCCGTAATACGCGAAAGTGCGACGTAGTCAGTGTTATTTTTTACAATTATTATAGACGTTTCTGTTGTGTGTTGGGGGGGTGTGGCTGGACATTTTGGTGTTCTTTTCTTTTCTTTGCTCTCCAGGTGGTATGAAAACTGATTTGTCTGTGGAGAAGGTGCTGGCTGAAGAGTCCTTCACCCTCATCAACGTTATGTGTAGCACCTGTGGATGGTGCTCACATGCAACCTTAAAGACTTTCAGCTAAAGCAGATAATTAGATGGCGTTCTGCATTTAAGCCATGTGTGATTCAAGCAGAATTGCCGGGAACTCGACCTTGTGGTGTTCGTTTGTGAGACGCTGAGGACCGCGCCTGGGTTTGACATCGTGCCTGTGAAGGAAGAAGGGTGAGGGACACATGCTGTCAGCACACATCAGAGGTGAATAATTGTTTGACTAATTGTTGATCGTAACTTGGTATTTTGTTACGCAGTATATTTGAATTGTGATGAGAATTGTGCAGCTCGCTTCTCACTGCCGTGGCGTGTGGACAACTGATCCTCCACCTGTTGTGAGAAGCTGCTCATTTACATAAAGCTTAAATACAGACCTGAATGTGTTGCTGATAGTGTGTGCCTTTTGAAGGATATTGCTTGTAACTGCTGACTTACCTCACCTCTTCTATCCTTCGCAGAGAGTCAGTTTGTCGTGTCCACCTGGGGGGTGTTTGGCGGTAAAAGTGAGTCCAGAAGCGCCGGGCCTCGATCCTTTTGGGCGCTGGAGAGCGTGCCAGCCTTCACTCCACCAGACTGACGCTGTTTTAGTTTGTACACGTTGTTATGCACCAAAGGGTGGAAGAAATAAATTGTTTTGTTATTGGAACCGCTTTCTGGTTATTTTAGCGCTGGGTTCCGTCAGACGCAGGTCCGCTCCTCAACCCGCGTCGACACATAACAGTAGTTCCCGGCCATTCCATAATGGACCCAGCGGGAGAGGCGGTTCCTTTCGCCGAAAGAGTTCAAGAACACTTGGAGAAAATATGGGAGCAATTACTGCATCTCGCAAACCAAATTAAACCAACAGACGCCTGTGTTACGGAGCTTGCAGCGCAAGCCGTTCCGCTTCCTGCTGTTCCAGCTGCGGCACCATCGATACCGGTGCAGATAACTCCGTCTCCCAGAGATTCGGCGTCCGAACTGATTATTTGTCATCCGGAGCCTTATGCGGGAGACGTTGAAGCCTGTGCTTCGTTTTTGATGCAATGTTCTCTGGTGACGTATCTCCAGGTGTTCTGGGACAGGCGAAATAATACACAAAAAAAAAAAAACTTGTATGGGTTAATGTTTTGTTTCTTTGAATAGGGGTTATAATTTGTTTGGGGAGTCAGAGGCGTGTCTGGTGGAGTGAACGATAGGCGGTTAGAAGCCCGTCTGGACTCACTTGATCGTTTTTTTTTTATGTGTATTTAGGTATTTTCTGTTTGGGTCTGGGGTCGTTTTGTTTTGTTGTTTTTTATTTCCCTACTTCCCTAACCCCAACCTCACTTGCCCCAAGACCGTTCGTCTTGTGGGTTGTGGGGTGGTGCAGGTTGGTCAGGCTGAGCATTCTCAGAAGACCTCTGCACCTAGGGGGGGGGTTGTTAGGGGCGTTTTTCTTGGTTTGGTTAGGGCCCGGTTCCAATCCAGCCTCGGTGGGCCTTTGTACCGTTCGTCATTGGTGTTGCCGGGGTGTGGTGCAGCGGGGAGATACCTCAGTCGGAGGGGTGGGCCGATCTGTTGCCGTTCGCCATTTCGGTAGTTCCACCCCTCCCGAGAGGCTGGGGTATGGTCGAGTTGGGGCACCGGACGTATTTCCGGTTTTCCGCTGCGCCTAGCGGTTGGGGCTGGGTTAGTTTTTTCTGTTCCCTTCCCCGGCTTGATGTTTTGTGCCGTTCGCCAAAATTGAGCTGCCGAGGGGCTCTGGGAGGGACCTGGGGTCTTTCGGGGTGCCGGGGAAGGCAACAGGGTTTAATGGTTGTTTTATTTGCCCCCCGGGTTGTTTAGGGTAGTCCTCCGGGGGTTGGATTTTGATTTTGTTTTGTTTCCTTCCGGGTTCCACCTCCAGGGTTGATGGGACAGTCCTCTGGGGGGGGAATTGGTTTGTGGGGCCGACTAGCCAGTTGTGGCCAGGTCTGGGGTTTCGGGGTTGTGGGGAAGGTGCCTCCTGGGGTTTGATGGTACGGTCCTCTGGGGGGCGCCGTTTGCTCCATGTGTGCCTGGGGACCTTTGTGGGATTCCGGTTCTGGCTATTCCTCCTGGAACCAGCGGTAAAGGCCTTCTGGGGGTGTTGGGCTCTGCAAGTCGTTCTGGGAGGGTTGTTTGTTATTTTTCTTTTATGCATTTATGTTTGTATTGTGTTTGTGGGGCTGTGTTGGGTTTTTGCATTTGGGAGTTTTTCTTTTCTTCCCGGGGTTGGATGGGACGGTCCCCTGGGGAGGTTTTGGGTGGGTTTTATGTTTTTTCTTGTATGTTGGATTGTATTAGGGACTGTTTTGGGGTTTTTGTTGATGCCAGCCGGCCTTCCAGCTGCGGTGCCCTGTCCTGCTGTCTGTGGTGGACCTTGGGAGCGTTATGCTGTCTGCTTCCTGACGAGGACCCCGGAGGGAGGTGCTATTCTCGGACCTGGTCTGTTCGGTCGCCGGGAGGCTTCCCGTTAAAGGGGGGGTACTGTTGTGTGTTGGGGGGGTGTGGCTGGACATTTTGGTGTTCTTTTCTTTTCTTTGCTCTCCAGGTGGTATGAAAACTGATTTGTCTGTGGAGAAGGTGCTGGCTGAAGAGTCCTTCACCCTCATCAACGTTATGTGTAGCACCTGTGGATGGTGCTCACATGCAACCTTAAAGACTTTCAGCTGAAGCAGATAATTAGATGGCATTCTGCATTTAAGCCATGTGTGATTCAAGCAGAATTGCCGGGAACTCGACCTTGTGGTGTTCGTTTGTGAGACGCTGAGGACCGCGCCTGGGTTTGACATCGTGCCTGTGAAGGAAGAAGGGTGAAGGACACATGCTGTCAGCACACATCAGAGGTGAATAACTGTTTGACTAATTGTTGATAGTAACTTGGTATTTTGTTACGCAGTATATTTGAATTGTGATGAGAATTGTGCAGCTCGCTTCTCACTGCCGTGGCGTGCGGACAACTGATCCTCCACCTGTTGTGAGAAGCTGCTCATTTACATAAAGCTTAAATACAGACCTGAATGTGTTGCTGATAGTGTGTGCCTTTTGAAGGATATTGCTTGTAACTGCTGACTTACCTCACCTCTTCTATCCTTCGCAGAGAGTCGGTTTGTCGTGTCCACCTGGGGGGTGTTTGGCGGTAAAAGTGAGTCCAGAAGTGCCAGGCCTTGATCCTTTTGGGCGCTGGAGAGCGTGCCAGCCTTCACTCCACCAGACTGACGCTGTTTTAGTTTGTACACGTTGTTATGCACCAAAGGGTGGAAGAAATAAATTGTTTTGTTATTGGAACCGCTTTCTGGTTATTTTAGCGCTGGGTTCCGTCAGACGCAGGTCCGCTCCTCAACCCGCGTCGACAGTTTCAAAAGCTGTAAAACCACTTTATACACTTTCTCAATCAGGCATGAACATTTTCTCACTTTTCTCTCATGTGTAAACACTCTCAAAGTTCAAACCTTAGTAGAAAAATAAGACCAAACTGTTTTCAGGCCCAAACATTTGTTTGAGAAATAAAAATAGAACGTTTTCCTATAAATAATTATGATGGCTTTTAGAACTAACGAATTTAATTTTAACGATCAACGTACAAGGTTGGACGCATAAGAAATTATTAATAGTGACTGACCAGTATTTCACAGATCGCGCCTCTGCGTCCTGACGCCGCGCCTTTTTCCACTCACACCTGGCTGCAGGTGTCTGTTTCCGAGTGACAAACACAGTTATGAGTAGTTGTTGGCGCTCTTTTTTCTTCTGGGTGAGAAGATTCTTATAAAGACACGCAGACCACAATGCACTGTAAAAAAAAGCATGCAAAATTGGACTAAAGAAATCCGCGAAAGGTGAACTGCGTTATAGCGAGGGACCACTGTATTCTCTTTTCACGTCAATAATTCTTGACGTGGATATTTGCTCTCTCAATTAATAAGACGCGCCTAATTTTTCAGATTTCTTTATTTTTAAAATGTATTTCATTTATTTTATTGTGACAAATGAATGGAGACGACACAACCTGATTGCAGCACAGGCGAAGGGAATGACAAACAGCGGGATTTGTATTGATTATGTAGTATAATCAGGAAAGTTTTATTTATGTAACATATGCATTGATTTGTATAATGGCACTGTTTATCATGTTGATCAGTTTCATTTTTATGTGGATTCCAGCGCTGGTTCATTTTGGTGTATAATTTACGCCACCTCTCGACCTGGTGTATATTTTCAGCGCACCGTACGCCAACGACCACAGTGATAAATGTCAAGTTTTGGCGTACACCCCATATACGCTCAAATATCGCCGTACGCACGTTGATACATGAGGCCCATTGTCTATAACTTTTTTTTAGAGTGAGAAATGCTAAATAAATGCATTGTGTAACTAAAAAAAAATTATCGTTTAAATAATCGTGATTTCAGTATTTACCTAAATAATCGTGATACTGATTTTTTCCATAATCGAGCAGCCCTAATCTGCCGATACCGATACTTTTCCAATACCAGAGCTCTGTTTGCTTTGTTATTATTATTATTATTATTATTATTGTTGTTGTTGATGATTTTATGAGGATTTTCTTAAAAAGGAGACCTGAAAGTTGAGCAACAATTTGCCAGAAGGTGTATCTAAGATGAAAGCCTAGATTTGATGTTTTGATGAAAGAATTCATTACGTTTATTTTTTATAGACTTTTATAGCCTTATTTTGACAGACTTAAAGAGAAAAGACAGCACTCTCTCTCCCTGCCTGTCTCTCCCTCTGCCTGTCCCTCTGTCTCTCTCCCTCTGTCTATCTGTCTCTCTCCCTCTCTCTCTCTGTCTGTCTCTCTCTCCCCCTCTGTCTCTCTCTCTGTCTGTCTCTCTCTCCCCTTCTGTCTGTCTGTCTCCCTCTCTGTCTGTCTCTCGCTCGCTTTCTCTCTTCCTCTCGCTCGCTCTTTCTTTCTCTGTCTCGCTCGCTTTCTCTCTTCCTCTGTCTCTCTCTCTTTTTCTTACTCTCTCCCTGTTTAAGTGCTGTGCAAACTTCGAACTTTTGGGAAACACAAAGCCTTTCAACTGTAAAATAAATATGTCATCATCGATGCTCACATGCAGGA
This sequence comes from Thalassophryne amazonica, assembly GCF_902500255.1. Taxonomy (NCBI): domain Eukaryota; kingdom Metazoa; phylum Chordata; class Actinopteri; order Batrachoidiformes; family Batrachoididae; genus Thalassophryne; species Thalassophryne amazonica. The sequence goes on along the minus strand of NC_047105.1, from coordinate 91,264,671 downwards.
TTTTAATGGAGACTTTTTCCTGTTGGGCTTCTCCTCTTCGGCTGCACGTTGAGCTGGCATGTTACAGCCTTGGGACAGTGAAGCTGGCTAACTTTGTAGCACACATTTTCAGCAACAATTCAGTTAATTTTTCAGATAATTCGTGCTCGACAAATAGACAATGTGAAGCCGAGAGCCGGGCAGAAATTTGCCACTACCCGCAGCTAGAACAATGTGGAAGAGAGCTCTCTCAAACAAACCGGCGACACAAACCTCCCCCTCCCCTCCTCCCGCTCGGCAGTAAACAACCAGAGAGCAAACAACAGCAGTTGAGAGGATTCACAGTTGCACTTCTCCGGTATCGAAAAATGTCGCAGGTTGGATCGGTATTTTCCGATACGTGAATTACGTCAGCATCGGAACCTGATACCAATCCAGGATCGGATCGGTCCCATCCATACTATCTATGACTGAAAGTTTTGGAGTTATGGAGTAAAAACAGCAAGAGTGGTGACAAAGGTCAATTTCAGTTTGTGCATGGGTCAAAAGTTGATAAAAAGTAGTTCAAGCTGAGCTGAGCTAATAGCATTAATAAATGGAATAATTTGGACTGTGTCGAAAGCCTGGTCTGCAAATGTCAACGTCCATTGGATTCTATGTCATGTGACATATGTTACCCCGTAACATGCTAACTATGCATGACACATGGTGCAAACTATTCCTTATTAAAACTCTGTTATCTCACCTAATAATGTGCATCACCTTTTACTCTACACTTTATTTTTTAACAAACCTAAACCAATGTACATGACATGTTTGATCACAGCTTGCTAAAATACATAGAAAAACAGTTACAACTACACAGAAGCTAAGGCAAACACAAGGGTGGATGCCTCGGGTGGCGCACTGATGATTTCATACTGTAAACTGTGAGTACTAATTTGTGTATAACTGCATCCATGTCTCTCAGATGTCTTCTGGCATTAAAACCAACATTTTATATATCTTCCTTATACCAATGTCTGTCTGTGTGGCACTTTACCATGAAGCCCCTTTCTCACATGTGTATGCACCCCAGAATATCATGGGCTACAAATGTTAGGTTGTGCCCTGTCTCCCCCTCTGTGTTCCCAGTCTTTCTTGTTCAGTGTCTGTGTGCTGTGCTGGGCGTGGCTGACCTACTTTCCACCAGAGAGAACATAGAGAGGGCCGACTTTCTATATGCTGCATTGTAATTGGCTGAGTGCTGGCCGCCATTTTGAATGTGTGTAACTGGGTGTTGCTATAGACGCACAATGGCAGTCTTTGTGTCACTCTAGAGTCATATTAGAGACAAAAGTTTCTGTTTATGTGCATTTTTCATGGCCACGGATCATAACTATCATACCAGCAACATCAGAAAAACATCAAGATCTAAAGGAACTGAGTGTTCGGCTATCAATGGCACCAAGTACACTAAAACTAACAAGGAAGTGGCATTCTACTCCTTTCCAAAGGGTATCGTAAAGAAATGATTCAATCCACCAACATCAGTAACCTTTTTGCTTAACGATTCCCTTATCGGTAGTCAGGGTGGCCCTTGTTTTTGGGATTGTTGGTCAGGAAAATTATCATTTCTCTACATTGATTACAGACCCTGCAGCGGGTCTGTAATCAACTTATCTGCAACGCGGCTTTGCTTTGAACCTTGAACCAATCGAAGCAGTGACTCACAGATCAAAGCAGTGCTTCAATCTAATGCTTTGTTGATTCATTGTTTTATTTTGCTTTATCTTAATTTTCCCCCTAAAACCCTAAAGAGAATATGTCTGTGAGTAATATTTACCTTTTTTTATGTTAAACTGACCTGTTATGGTCTTCTGAAACAGTTGATAGATGTATTTTATAACTTAAAAACGGGACAGATGCTAATGTGTTAGCATGTCTATGGCATTTTCAATGTTAAAGTTAGCATTAAGCTGTTGCAGTAGTCAGCACGTTTGTGTGCATTTGTTTTCTATATAATAATGGCTTAGTGTTTCTTGTCATAAAAGAGTCATGTGTATTACAAATTGTAATATTTTTAAATTTATTTTTGTTTATATCAATCAATCAATCAATTTTATTTATATAGCGCCAAATCACAACAAACAGTTGCCCCAAGGCACTTTATATTGTAAGGCAAGGCCATACAATAATTACGTAAAAACCCCAACGGTCAAAACGACCCCCTGTGAGCAAGCACTTGGCGACAGTGGGAAGGAAAAACTCCCTTTTAACAGGAAGAAACCTCCAGCAGAACCAGGCTCAGGGAGGGGCAGTCTTCTGCTGGGACTGGTTGGGGCTGAGGGAAAGAACCAAGAAAAAGACATGCTGTGGAGGGGAGCAGAGATCAATCACTAATGATTAAATGCAGAGTGGTGCATACAGAGCAAAAAGAGAAAGAAACACTCAGTGCATCATGGGAACCCCCCAGCAGTCTAAGTCTATAGCAGCATAACTAAGGGATGGTTCAGGGTCACCTGATCCAGCACTAACTATAAGCTTTAGCAAAAAGGAAAGTTTTAAGCCTAATCTTAAAAGTAGAGAGGGTGCCTGTCTCCCTGATCTGAATTGGGAGCTGGTTCCACAGGAGAGGAGCCTGAAAGCTGAAGGCTCTGCCTCCCATTCTACTCTTACAAACCCTAGGAACTACAAGTAAGCCTGCAGTCAAAGAGCGAAGTGCTCTATTGGGGTGATATGGTACTATGAGGTCCCTAAGATAAGATGGGACCTGATTATTCAAAACCTTATAAGTAAGAAGAAGAATTTTAAATTCTATTCTAGAATTAACAGGAAGCCAATGAAGAGAGGCCAATATGGGTGAGATATGCTCTCTCCTTCTAGTCCCCGTTAGTACTCTAGCTGCAGCATTTTGAATTAACTGAAGGCTTTTCAGGGAACTTTTAGGACAACCTGATAATAATGAATTACAATAGTCCAGCCTAGAGGAAATAAATGCATGAATTAGTTTTTCAGCATCACTCTGAGACAAGACCTTTCTAATTTTAGAGATATTGCGTAAATGCAAAAAAGCAGTCCTACATATTTGTTTAATATGCGCTTTGAATGACATATCCTGATCAAAAATGACTCCAAGATTTCTCACAGTATTACTAGAGGTCAGGGTAATGCCATCCAGAGTAAGAATCTGGTTAGACACCATGTTTCTAAGATTTGTGGGGCCAAGTACAATAACTTCAGTTTTATCTGAGTTTAAAAGCAGGAAATTAGAGGTCATCCATGTCTTTATGTCTGTAAGACAATCCTGCAGTTTAGCTAATTGGTGTGTGTCCTCTGGCTTCATGGATAGATAAAGCTGGCTATCATCTGCGTAACAATGAAAATTTAAGCAATGCCGTCTAATAATACTGCCTAAGGGAAACATGTATAAAGTGAATAAAATTGGTCCTAGCACAGAACCTTGTGGAACTCCATAATTAACCTTAGTCTGTGAAGACGATTCCCCATTTACATGAACAAATTGTAATCTATTACATAAATATGATTCAAACCACCGCAGCGCAGTGCCTTTAATACCTATGGCATGCTCTAATCTCTGTAATAAAATGTTATGGTCAACAGTATCAAAAGCAGCACTGAGGTCTAACAGAACAAGCACAGAGATGAGTCCACTGTCTGAGGCCATAAGAAGATCATTTGTAACCTTCACTAATGCTGTTTCTGTACTATGATGAATTCTAAAACCTGACTGAAACTCTTCAAATAGACCATTCCTCTGCAGATGATCAGTTAGCTGTTTTACAACTACCCTTTCAAGAATTTTTGAGAGAAAAGGAAGGTTGGAGATTGGCCTATAATTAGCTAAGATAGCTGGGTCAAGTGATGGCTTTTTAAGTAATGGTTTAATTACTGCCACCTTAAAAGCCTGTGGTACATAGCCAACTAATAAAGATAGATTGATCATATTTAAGATCAAAGCATTAAATAATGGTAGGGCTTCCTTGAGCAGCCTGGTAGGAATGGGGTCTAATAGACATGTTGATGGTTTGGATGAAGCAACTAATGTCTAATAATAGATTAAATGCAGTGTTGAGGCTGTCATTCTCAGCATCTGTGTGGATGTTAAAATCGCCCACTATAATTATCTTATCTGAGCTAAGCACTAAGTCAGACAAAAGGTCTGAAAATTCACAGAGAAACTCACAGTAACGACCAGGAGGACGATAGATAACAACAAATAAAACTGGTTTTTGGGACTTCCAATTTGGATGGACAAGACTAAGAGTCAAGCTTTCAAATGAATTAAAGCTCTGTCTGGGTTTTTGATTAATTAATAAGATGGAATGGAAGATTGCTGCTAATCCTCCGCCTCGGCCCGTGCTACGAGCGTTCTGGCAGTTAGTGTGACTGGGGGGTGTTGACTCATTTAAACTAACATATTCATCCTGCTGTAACCAGGTTTCTGTAAGGCAGAATAAATCAATATGTTGATCAATTATTATATCATTTACTAACAGGGACTTAGAAGAGAGAGACCTAATGTTTAATAGACCACATTTAACTGTTTTAGTCTGTGGTGCAGTTGAAGGTGCTATATTATTTTTTCTTTTTGAATTTTTATGCTTAAATAGATTTTTGCTGGTTATTGGTGGTCTGGGAGCAGGCACCGTCTCTACGGGGATGGGGTAATGAGGGGATGGCAGGGGGAGAGAAGCTGCAGAGAGGTGTGTAAGACTACAACTCTGCTTCCTGGTCCCAACCCTGGATAGTCACGGTTTGGAGGATTTAAGAAAATTGGCCAGATTTCTAGAAATGAGAGCTGCTCCATCCAAAGTGGGATGGATGCCGTCTCTCCTAACAAGACCAGGTTTTCCCCAGAAGCTTTGCCAATTATCTATGAAGCCCACCTCATTTTTTGGACACCACTCAGACAGCCAGCAATTCAAGGAGAACATGCGGCTAAACATGTCACTCCCGGTCCGATTGGGGAGGGGCCCAGAGAAAACTACAGAGTCCGACATTGTTTTTGCAAAGTTACACACTGATTCAATGTTAATTTTAGTGACCTCCGATTGGCGTAACCGGGTGTCATTACTGCCGACGTGAATTACAATCTTACCAAATTTACGCTTAGCCTTAGCCAGCAGTTTCAAATTTCCTTCAATGTCGCCTGCTCTGGCCCCCGGAAGACAATTGACTATGGTTGCTGGTGTCGCTAACTTCACATTTCTCAAAACAGAGTCGCCAATAACCAGAGTTTGATCCTCGGCGGGTGTGTCGCCGAGTGGGGAAAAACGGTTAGAAATGTGAACAGGTTGGCGGTGTACACGGGGCTTCTGTTTAGGACTATGCTTCCTCCTCACAGTCACCCAGTCGGCCTGCTTTCCCGGCTGCTCGGGATCTGCCAGAGGGAAACTAACGGCGGCTAAGCTACCTTGGTCCGCACCGACTACAGGGGCCTGGCTAGCTGTAGAATTTTCCAAGGTGCGGAGCCGAGTCTCCAATTCGCCCAGCCTGGCCTCCAAAGCTACGAATAAGCTACACTTAGTACAAGTACCATTACTGCTAAAGGAGGCCGAGGAATAACTAAACATTTCACACCCAGAGCATAAAAGTGCAGGAGAGACAGGAGAAGCCGCCATGCTAAACCGGCTAAGAGCTAGTAGCTGCGCTAAGCTAGCGGATTCCTAAAAACACAAAGTGAATAATGTGTAAATAATTTAGAGGTGATTCAGTAGAGGGAGTGCTTTAGTTAAGGCACGTGAAGATTACACTGTGAAGCAAATCGTTATCTAGGTAACTAGAGCAATCTAACTGCGCATCTTAAACAGCTAACAGATACAGGAAAACATATTAATAATAATAATAGCAACAACAACAATAATAGTAATAATAACTAATAATGCTACAATACAATTTTAGAGAAAGAGACAAAAAGAACCTGATTAAAAACACAACAGAAAATATAAAACTAAATATAAAATATAAAAGATCAGGCTGCCTAGGTTAAATATACTTGGTTGTCCATTCAGCTGCTCCCGTTTTGTGTTCGGGGTCGCCACAGCGGATACAACCAGATCCGCATTGACATTTGGCACAGGTTTTACACCCGATGCCCCTCCTGATGCAACTCCAGTGTTACCTGGAGAAACACACACAGCCACTTGTGTTCCAAAGAGGTCTCCCATCCAAGTACTAACCAGGTCCCACACTGCTTAGCTTCTGAGATCTGACGGGATCAGGCTTACACAGAGCAGATCGGCTGCCAGTGCCTTATTTTCCACTCTATACACTCCACAATCATTAACAGCTGTTTAAATAGTTATGGTTTATTAACATTATACAATTCATTGATTTTCCCATATTTAACTTGTGTAGAAATCTGGGGATCAACATATACAACTTATATACAACCTTTGTTTATTCTGTTTTGCAGTATTTATACCCAGCCTCTCTCTCCACTCATCGGCAGTTCATTGTTGTAACCACGGTGGTAACTACTTGGCCAGCCAGAACTTATAGCTTGGTTGTATTCTGTGTTTTTGTTGCTACTCTTTAAACCCTGTATTTATCTGTTTTTTTCCCTCTAGCCCAGCCACGCTCACCAGCCCTGCTCAGGCTAGTATTTGTCATTCCCTGCTCACTATGTGGAACCCTTTTACTTTTGCAATGAACCCTTTTTTTTTTTTTTTTTACTTTTATCTGTTTGGAGCCTGTGCGTAACAGAATGGACTGGCCACAACAATGGACCTCACAAACTCAGCCCAAAGAACTCTTGACAGCCAGGAAGCTCTGCTGGGTGAACATGAACAATTTCTCAGAGCTCTTTTTGAAAGCAGCTAAAACATGGCCGCCCAGGTCACGTAGTTGACTCATCAAATTTCCACTCTCGTCACCTAGTCTATTCGCCCTATTGACATTTCAAATCCCGCAAAACCTCGGAGAGGTCGCCGCGCTGCAAAATCTCAGTAACACTGAGAACTGCATTGAGACGCTCTGATCACACTGCACTTTAATCGCTGCACACAGACAACACAATTAACATCGCAACATAAAACTATTTTTATATTGTGCCTAAAACTCTTGTGAATATATTCTCTGGGTTTATAGACATTGTTATTGCGTTTATTTTATGTAAACATGCAAGAATCACAGGCTGTCTTTCCGTTATTTTCAAAGGGAGCTGCTGTGAGCTACAATCGCTTCCTGTTCATGTCATTCTGGGGGAAACTGAAGTTTGCGCTTTAACGTCTTGATTATTGTTCTTTACAACACTGTTTGTCCTCTTTGTTTGAGACTAATTTATAATATGTCTGAAATTCGGTTTGCGTTTATTAAATTCCACGCAGATTAAATGTAACAGACACGGATTATTTGTTATAATTGTTTTAGCAAGTTTTTAGGGTATCATGCAGCAGTGTCTTATCAACGTGACGAAAATCATAAAAAAAAAATACATTTTTGTAGTATATTAATTTACAACTGTCATCGTGTTGACTCTCTATATGTTGTTGACTGCAGCGACTCTCTGGCACGCAAGGGATTATGGGATACGTCAATAGGGTGAATGGCTTCAACCCCTGCAACAGAACATAATGGAATCCTGAACCTTTTTGTGGGAGGATGTGAATTTGTGTCATGGACCTTTGCTGCAGTGTGCCTGACAGGGTTTTTCTCTATATTGTCAATATATGTACAACCCCTGGCAAAAATTATGGAATCACCGGCCTCAGAGGATGTTCATTCAGTTGTTTAATTTTGTAGAAAAAAAGCAGATCACAGACATGACACAAAACTAAAGTCATTTCAAATGGCAACTTTCTGGCTTTAAGAAACACTATAAGAAATCAAGAAAAAAAGATTGTGGCAGTCAGTAACGGTTACTTTTTTAGACCAAGCAGAGGAAAAAAATATGGAATCACTCAATTCTGAGGAAAAAATTATGGAATCACCCTGTAAATTTTCATCCCCCAAATTAACACCTGCATCAAATCAGATCTGCTCATTGACATTGACCCTATACCATGACATTGACCCTATGTGTCTTTTTGCAAGGAATGTTTTTGCAGTTTTTGCTCTATGGCAAGATGCATTATCATCTTGAAAAATGATTTCATCATCCCCAAACATCCTTTCAATTGTCCAAAATATCAACATAAACTTCCTGGGACCAGGAAGCAGAGTTGTAGTCTTACACACCTCTCTGCAGCTTCTCTCCCCCTGCCATCCCCTCATTACCCCATCCCCGTAGAGACGGTGCCTGCTCCCAGACTACCAATAACCAGCAAAAATCTATTTAAGCATAAAAATTCAAAAAGAAAAAATAATATAGCACCTTCAACTGCACCACAGACTAAAACAGTTAAATGTGGTCTATTAAACATTAGGTATCTCTCTTCTAAGTCCCTGTTGGTAAATGATATAATAATTGATCAACATATTGATTTATTCTGCCTTACAGAAACCTGGTTACAGCAGGATGAATATGTTAGTTTAAATGAGTCAACACCCCCGAGTCACACTAACTGTCAGAATGCTCGTAGCACGGGCCGGGGCGGAGGATTAGCAGCAATCTTCCATTCCAGCTTATTAATTAATCAAAAACCCAGACAGAGCTTTAATTCATTTGAAAGCTTGACTCTTAGTCTTGTCCATCCAAATTGGAAGTCCCAAAAACCAGTTTTATGTGTTATTATCTATCGTCCACCTGGTCGTTACTGTGAGTTTCTCTGTGAATTTTCAGACCTTTTGTCTGACTTAGTGCTTAGCTCAGATAAGATAATTATAGTGGGCGATTTTAACATCCACACAGATGCTGAGAATGACAGCCTCAACACTGCATTTAATCTATTATTAGACTCTATTGGCTTTGCTCAAAAAGTAAATGAGTCCACCCACCACTTTAATCATATCTTAGATCTTGTTCTGACTTATGGTATGGAAATAGAAGACTTAACAGTATTCCCTGAAAACTCCCTTCTGTCTGATCATTTCTTAATAACATTTACATTTACTCTGATGGACTACCCAGCAGTGGGGAATAAGTTTCATTACACTAGAAGTCTTTCAGAAAGCGCTGTAACTAGGTTTAAGGATATGATTCCTTCTTTATGTTCTCTAATGCCATATACCAACACAGTGCAGAGTAGCTACCTAAACTCTGTAAGTGAGATAGAGTATCTCGACAATAGTTTTACATCCTCACTGAAGACAACTTTGGATGCTGTAGCTCCTCTAAAAAAGAGAGCTTTAAATCAGAAGTGCCTGACTCCGTGGTATAACTCACAAACTCGTAGCTTAAAGCAGATAACCTGTAAGTTGGAGAGGAAATGGCGTCTCACTAATTTAGAAGATCTTCACTTAGCCTGTAAAAAGAGTCTGTTGCTCTATAAAAAAGCCCTCCGTAAAGCTAGGACATCTTTCTATTCATCACTAATTGAAGAAAATAAGAACAACCCCAGGTTTCTTTTCAGCACTGTAGCCAGGCTGACAAAGAGTCAGAGCTCTATTGAGCTGAGTATTCCATTAACTTTAACTAGTAATGACTTCATGACTTTCTTTGCTAACAAAATTTTAACTATTAGAGAAACAATTACTCATAACCATCCCAAAGACGTATCGTTATCTTTGGCTGCTTTCAGTGATGCCGGTATTTGGTTAGACTCTTTCTCTCCGATTGTTCTGTCTGAGTTATTTTCATTAGTTACTTCATCCAAACCATCAACATGTTTATTAGACCCCATTCCTACCAGGCTGCTCAAGGAAGCCCTACCATTATTTAATGCTTCGATCTTAAATATGATCAATCTATCTTTGTTAGTTGGCTATGTACCACAGGCTTTTAAGGTGGCAGTAATTAAACCATTACTTAAAAAGCCATCACTTGACCCAGCTATCTTAGCTAATTATAGGCCAATCTCCAACCTTCCTTTTCTCTCAAAAATTCTTGAAAGGGTAGTTGTAAAACAGCTAACTGATCATCTGCAGAGGAATGGTCTATTTGAAGAGTTTCAGTCAGGTTTTAGAATTCATCATAGTACAGAAACAGCATTAGTGAAGGTTACAAATGATCTTCTTATGGCCTCGGACAGTGGACTCATCTCTGTGTTTGTTCTGTTAGACCTCAGTGCTGCTTTTGATACTGTTGACCATAAAATTTTATTACAGAGATTAGAGCATGCCATAGGTATTAAAGGCACTGCGCTGTGGTGGTTTGAATCATATTTGTCTAATAGATTACAATTTGTTCATGTAAATGGGGAATCTTCTTCACAGACTAAAGTTAATTATGGAGTTCCACAAGGTTCTGTGCTAGGACCAATTTTATTCACTTTATACATGCTTCCCTTAGGCAGTATTAGACGGTATTGCTTAAATTTTCATTGTTACGCAGATGATACCCAGCTTTATCTATCCATGAAGCCAGAGGACACACACCAATTAGCTAAACTGCAGGATTGTCTTACAGACATAAAGACATGGATGACCTCTAATTTCCTGCTTTTAAACTCAGATAAAACTGAAGTTATTGTACTTGGCCCCACAAATCTTAGAAACATGGTGTCTAACCATATCCTTACTGTGGATGGCATTACCCTGACCTCTAGTAATACTGTGAGAAATCTTGGAGTCATTTTTGATCAGGATATGTCATTCAAAGCGCATATTAAACAAATATGTAGGACTGCTTTTTTGCATTTACGCAATATCTCTAAAATCAGAAAGGTCTTGTCTCAGAGTTTTGAATAATCAGGTCGCATCTTATCTTAGGGACCTCGTAGTACCATATCACCCCAATAGAGCGCTTCGCTCTCAGACTGCAGGCTTACTTGTAGTTCCTAGGGTTTGTAAGAGTAGAATGGGAGGCAGAGCCTTCAGCTTTCAGGCTCCTCTCCTGTGGAACCAGCTCCCAATTCAGATCAGGGAGACAGATATCCTCTCTACTTTTAAGATTAGGCTTAAAACTTTCCTTTTTGCTAAAGCTTATAGTTGGGGCTGGATCAGGTGACCCTGAACCATCCCTTAGTTATGCTGCTATAGACATAGACTGCTGGGGGGTTCCCATGATGCACTGTTTCTTTCTCTTTTTGCTCTGTATGCACCACTCTGCATTTAATCATTAGTGATCGATCTCTGCTCCCCTCCACAGCATGTCTTTTTCCTGGTTCTCTCCCTCAGCCCCAACCAGTCCCAGCAGAAGACTGCCCCTCCCTGAGCCTGGTTCTGCTGGAGGTTTCTTCCTGTTAAAAGGGAGTTTTTCCTTCCCACTGTAGCCAAGTGCTTGCTCACAGGGGGTCGTTTTGACTGTTGGGGTTTTACATAATTATTGTATGGCCTTGCCTTACAATATAAAGCGCCTTGGGGCAACTGTTTGTTGTGATTTGGCGCTATATAAAAAAATTGATTGATTGATTGATTGATGATGTAATGACAGCCATCTCCCCAGTGCCTTTACCTGACATGCAGCCCCATATCATCAATGACTGTGGAAATGTACATGTTCTCTTCAGGCAGTCATCTTTATAAATCTCATTGGAAAGGCACCAAACAAAAGTTCCAGCATCATCACCTTGCCCAATGCAGATTCGAGATTCATCACTGAATATGACTTTCATCCAGTCATCCACAGTCCACGATTGCTTTTCCTTAGCCCATTGTAACCTTGTTTTTTCTGTTTAGGTGTTAATGATGCCTTTCGTTTAGCTTTTCTGTATGTAAATCCCATTTCCTTTAGGCGGTTTCTTACAGTTCGGTCACAGACGTTGACTCCAGTTTCCTCCCATTTCCTTCATTTGTTTTGTTGTACATTTTTCGATTTTTGAGACATATTGCTTTAAGTTTTCTGTCTTGACGTTTTGATGTCTTCCTTGGTCTACCAGTATGTTTGCCTTTAACAACCTTCCCATGTTGTTTGTATTTGGTCCAGAGTTTAGACACAGCTGACTGTGAACAACCAACATCTTTTGCAACATTGCGTGATGATTTACTCTCTTTTAAGAGTTTGATAATCCTCTCCTTTGTTTCAATTGACATCTCTCGTGTTGGAGCCATGATTCATGTCAGTCCACTTGGTGCAACAGCTCTCCAAGGTGTGTTCACTCCTTTTTAGATGCAGACTAACGAGCAGATCTGATATGATACAGGTGTTAGTTTTGGGGATGAAAATTTACAGGGTGATTCCATAATTTTTTCCTCAGAATTGAGTGAGTCCATATTTTTTTCCTCTGCTTGGTCTAAAAAAGTAACCGTTACTGAATGCCACAATCTTTTTTTATTGATTTCTTATAGTGTTTCTTAAAGCCAGAAAGTTGCCATTTGAAATGACTTTAGTTTTGTGTCATGTCTGTGATCTGCTTTTTTTCTACAAAATTAAACAACTGAATGAACATCCTCCGAGGCCGGTGATTCCATAATTTTTGCCAGGGATTGTATTATCAAATATTAATGTCTTCGCTTTGATGTACTCTCTGTAATCATGTCTTTGATACATCCAGGCCCGAGGCGTCGGCTACATCCGAGGCTAACAGTGGCTACGTCGGCGGCTAGCAGCAGCTACATCCAAGGCTGCCGGCGGAGGCATCGGTGGAGGCGGTTCATCCAGGCCCGAGGCATCGGTGGTGGCGATACATCCAGGCCCGAGGCGTCGGCTACATCCGAGGCTAACAGCGACTACGTCCGCGGCTAGCAGCGGCTACATTCGGGGCTGGCGGTGGCGGCAACCGAGGCTGGCGGCGGTAACATCTGAGGCCACCTACGGCTACATTCCTGGCTGATGGCGGCTACATCCGTGGCTAGCAGCGGCTACGACCGAGGCTGGGGGCGGCTGTGAACGAGGTCAGCAACGGGGAGGGTTGGTGCGCGGCGACCAGACCTGTGGTGGTGGAGGTTACGGGTGAGAATTGTTTTTTGCAATTAACAGTGGCCATACTAAGCCACGATAGTTAACATGGCACCACCCAAGAAAACGGAGAAACTTGAGGAAAATATAGAGGAGATAAAGACCTCAATAAACCAGATATTAAAAGACATGTCTAATTTAGACAGACAGTGGAGATTAAAGAACTCCAAAAACTGGTTAAAGAGAAGGACAAGATCATTAAGAAACTTGAACAACGTGTAGATGAACTTGAACAATTCACTAGAAAAGATGATGTTATAATATCTGGACTAGAAACAAGGCATCGGACATATGCAAGGGTGGTGGATTCTGGTGGAACCAGTGGGGAGAATGCACCACCTGAAGAACAACAATCATTGGAACAGCAAGTTACAAACTTTTTATATCAAAAAGGTGTTGACATCCATCAAGACACGATATCAGACTGCTATACTGTTCCAACTAAAGATAGAAAAAATAAACTGTCTAACATTGTTATACGATTTACAAGCAGAAAATATAAAAATGAATTATTAAGACAGGCAAAGAATTTGAAAGGAACGAGTGTCGACATAAATGAGCATCTAACAAAAAAAAAATGCAGATATTGCTATGGAAGCAAGACTATTAAAAAAACAGAAGCACACTGTTGCTACATGGGTCTGGAATTGTAGGGTGTGGATTAGCGTAAAAGAAGGAACAAACGGTATACAAATCAAAAACATGGAGGACCTTACAAAATACAGACCTGAATAGACAATCAAATATGACGTCTGTTGGTAATTGGACCAACAAAAAATTCTGATCAAACGTGGAAACAGATGATAAAATATATGACATAGACACTATATTGATGAAAGTATATCTGACTTAAAAACGATTGGTTGTGAGTATTATACGGTAGAACAGCTAAATAGTGAAAAAATTGCAGAAGATACCCTGTCCCTCATACATATAAACAGTCGAAGCTTGTATTGTAAAATGTCACAAATAAAAGATTATTTAAATCAGTTTAAAAATAGATTTAGTATTGTTGCAATCACTGAATCTTGGCTTAATGATGATCTCATGGCTGATGTCCAAATAGAGGGATATGAGCTGTATTTTGTGAATAGTAGAGATAAAAGGGGCGGTGGTGTTGCTCTGTACATTAAGGCAGATCTGATATGTACAATTGTAGAAGAAATGACAACTGTGGATGACGTCATAGAAATTGTAACAGTGGAACTTGTACATGAAACATCTAAGAATATTCTAATCAGTTGTGTATACAGAGCACCAGACACTTGTGTTGTGAAATTTACAGATAGAATAATAGAGTTATTCCACCAAATTAAAAACAAAACGCTTTTTATATGTGGAGACTTTAACATTAACATAGAAAGCTCCAGTTGCCAAAGAATAAGTGATTTTGTGAATTCAATGTATAGTTTGGGGTTATTCCACTTGATAACAAAACCAACCAGAATTACATCGCAAAGTGCAATGGTAATCGACAATATATTTACAAATAGAACAGATGAAATTATCAGGATTGGGATCTTGATGACAGATGTTAGCGATCATTTACCAGTTTTTTCAATATTTAAATATAAAAATAGGTACAAGAAAAAAACTGTTATAAACTTTAAAAGAGATAAGTCAGTAAAAGCCTTAGAGGCATTAAAATATGATCTTAAAAATCAAAATTGGGAAGAAGTTTATGTCAGTGATGTTAATGTAGCATATAACTCATTGATGAAAATATTGATGAAATCATATAATAAAAACTGTAAATTAATAGAAATTAGTAAGAAAAGAGTAAATAAACCATGGCTGACAAAGGGAATAAAAAATGCTTGTGCAAAGAAAAACTATTTATACAGGTGCTTTTTAAAAATGCAAAGGAAATAGAACACAGATACAAAAAATATAAAAATAAACTATTGACAATAATTAGGAAACAAAAAAAAAGATTATTATAGTGAACAATTAAATAAGAGTAAAGATAATATGAGGGCAACATGGGGAATTATAAAAAGTGTGATTGAAAGTGATGGAGCGAAAGCAACTTTTCCAAATTACTTTGTCAAAGAAAATAAAGAGATATATGACATAAAAGAAGTGGCAAATGGGTTTAATGATTTTTTTCAAATGTAGGATCAAGTCTGGTGGGAAATAAACCAATAGTAGAAGATACATTACATACACTTGTAAATACGGTCAATAGTATTTTCCTGGACAATGTGGAAAACGATGAAATAAGAAATATTGTAAAAAACTGTGTAAGCAAAAGATCGGCTTGACCATGAAGATTTAGACATGATGACTGTAAAAAGTATAATAGAAACTGTTATTGAACCATTCACTTATATCTGCAATCTGTCTCTGTCAACAGGGATTTTTCCAGATGAAATGAAAATTGCCAAGGTAGTCCCATTATATAGAAATGGAGACAAACATAATTTCTCTAATTACAGGCCAGTATCATTGCTTCCACAGTTTTCTAAAATTATGGAAAAAGTTTTTGTGACAAGGTTGGATAAATTCATTGAGAAACATCATATTTTAAATAATGCTCAGTGTGGATTCAGAACAAAACATTCGACAGCTATGGCAATTATGGAATTAATAGAGAAAATATCAACAACAATAGAAAATAAGGATTAATTTGTAAGTATTTTTATTGACTTGAAAAAGGCTTTTGATGTTCTTGACCACTCAAGATTGCTTCACAAGTTACAACAATATGGAATAAGAGGTATTGCACATCAGTGGGTAAAAAGCTACTTAGAAAACAGAAAACAGTTTGTTCAGATAAATAATACCAAATCAGAATTGTGTAATATTACTTATGGAGTACCACAAGGATCGGTACTTGGACCCAAACTGTTTATTTTGTATATCAATGATTTTGGGAATGTATCTAATGTGCTTGGTAGCATTTTATTTGCTCATGATACAACGCTGTTTTACTCTGGATCAGATATACAGGAAGTAGCACAAGTGATAAATACAGAATTGGAAAAGGTTAAACATTGGTTTGATATAAACAGACTGTCACTAAATATTAATAAGACAAATTTCATATTGTTTAATGACAGAGCAAAAAAATAAATAAATAAATAACATATTACAAATAGATGGAATGGATATACAAAGGGTAAAAGAAACAAAATTTTTAGGAGTCATGATTGATGAAGATCTTACATGGAAGTCACACATAAATTACATAAAAGGAAAAATAGCGAAAGCCATTGCTGTTTTGCATAAAGTAAAATATTCATTAAATAGTTATGGTTTATTAACATTGTACAATTCATTGATTTTCCCATATTTAACTTGTGTAGAAATCTGGGGATCAACATATACAACTTATATACAACATTTGTTTATTCTGCAGAAAAGGGCTTTAAGGGTGATTAGCAACAGTGGTTTTAGAGATCCATCTAATCCAATGTTCATTAAGTATAGGGTACTTAAATTTTGTGATTTGGTCGATTTGAAAATATTACAAACAATGTACCAAGCTAATAAAAATGCTTTACCAACAAACATTCAAAATATGTATGAGAAAAGAGTAAGTACTGTAGTTATAAATTGAAAGGAATAGATGTCTTTAGAAAACCAAGATTTAGAACCAAAGTAAAGGAACGGAGTATTGCAGTAAATGGTGTAAATTATGGAACAATCTCAACAAAGAAATTAAAGAATTAAGGTCGCTTAAATTATTTTAAAAACGTATTAAACTAGATGTATTAAGTAAGTATGAAACTGAAATAAGTCAGTGGGCTGTAAGGAAGTCAAAAAGGTAATTTGTTAATAATGTTTAAAATGTTTTAAGTTTAAAAATGTAACCTGTCAGAGATGTAATCTATTAAATAATGGTCATAATTATGAAATAAGTCAGTGGTATGTGACAAGTTAAAGAAATACAATCTGTTAAATAATGTCGAATAATGACGCTGGATATTGAAAGATTGTATTGTAAAAAGGGGCAGAAAATATAAGACTTGTTCTTCTCTCTGCTCCTTTTCATTCTGGTAATTGAGATGCTTTATTTCTGCTTTTCTGTTTTTTTTTTTCTTTTAAATGAATGAAATAAATATTGAAGAAAGAAAGAAAGATTCTGTTCTCTATTTTTCATATATACATATATGCATGTGTGAAAGTTCATGTACCATTATTCCTTTAAATAATTACTTAGTGTCAAAAGCAATCATATACACTGAATGGTTCAAGTGATCATTAAGACTGTCAAACGATAAAAGTGAGCAGATGATCTTTGACCATTCAATGTGCAGATTGTTTTGCCAGAATGTCAGACTGGTTGGCTAGGGTCATGTTTGGCTAATCGCAGATGTGCTCTTTTGATTAATGGTTCAGCCTTGAAGAAGAGCATTGTAACTGGAACACGGTTCAAGGGCTGGACATTGTTATGGAAAGCTTAGGAGACTGAGGACTCAAAAGCCATAACAGTTTTCATATCAATGTGAGACCAGACTTTGTGTCTTTCCATTGTTTTGTGATATTGTCACTCCTATATGTTGTATGTAACGATATTCAATAAAAAGGAGAAGCAAATGGGCGGGACCTTTAGGATGGACGACAGTTCTTTCTGAAGGAGCTTCTCATTGGTCCTCTCCTGTACAGGACAAAGAAATTCAGTGTCTCTTGCGTGATCATTTCTGTGTGTGTAAACTGAGTTCAGGTCCAACTCTGAACAACTCTGACAGTGCCCTAATGGCCCAGTCACACAACGATTCCTGAACGAAGGGAAAAAAGTTTTTAAAAAAAGTCACAATTCATTGAGAAAAGGTGGACGAAAGAGCTTTATCACCGAATACCCTGCGAAGCAAGAGCGCAAAAGGGACGAAAGAGGAACATAACAAAACCAAAGCTAATGATCTTGTTGTGTGGGCCGCTGAAGAGGAGGTACTGCTGGCCCACCACCACCAGTGGGCGCCCTGCCTGGAGTGCGGGCTCCAGGCACCAGAGGGCGCCGCCGCCTCACAGGAGCAGCCAAGGTGACAGCTGTCACCCATCACCTGAGACAGCTGACAGCAATCATCAGTGGGGTATATCAGCAGGACAGCATCTCCACCTCATTGCCGAGATATCGTTTCTACCTGAAAGGTAACGTATCAAAGCTGACGGAGTGTATCCTTTTGGATTAGTGCTTAGATTGTGGATTACTGTTCCAACAAGAGGTGGAGGTAACTTCCCTGCTATTCGGAGTCTTGGGTGCAAACGCGCCCCCATCTAACTGTTCTTTGTTCCTCGCCAGCAGTACCAGGTCCGACACGCGGAGGCAGTGGCCACCTGGGAGTTCGGGACTTGGCGGCTCCAGTATTCCCGGGGTCCTGTGGCGGAGGAAGCCGTGTGGTTCCGGTCTTACCTTGGAGAGGCGTCTCCTATCTTCGAGCCTGCCCACACGACACTTTTGTGAATTGACTGTTGTCCATTTCCATGATTGGTTGTATTCGTTGTGCACGTTCACAACAGTAAAGCCTTGTTATTTGACTTTCTCCATTGTCCGTTCATTTGCGCCCCCTGTTGTGGGTCCGTGTACTGACACTTTCCCAACAGGATATCTCGGCCAACGTCATGGATCCCGAGGGGCGTCAACCGGCTGTTGAACGGCCAATGGAAGAACAGGACGCGCAGGCGTCCGCAGGAGGGGTAATCGGTGAGTTGCAGTGGATCCTCACCGCTTTCACGACTCGGTTAGATTTGATGACCGAGCAGAATGTCCTCCTGAACCGCAGGGTGGAGGCTCTCGCCGCGCAGGTGGAAGCGCGCCCTCCGGGCGCCGCTGCGGCTCTCCCTCCCGTAGATCCTGTGCGTAACATAGACATTCCACTGGTTGTTCAACGACCTCTCCCACCTTCCCCGGAAGCATACATAAGCCCCCCAGAGCCGTACGGAGGCTGTGTGGAGACGTGCGCGGATTTTCTCATGCAGTGCTCACTCGTCTTTGCACAGCGTCCCGTCATGTACGCGACCGATGCTAGTAAAGTAGCTTATGTAATAAACCTGCTTCGCGGTGAGGCACGCGCTTGGGCTACAGCGCTCTGGGAGCAGAATTCACGGCTCCTTCTGACATACGATGGGTTTGTAAGGGAGCTCAGAACCGTGTTCGATCACCCTAATAGAGGCGAAACCGCTTCAACCGTGCTGCTGTCAATGAGACAGGGGCGTCGGAGTGCAGCTGCCTATGCAGTCGACTTCCGCATTGCGGCTGCGAGGTCCGGCTGGAATAGCACTGCCCTCCGCGCCGCCTTTGTAAACGGACTGTCTTTGGTTCTTAAGGAGCACCTGGTGGCTAAGGACGAACCGCGGGATTTAGATGGGCTCATCGATCTTGTCATACGGTTAGACAACCGGTTAGAAGAACGTCGGTGGGAACGAGACGAAGGGCGTGGCCGGGCACGCGCCGTCCCTCTCCCTTCCGGTTCCGACCGCGCTCCGCCTTCCCCGCGCTCCACGGCCCCTGCGCTCCGTGGGGCCACAGCTCCCCCTGCTGACGAAGCTATGGACACGAGTAGGGCAACATTTAGGGCACCAGATGCACAGAGGAGACGGGCCCATGGAGCTTGTTTTGTTTGTGGTGCAATAGAGCACCATATGAGAGACTGCCCCGAGCAGTTAAACTCCAACGCCCGCCCCTAGAAACTGGGCTAGGGGTGGGCCGAGACATTCACGTGGGACACACCCACATTGCCACATGACTCCCAGTTACGATCCTGTATGAGGACTCAACCCTGAAGGCCCCAACACTGGTGGACACGGGCTCTGAGGGGAATCTGCTGGACAGCAGATGGGCCAGGGAGATAGGGCTCCCTCTGGTGGCGCTTACCTCGCCTGTGCAGGTACGAGCACTAGATGGCTCCCTACTCCCTCCAATCACACATAAGACACCACCTGTAACTCTGGTGGTGTCAGGAAATCACCGGGAGGTGATCGAGTTTTTGTGACTCAGGCCACCTCCCGTGTGGTTTTAAGATTTCCCTGGATGTTGAAGCACAATCCCCGGATTGATTGGCCGTCCGGGGTAGTGGTTCAGTGGAGCGAGACCTGCCATCGGGTGTGTCTAGGTTCCTTGGTTCCTCCCGGCTCCCAAGCTAAGGAGGAGGTCAGAGTCCCGCCCAATCTGGGGACGGTGCCGGTGGAGTACCACGACCTTGTCGACGTGTTCAGCAAGGATCTGGCGCTCACACTTCCCCCCCACCGTCCGTATGATTGTGCCATTGATTTGGTTCCGGGCAGTGAGTTTCCGTCCAGCAGGCTGTACAACCTCTCCCGGCCTGAGCGCGAATCAATGGAGACCTACATCCGGGACTCATTAGCCGCCGGGTTGATCCGGAATTCCACCTCCCCGATGGGCGCAGGTTTCTTTTTTGTGGGCAAAAAAGACGGCGGACTTCGTCCATGCATTGATTATAGGGGGCTGAACGAGATCACGGTTCGCAACCGATACCCGTTGCCCCTGTTGGATTCGGTGTTCACACCCCTGCATGGAGCCCAAATCTTCACCAAGCTCAATCTTAGAAATGCGTATCATCTGGTTCGGATCCGGAAGGGAGACGAGTGGAAAACGGCATTTAACACCCCCTTAGGTCACTTTGAGTACCTGGTCATGCCGTTCGGCCTCACAAACGCCCCCGCGACGTTCCAAGCATTAGTTAATGATGTCTTGCGGGATTTCCTGCACCGGTTCGTCTTCGTCTATCTAGACGATATACTCATCTTTTCTCCGGATCCTGAGACTCATGTCCGGCATGTACGTCAGGTCCTGCAGCGGTTGTTGGAGAACCGGCTGTTTGTGAAGGGCGAGAAGTGTGAGTTCCACCGCACCTCTTTGTCCTTCCTGGGGTTCATCATCTCCTCCAACTCCGTCGCTCCTGATCCGGCCAAGGTTGCGGCGGTGAGAGACTGGCCCCAACCCACAAGCCGTAGGAAGTTGCAACAGTTCCTAGGCTTTGCTAATTTCTACAGGAGGTTCATTAAGGGCTACAGTCAGGTAGTTAGCCCCCTGACCTCACCAAAAGTCCCCTTCACCTGGTCGGATCGGTGCGATGCCGCATTCAAGGAGTTGAAACGGCGCTTCTCGTCTGCACCTGTTCTGGTGCAGCCCGATCCTAGTCGCCAGTTAGTGGTTGAAGTGGACGCCTCGGACTCAGGGATAGGAGCCGTGCTGTCCCAGAGCGGGAAGACCGATAAGGTCCTTCACCCGTGTGCCTATTTTTCCCGCAGGTTGACCCCAGCCGAACGGAACTATGACGTCGGCAATCGAGAGCTCCTTGCGGTGAAAGAGGCTCTTGAAGAGTGGAGACACCTGTTGGAGGGAACGTCCGTGCCATTCACGGTTTTCACTGACCACCGGAACCTGGAATATATCAGGACCGCCAAGCGGCTGAATCCCAGGCAAGCCCGCTGGTCACTGTTCTTTGGCCGTTTTGACTTCCGCATCACCTACCGGCCCGGGACCAAGAACCAGAAATCGGATGCCTTGTCCCGGGTACACGAAGACGAGGTCAAAACGGAGTTGTCGGATCCACCGGAACCCATCATCCCGGAGTCCACTATCGTGGCCACCCTCACCTGGGACGTAGAGAGAACCGTCCGGGAGGCCCTGGCACGAAGCCCGGACCCCGGGACCGGACCAAAGAACAGACTTTACGTCCCACCAGAGGCACGGGCTGCAGTCCTGGACTTCTGTCACGGCTCTAAGCTCTCCTGTCATCCAGGGGTGCGAAGAACCGTGGCAGTTGTCCGGCAGCACTTCTGGTGGGCGTCCCTGGAGGCCGACGTCCGAGACTATATCCAGGCCTGTACCACCTGCGCCAGGGGCAAGGCCGACCATCGCAAGGCTCCGGGACTGCTACAGCCGCTGCCCGTGCCTCATCGCCCCTGGTCCCACATCGGCCTGGATTTTGTCACGGGCCTCCCGCCATCCCAGGGAAACACCGTCATCCTCACGATAGTGGACCGATTCTCCAAGGCGGCCCACTTCGTGGCCGTCCCGAAGCTCCCAACGGCCCAGGAGACAGCGGACCTCCTGGTCCACCACGTCGTCCGCCTGCATGGGATACCATCAGACATCGTCTCCGATCGCGGTCCCCAGTTCTCCTCACACGTCTGGAGGAGCTTCTGCCGGGAACTGGGGGCCACGGTCAGTCTCTCATCCGGGTATCACCCCCAGACCAACGGGCAAGCAGAGCGGGCTAATCAAGAAACGGAGCAAACACTACGTTGTGTGACAGCCGCGCACCCGGCGGCCTGGAGTACTCATCTGGCCTGGATCGAGTACGCCCACAACAGTCAAGTGTCATCAGCCACCGGCCTCTCCCCCTTTGAGGTGTGTTTGGGGTATCAGCCCCCACTATTCCCGGTGGTTGAGGGAGAGGTCGGTGTGCCCTCGGTCCAGACCCACCTGCGGAAGTGCCGTCGGGTGTGGCGTGCCGCCCGTTCTGCTTTGTTGAAGGCCCGGATGAGGGCGAAGACCCATGCAGACCGGCGGCGAACCCCGGCCCCTACGTATCGCCCCGGGCAGGAAGTGTGGTTGTCCACCAAGGACATTCCACTGCAAGTGGCCTCCCCAAAACTGCAAGATAGATACATAGGTCCGTTTAAGATTCTCAAGGTCATCAATCCCGGATGGATCCGCAGTGAGGCTGGAAGCCGAAGCCTCACTGCGGATCCCTCCGGTATTTCATGTGTCAAAGATCAAGCCCCATCACACCTCGCCCCTCTGTGCACCCGGTCCGGCACCACCTCCTGCCCGGATCATCGATGCCGAGCCGGCTTGGACAGTGCGCCGGCTGTTGGACGTCCGACGGATGGGCCGGGGCTTTCAATATCTGGTGGACTGGGAGGGGTACGGTCCCGAAGAACGCTCCTGGGTGAAGAGGAGCTTCATCCTGGATCCGGCCCTCCTGGCCGACTTTTACCTTCGCCACCCGGACAAACCCGGTCGGGCGCCAGGAGGCGCCCGTTGAGGGGGGGGTCCTGTTGTGTGGGCCGCTGAAGAGGAGGTACTGCTGGCCCACCACCACCAGTGGGCGCCCTGCCTGGAGTGCGGGCTCCAGGCACCAGAGGGCGCCGCCGCCTCACAGGAGCAGCCAAGGTGACAGCTGTCACCCATCACCTGAGACAGCTGACAGCAATCATCAGTGGGGTATATCAGCAGGACAGCATCTCCACCTCATTGCCGAGATATCGTTTCTACCTGAAAGGTAACGTATCAAAGCTGACGGAGTGTATCCTTTTGGATTAGTGCTTAGATTGTGGATTACTGTTCCAACGAGAGGTGGAGGTAACTTCCCTGCTATTCGGAGTCTTGGGTGCAAACGCGCCCCCATCTAACTGTTCTTTGTTCCTCGCCAGCAGTACCAGGTCCGACACGCGGAGGCAGTGGCCACCTGGGAGTTCGGGACTTGGCGGCTCCAGTATTCCCGGGGTCCTGTGGCGGAGGAAGCCATGTGGTTCCGGTCTTACCTTGGAGAGGCGTCTCCTATCTTCGAGCCTGCCCACATGACACTTTTGTGAATTGACTGTTGTCCATTTCCATGATTGGTTGTATTCGTTGTGCACGTTCACAACAGTAAAGCCTTGTTATTTGACTTTCTCCATTGTCCGTTCATTTGCGCCCCCTGTTGTGGGTTCGTGTACTGACACTTTCCCAACAGATCTTCACGCTTTAAATGAAATGCGCCCCATTAATATTTATTAATTTTCCCTAGCAACGACATGCAATTGGTTATTTCGCTGCACTTCAAGGGCGCTTTGAATAACCGCCCAAGACGAGGAATGATACGTTCTCTGCTTCTGTCGGTGGAAATGCACTGTTGAATGAGAGTCAGTTGGAGGAAGTGTTGTTTTAATCATTCATGTTACATGTAGGCACATACTATTAAGTAAAACTGACATTGATAATACTTTTTAAATATATATATTATGACTTTTCCCCTCCACATCTAGGAGGGCAGCGCCCGAGCGCCCCCTATGGGCCAGCCGCCACTGCGTGACATGTATCAAGCAGTGCGCACCTGCCCATTTCTGGCGTATGCCTGACGTGATCTTGATAAATGCGGCGGGTGGAAACGACCGTAATTATAATAAACACGCCCATAAATATTCAGACTCCGCTTCAGACACACCCTCGTTTTACGACATGGAAGCCAGGAAGACGGCAAAGAAAAAGAACTTCACCAATCACGACGCGTGCCAACAGAGTGCCGAAAGTGGCCGTGGTATCAATTGTTTTGTAGTATATAATCAATAAAGTGTTACAGTGGTCCCTCGTTTATCGTGGGAGTTACATTCTAAAAAATAGCCCGTAATACCCGAAACTGCGACGTAGTGAGCGTTATTTTTTACAATTATTATAGACGTTTCAAAGCTGCAAAACCCCTGTAAACCCACATTATACACTTTCACAATCAGGCATGAACATTTTCTCACTTTTCTTTCATGTGTAAACACTCTCAAAGTTCAAACCTAGTAGGAAAATAAAACCAAACTGTTTTCAGGCCTAAATATTTGTTTGAGAAATAAAAATAGAACGTTTTCCTATAAATAATTATGATAGCATTTAGAACTAACGAATTTAATTATAACGATCAACGAACGAGGTTGGACACATAAGAAATTATTAATAGTGACTGACCAGTATTCCACAGATCGGGCCTGCGTCCTGGCGCCGCGCATTTTCCACTTGCACCTCGCAGCAGCAGGTGCTGTTTCCGTGTGAGAAACACAGTTATGAGTAGGCCTAGTTGTTGGCGCTATTTCTTCGTCTGGGCGAGAGGATTCTTATAAACAGACACGCAGAACACTGTAAAAAAAATTAATAGCATGCAAAATTGGACTAAATACTCCGCGAGACTGCGAGGCCACGTTATAGCGAGGGACCACTGTATTCTCTTTTCACATGTCAGTAATTCTTGACATGTGGATATTTGCTCACTCAATTAATAAGACACGCCTAATTTGTCAGATTTCTTTATTTTTAAAATGTACCTCTTTCTTTATTGTATTGTGACAAACGAATGGAGACGACAAAACCTGATTGCAGCACGGGCGAATTAAGGGAATGACATCAGTACAGTTGTTATTATCAATTTCATAGTCTAAAACGTCACACCACATAAAGTTAAGGTCAGCGCTGCTCTGGCTCCAGGCTCGACGTCTGGAGAAAAAGGCGAGCAGCGCTTTCCTTCCTGTCAGCGCTGTGGCCACGGATCGTGCTCCATAACAATCCCGCAACAGCGGGATTTGTATTATTATGTAGTATAATCAGGAAAGTGTTATTTATGTAACATATGCATTGATTTGTATAATGGCACTGTTTTATCATGTTGATCATCTTCATTTCTATGTGGATTCCAGCGCTGGCTCATTTTGGTGTATAATTTACACCACCTCTCGACCTGGTGTATATTTTCAGCGCAGCGTACGCCAACGACCACATTGATAAATGCCAAGTAGCGCAGCCGTTTTGGCGTACACCCCATATACGCTCAAATATCGCCGTACGCAACGTTGATACATGAGGCCCACTGTGTGTAATTATTGTGAATTGTTTTAGATAAAACTGTCAAGGTCATAGTTGCTGGCGCGCCAACATTTTAAAGTGTGGAGTTAAGAAACTGAGAAATAAGTGCACATTAAACGGTGTCTGCTCCCAGACCACCAATAACCAGCAAAAATCTATTTAAGCATAAAAATTCAAAAAGAAAAAATAATATAGCACCTTCAACTGCACCACAGACTAAAACAGTTAAATGTGGTCTATTAAACATTAGGTCTCTCTCTTCTAAGTCCCTGTTGGTAAATGATATAATAATTGATCAACATATTGATTTATTCTGCCTTACAGAAACCTGGTTACAGCAGGATGAATATGTTAGTTTAAATGAGTCAACACCCCCGAGTCACACTAACTGTCAGAATGCTCGTAGCACGGGCCGGGGCGGAGGATTAGCAGCAATCTTCCATTCCAGCTTATTAATTAATCAAAAACCCAGACAGAGCTTTAATTCATTTGAAAGCTTGACTCTTAGACTTGTCCATCCAAATTGGAAGTCCCAAAAACCAGTTTTATTTGTTATTATCTATCATCCACCTGGTCGTTACTGTGAGTTCCTCTGTGAATTTTCAGACCTTTTGTCTGACTTAGTGCTTAGCTCAGATAAGATAATTATAGTGGGCGATTTTAACATCCACACTGATGCTGAGAATGACAGCCTCAACACTGCATTTAATCTGTTATTAGACTCTATTGGCTTTGCTCAAAATGTAAATGAGTCCACCCACCACTTTAATCATATCTTAGATCTTGTTCTGACTTATGGTATGGAAATAGAAGACTTAACAGTATTCCCTGAAAACTCCCTTCTGTCTGATCATTTCTTAATAACATTTACATTTACTCTGATGGACTACCCAGCAGTGGGGAATAAGTTTCATTACACTAGAAGTCTTTCAGAAAGCGCTGTAACTAGGTTTAAGGATATGATTCCTTCTTTATGTTCTCTAATGCCATATACCAACACAGTGCAGAGTAGCTACCTAAACTCTGTAAGTGAGATAGAGTATCTCGTCAATAGTTTTACATCCTCATTGAAGACAACTTTGGATGCTGTAGCTCCTCTGAAAAAGAGAGCTTTAAATCAGAAGTGCCTGACTCCGTGGTATAACTCACAAACTCGTAGCTTAAAGCAGATAACCCGTACGTTGGAGAGGAAATGGCGTCTCACTAATTTAGAAGATCTTCACTTAGCCTGGAAAAAGAGTCTGTTGCTCTATAAAAAAGCCCTCCGTAAAGCTAGGACATCTTTCTATTCATCACTAATTGAAGAAAATAAGAACCCCAGGTTTCTTTTCAGCACTGTAGCCAGGCTGACAAAGAGTCAGAGCTCTATTGAGCTGAGTATTCCATTAACTTTAACTAGTAATGACTTCATGACTTTCTTTGCTAACAAAATTTTAACTATTAGAGAAAAAATTACTCATAACCATCCCAAAGACAAATCGTTATCTTTGGCTGCTTTCAGTGATGCCGGTATTTGGTTAGACTCTTTCTCTCCGATTGTTCTGTCTGAGTTATTTTCATTAGTTACTTCATCCAAACCATCAACATGTTTATTAGACCCCATTCCTACCAGGCTGCTCAAGGAAGCCCTACCATTATTTAATGCTTCGATCTTAAATATGATCAATCTATCTTTGTTAGTTGGCTATGTACCACAGTCTTTTAAGGTGGCAGTAATTAAACCATTACTTAAAAAGCCATCACTTGACCCAGCTATCTTAGCTAATTATAGGCCAATCTCCAACCTTCCTTTTCTCTCAAAAATTCTTGAAAGGGTAGTTGTAAAACAGCTAACTGATCATCTGCAGAGGAACGGTCTATTTGAAGAGTTTCAGTCAGGTTTTAGAATTCATCATAGTATAGAAACAGCATTAGTGAAGGTTACAAATGATCTTCTTATGGCCTCGGACAGTGGACTCATCTCTGTGCTTGTTCTGTTAGACCTCAGTGCTGCTTTTGATACTGTTGACCATAAAATTTTATTACAGAGATTAGAGCATGCCATAGGTATTAAAGGCACTGAGCTGCGGTGGTTTGAATCATATTTGTCTAATAGATTACAATTTGTTCATGTAAATGGGGAATCTTCTTCACAGACTAAAGTTAATTATGGAGTTCCACAAGGTTCTGTGCTAGGACCAATTTTATTCACTTTATACATGCTTCCCTTAGGCAGTATTATTAGACGGTATTGCTTAAATTTTCATTGTTACGCAGATGATACCCAGCTTTATCTATCCATGAAGCCAGAGGACACACACCAATTAGCTAAACTGCAGGATTGTCTTACAGACATAAAGACATGGATGACCTCTAATTTCCTGCTTTTAAACTCAGATAAAACTGAAATTATTGTACTTGGCCCCACAAATCTTAGAAACATGGTGTCTAACCAGATCCTTACTCTGGATGGCATTACCCTGACCTCTAGTAATACTGTGAGAAATCTTGGAGTCATTTTTGATCAGGATATGTCATTCAAAGCGCATATTAAACAAATATGTAGGACTGCTTTTTTGCATTTACGCAATATCTCTAAAATTAGAAAGGTCTTGTCTCAGAGTGATGCTGAAAAACTAATTCATGCATTTATTTCCTCTAGGCTGGACTATTGTAATTCATTATTATCAGGTTGTCCTAAAAGTTCCCTAAAAAGCCTTCAGTTAATTCAAAATGCTGCAGCTAGAGGACTAACGGGGACTAGAAGGAGAGAGCATATCTCACCCATATTGGCCTCTCTTCATTGGCTTCCTGTTAATTCTAGAATAGAATTTAAAATTCTTCTTCTTACTTATAAGGTTTTGAATAATCAAGTCCCATCTTATCTTAGGGACCTCGTAGTACCATATCACCCCAATAGAGCGCTTCGCTCTCAGACTGCAGGCTTACTTGTAGTTCCTAGGGTTTGTAAGAGTAGAATGGGAGGCAGAGCCTTCAGCTTTCAGGCTCCTCTCCTGTGGAACCAGCTCCCAATTCAGATCAGGGAGACAGACACCCTCTCTACTTTTAAGATTAGGCTTAAAACATTCCTTTTTGCTAAAGCTTATAGTTAGGGCTGGATCAGGTGACCCTGAACCATCCCTTAGTTATGCTGCTATAGACGTAGACTGCTGGGGGGTTCCCATGATGCACTGTGTCTTTCTCTTTTTGCTCTGTATGCACCACTCTGCATTTAATCATTAGTGATCGATCTCTGCTCCCCTCCACAGCATGGTTTTTTCCTGGTTCTCTCCCTCAGCCCCAACCAGTCCCAGCAGAAGACTGCCCCTCCCTGAGCCTGGTTCTGCTGGAGGTTTCTTCCTGTTAAAAGGGAGTTTTTCCTTCCCACTGTAGCCAAGTGCTTGCTCACAGGGAGTCGTTTTGACCGTTGGGGTTTTACATAATTATTGTATGGCCTTGCCTTACAATATAAAGCGCCTTGGGGCAACTGTTTGTTGTGATTTGGCGCTATATAAAAAAAAATTGATTGATTGATTGATTGATTGATTAATCAATGTTGTACATGTATATAAGTGTGAGTCGGTGTCCAGGGTAAAAGACAGAGTATTTTGAGGGAGAATTCTGAAATAGATCTGTTGATGAAATAGAACTTTTCAGCTTGGTTTGATGATAACTCAAAGACAATAAATACTATTGTCTTCCTACTTTCCATATTGAATGATCATGTAACTGGGATGAAGTGGTTAAAATATGGTTGATTTTTGTACACTGGATAAGGTGTAAAAGTTGATTAGTTTTGCCTACTTAACGGATTTTAAGCAAAGCTGATCAAGATTATATTCCATTAATGATTGGTTTATTGTTGTGTGATATATTTTTTGTGTGTTGTTGGTTTGAAATTTGTGTGAGGTGATTATTTTCTGTCTGGGGAAAAAAAAAAAGAAGAAAATTCAGATTGACTGCTTCAATTGAACATTGCAGTATTTGGCTAATCTTGCCTCAGTAATCATGAATGAGCTACTGTGGAACTGACCACTTGAGATCAATGAGTTCCAGCGGGTATTCATGAACTCGTCTGGAAACAGGCTCATCTCGGCAATAACGACTTTGGGTTATAAAATATTTCTATGAATCAGTTCCCCAGTATACATATTAAATACTGCTAAAAGATTGAAAAATTTTGATTGACTGATCCACTAATTTTTTGATGGCACATAACAGACAGAAGGGAGCAGTGGTTGTGGTAGATTCTCTGAGGACTATTAAAAACTGATTGTGAGACTGTGACTGCATACCCGGTTCTTGACCTCTGGGTCCCAAACAACCTGACAGAAGGTTGGTGAAAGAGAGAAAAAAAAATGTCTCCTATCAGTTCACTGTACTTAATAGTTCCGTTGAGGTCTACGGGTCTACATGTGTGTATAATATGTTGCGTGTAATGTAACACAGGTCTTCTTTGGACCTGTGGAAGTTTTTTGGTTTTTATTTGAGAAGAGTTGGGTTATTTTGCTTGTTTGTAGTAGCAGTTGTGGTATTCTGTTCTTGGTCTGGGGTGTTGGAGGAGGAGCGTGTACACACACAGCTGCTGAGGGAAGCTCTAAATGTTCACTTCCCCCCTCCTCCTCCTCCTCTCCCCGCCGCTCCACACCCCCACAACTTGAGGGAGGATTTGAGAAACACTGCAGCAATGTTTTGTTGTGCTTTAACACATGAAATACAGGGGTTTTACATGTAATTGATACTAGTGTTTTAAAAGTGTTTGTTACTGTTACACTTAGAGAGATGTTGTTTATTTGGTGTAATCAATTCCAGCTTTAATGTTGTTTTGTATTATGTTGCATTGACGTTACCAAATACATTCAGTGTTCTATTTCTTGAAGCGTGATTTGTTTTGGGAACAAAGTGTAATTTATCACTCTGGTCAAAGAGCAGTGCAGAAGGTTGTACAGTGTGTGAACAGTAAAACTGGGCTGATTATTGTAACATGTTTATAGAGCTCCTGTTAGACACATTAATGTTGGTGAGGGTGAATTGACAGCAATGTAGAAGCAACAAATAATGAGAACTCAATATTTTGATCATCCTGTGTTTTGATTGAACTAATGTGAACTCTTAAGTGATGCAACTAACCCCTGCAACAAATCAAACAAGAAACTGCAGGCTTTCATAAAGCCCTGAAGACCAATGAAGTGCTTATTAATTATTTTTTGATACATGCAGATTAAGTTAGGCTTTAAAGGATAGAGATTGTTGGACAACTTTTCACTTTATTATTGTCCATTCTGACCCATAGTTATTCCTGCAAACCAAGTATTGCTTGTGTATCCGATTCTGTCATTATTTTTATTCTATTTATTGTTGGTGTTTAAGCATTGATTAATCCAACAGATCCACTCTGGGATTAATAGAATAGAATAATCTATTCTGGGATAAATTTCTAAAAGATACTTCAATTCCCTTTCAAAGATCCTGTATGTTTAATGTTCTGTGCAATTAAAACTGTTTTGATATGACACCTCTTAATGGGTGTTCCCCCACCCCTTGGAACCCCTGCCTAGTATGGAAGGCTGCGAGCCCATGACGGGTAAGATCCCATCTTAAACCCTGGGACAACCTAAGGCAGGCCCAGTCACGATTACTCGACCTTGTCTCTGTGACGCTCTGACTCACTAGGACATGGGGGGATGGCACTGGGGTACTATGGTGGGGTCAAATTTGCCCGTATGCCTACATGGTAAGGTGGTGTATTGATCTAACTGGAGTATCGGATCATTGTCGGGAACTGAATTGTCATATTAAGATCGGCCTGCACGTACTAATCGATGTTAATCAATGCTTATCATTCATCTAATCAATCAATTCTGAAATGGTTGTACTGGTTAATAATCATTTTGTGACATTTGGATTTCAGGCATATGCAAAGCATTACTGCGGAGCATGTTTAATCTGTGCGAAGCACAATTCACAGGGTAATGAGAGACCAAAACGAGGGAAATTTCCAACACCTCAATACCCGTTTCAAATGGATTTTATTGAATGAACCAATGTGAAGGGAAAAAATATTGCCTAGTATTGATTGAAGCATATAGCAAATGGGTAGAGGTGTTCCCTGTTAGACATGCAGATGCTCTAACAGTGGCGAAGATACTTTGTAGAGACATAATTCCAAGACATGGACTACCTGAAACAATGTACAGTGATAATGGCACTCATTTTGTAAATAAGATCACCCAACATTTGACAGAACATTTGAAAATAAATGCAAAAACACATTGTGCTTACCATCCTCAAAGTGCAGGTTTAGTGGAAAGAACAAATGGGACAATTAAAAGTAAGCTCAGAAAATGTATGGAGGAAACAGGAAAAAACTGGGTTTATTGTTTAGATTTAGTGAAACTGTACATGCATATAACACCCAGCTCAGAGACTGGCCTTACGCCATTCGAAATTTTGTATGGCAGGCTCTACAGAATACCAGATTTACAGAAGATAGCTGGGCCTGATAGTGAGGATGAGGAATTAGTTGATTACATGAGACGAGTATTGTCCATAAGAATGTTATACATTCTAACACGATACCAGACGCTCCTGTTTCTGTGCAGGACCCTGAGGGTCAGATCCAGATCGGCGACTGGGTGCTGATAAAGACTATTAAGAGGAAGAAGTGGTCATCTCCAAGGTGGGAAGGTCCATTCCAAGTGCTGCTGACCACCCCCACTGCCGTGATAATTGCAGAAATGTCATCTTGGGTGCATCTATCCCACTGTAAAAGACAAAGATACCTGAAAGATCCCGAGAAAACAAGGGGAGCGACATGTAACAGTGACGGCTGATGGCCTATAGGCCCAGTAACGGCTGGAAGTGCGTCACAACAGAGACAGAGAGTGACCAGGAGTGAACAAAGACAAAGACCAGAGGTTGAAGCAGGTGCCAGGGTCCCAAAGCAGACGAGTAACCAGTTGTGACCGAGGAAAGGCCTGTCAACTTGAACCAGGATAACAAGCAGATGTACTACAAGCCTGAAATAAGAGCACTGACGTGACCAGACCAGGAGAAAAGAAGCAGACGAAACTGCATCTTTGAGAATGGGAGACAATCCTGTTCTATTCCTGTGCACCTGTGTTTAAAGAAAATGTCAAGAACAGGGCACAGGACAGAGTACATGACACATTATTTTAATTCCACTTGCAACATGCTTTACACATACTGATGATAGAACAGATTTATGCACTACAGCTGAAGGGAGCTAACATAAAAAGAGTTCCAGATTCCCTCAGTCCCTTGCTGAACAGAAATGAGACTGAACTGTCACCTTCAGCCCCTAAGCCCACACAAACTGAACCTTTTGAACTGTCACCAAAGAAAGAAGACATCTTCAAGACCAGAACTGTTGTCTCTCTCTATGTCCCTAGGAAAAAAAAAAGAAGAGAAAACCTCATGACAGGGGGATTGTGAACAGGTTGTTCAAAATACTGTTTTAGCTATGGAGAGCTTTGCTGCCAGAGCAGGCTGCAAATTACGCACCCTGATAATGATTTTGACAATTATTGCTGTGATTGTGGCGTTTACTGTGTGGTGGTATGAAAAAATATATGAACCACGTTACAATTCAGACCAGAAGGAAGTGATACATTTATTCAAATTTGGTCACAAGCATCTTTACTAACTATATGCATGTGTCTTCTCAAAAACAGCAGAAAAACTTTGCAATAACAGATTATTGGACAACGCAACCTGCTGAATGATAGTCAATATAGGTTAAGGTGCAATAGAAGCGATTAATAAACACATAAAGTTTGTGTCGTTTGTGGAGTTCCTCAGGGTTCTGTGTAGGCACCAAAGTTATAAGTTATGCATATTGTATATCAATGATTTATGTAAAGTCTCAGATCTGTTTAGAGCGAATTTGCAGATGATACGAACTTATTTTGTTCAGAAGATAATTCGTAACGATTATTACATGATCTGGGATTGAAGATGATACAGTTGAAGAGTTGGTTCAATTCGATATGAACAAACTGTCAATAAGTTGGTCTAAAAAACTAAAATAATGTTATTTGGAAACTATAAAAAGGATGAACAAATACAGTTAAACATACAGGGAGTAAATGTAGAACCTGTTAGAGAGAACAAGTCATTAGGGGTGGTCATCGATGTCAGGATCAACTAGACAGCACATATCCAACATACTAAGGCTGTATATGTCCAATATGGCGGCGCGCGTAGTCGCAGCGGCTTTGTGTTCTTTGGCTCAGAGTTTTGTTTTTCCATCCTGCCTGGTTAAAAACATTTATAACCGGCTGGACGTTTTATCTATTGGACAACGGATTAAGGGAAGCGTGTCGTACGAGTTTCTCCGTGTCCACAACATTCCGGATGACACTGCACAGACACCGGGCTCTCCGTGGATTACGATCCCAGTATCGAGGAGCCGACGACGGCGTAGTGAACACAAACAGAAGAGGGGATGCCGGGGTGGTGTGCTACTGAGGCTACGGAAGCGGCCACATAGACCATCGCTCCCAAGCATTTTTCTCTCAAATGTACGGTCTCTTACAAACAAATTGGACGAGTGGAAGCTGCGGATTGCAACCGATAAGGCTATCCGGGACTGCTTCACTCTGCTGCTCACGGAGACGTGGTTAAATCCACTTATACCGGATACGGCTATCGAGCTAGCAGGTTATACAGTACACCGGCAAGGCAGGTCAGAAAGCTCCGGAAAGAAAAGAGGAGGGGGGCTGTGCATTTATGTTAATAACAGCTGGTGCACGAATTCTACAGTAGTCACTAGACATTGCTCTCCAGACGTGGAGTTCATGACGATTAAATGCAGACCCTTCTACCTCCCGCGGGAGTTAAATGCTGTGCTGCTTACTGCCGTGTATGTAGCACCCGACGCTAATGCTAACTCTGCCCTGGGGCATTTGCACGACAGCATTAGCGACAAACAGAACAGATACCCTGAGGCTGTTCATATCATTTCTGGGGACTTTAATCATGCAGATCTTAAAGTAGTTCTCCCCACTACCGCCCAGTGGCACTAACACCAGTTATTATGAAGTGCTTTGAGAAACTGGTGTGGAGTCATATCATATCCTGCCTGCCAGCTGATTTGGACCCTTTTCAATTTGCTTATAAAGCAAAGAGATCTACGGAGGATGCTGTTTCTACAGCACTTCATGCCCCGCTGACCCACTTGGAACAACGAGGGAGCTACGCAAGAATGCTCTTTGTGGATTTCAGCTCAGCGTTTAACACCATCCTTCCACAACGTCTGGTGTCCAAGCTGGCAGACCTTGGACTCCCTCCACTCACCTGCAGCTGGATATTGGACTTTTTGACAGACCGCTCCCAGAGGGTCAGGCTGGGTTCCAACATCACCACTGCTCTTTGTCTTAGCACCAGCTCACCACAGGGCTGTGTGCTTAGCCCGCTCCTCTACACTCTTTACACCTATGACTGTGTCCCTACCCACCCTAGTAATAAGATAATAAAGTTCGCAGATGACACGACAGTAGTCGGACTCATCTCAGACGACATAGGAGAGCTAGCCTACAGGGACGAGGTGGAGCGGCTGGCAGAGTGGTGTTCAGTCAACAACCTGCTCCTTAACACAACAAAAACAAAGGAGCTTGTTGTTGACTTTAGAAGGAACAAGTCTGACATCCAACCACTTTTTATCGGGGGGATCTGTGTGGAGCGGGTGCCGGTGTTCAGGTTTCTCGGCATTGAGCTGGAGAACAGCCAGACATGGCACGCCAACACCAAGGAGCTGCTGAAGAAGGCGCAGCAGAGACTGTACTTTTTGAGAATTCTCAGGAGGAACAGTCTTCCTCAGAATCTGCTTCTCGCCTTCTATCACTGCTCCATAGAGAGTGTGCTCACATATAGACTGTGTGTTTGGTATGGCAGCTGCACATCCTCAGAGAAGAAGGTGCTACATAGGGTCGTTAGGGCAGCAGAGAAGATCATAGGCTGCCCCCTCCCCACACTGGAAGACATTTACACATCCAGATGCTGCAGGAAGGCAACAGATATTTCAAAGGACGTCTCACACCCTGGACATTGTCAGTTTCAGCTCATGCCATCAGGCAGGAGATACAGAATATTACAAACCAGAACAAACCGTCTAAAAAATAGTCTTTATCCAAAGGCAATCATGGCACTTAACTCTTCAAGGTGAAATAGTATGTTCAGTATGCAGTACATCTGGTGGCAGTCTTTTTCACCCAGTGCAACCTGTGACCGTACCATTCCTGTCCATAAACAGTGCAATTCGTTTTATATTTTTTCTTTTTAGATGTTTTATTCCTGTTCATAGTCAGTGCAATATGTTTTTATGTTTTTAAACTATTTATTACTCTTAACTCACGAGCCGAAGCACTTTCAATTTCGTTGTGACTTTGTAAAAAGTAACAATGACAATAAAGACTATCTGCTTGGTCTAAAAAAGTAACCATTACTGACTGCCACAATTTTTTTCCTGATTTCTTATAGTGTTTCTTAAAGCCAGAAAGTTGCCATTTGAAATGACTTTAGTTTTGTGTCATGTCTGTGATCCACTTTTTTTCTACAAAATTAAACAACTGAATGAACATCCTCCGAGACCGGTGATTCCATAATTATTGCCAGGGGTTGTAGTCAAGAGAAAGCACTACATACTCTGTGTTGCACACTGATTGCGCCTTACTTGACTTATGGTGCTGAAGTATAGGGCAATAACTACAACACTGCAGTACAACCATTATTCAACCTTAGAGACAGAAAAAAAAACGAAAGAGGATTAAGAATAATTCATAATGCAGGTTATTGGGATCATACCAATCCACTGTTTATTAATCAAAGATTTTGAAACTCAATGACATGATTTAATTTAAGACTGTTCAACTGACACAGAAATGGTGTTCTACGGGTATGTATCTGATGGAAACCACTGAATTGACTTACTACGTGTTATGATTTGTTGTATGATTCCTCTTGCTTGATCAATGGCTCAACGGATGATTTCCACCACAGTTGATGGCTTATTGCTGGACCATTACTATGTTGCGTTATTGCTATTGGAGACTGAATTATGTCACCCCGTCCCGACAGGGAAAACTGGTGGTTAAGTACACTGTTTGTAAGTTTTTGATATTTCTACGATAATGTTAGGCGTGTAGATATTAAATTCGATAAACAGGGGGGAAGAATGACAGGGTTTTTCCTCTATATTGTCAATATATGTATTATCAAATATTAATGTCTTCACTTTGATGTACTCTCAGTAATCATGTCTTTGATTCTGTTCTCTATTTTTCATATATACGTATATGCATGTGTGAAAGTTCATGTACCATTATTCCTTTAAATAATTACTTAGTGTCAAAAGCAATCATATACGCTGAATGGCTCAAGTGATCATTAAGACTGTCAAACAAGAAAAGTGAGCAGATGATCTTTGACCATTCAATGTGCAGATTGTTTTGCCAGAATGTCCAGACTGGTTGGCTAGGGTCATGTTTGGCTAATCGCAGATGTGTACTTTTGATTAATGGTTCAGCCTTGAAGAAGAGCATTGTAACTGGAACACGGTTCAAGGGCTGGACATTGTTATGGAAACTTAGGAGACTGAGGACTTAAAAGCCATAACAGTTTTCATATCAATGCGAGACCAGACTTTGTGTCTTTCCATTGTTTT
Source organism: Thalassophryne amazonica (assembly GCF_902500255.1). Taxonomy (NCBI): domain Eukaryota; kingdom Metazoa; phylum Chordata; class Actinopteri; order Batrachoidiformes; family Batrachoididae; genus Thalassophryne; species Thalassophryne amazonica. The sequence continues at coordinate 91,227,633 of NC_047105.1, read as the reverse complement.
GTGATATTGTCACTCCTATATGCTGTATGTAACAATATTCAATAAAAAGGAGAGGCAAATGGGCGGGACCTTTAGGATGGACGACAGTTCTTTCTGAAGGAGCTTCTCATTGGTCCTCTCCTGTACAGGACAAAGAAATTCAGTGTCTCTTGCGTGATCATTTCTGTGTGTGTAAACTGAGTTCAGGTCCAACTTTGAACAACTCTGACAATGCCCTAATGGCCCAGTCACACAACGATTCCTGAACGAAGGGAAAAAAGTTAAAAAAAAAAATTCACAATTCATTGAGAAAAGGTGGACGAAAGAGCTTTATCACCGAATACCCTGCGAAGCAAGAGCGCAATAGGGACAAAAGAGGAACATAACAAAACCAAAGCTAATGATCTTCACGCTTTAAATGAAACGCGCCTGGAGCCACAGCTGGAGCAGTGCGTGTCTGCATGTCTGAGTTCCAGGACTCTGCGCTGGGACAAAGCTCATAGCGCCTGAGTCCTGGAGAAACTGCAAACAGAAGCTGTGGAGATCTGTGTGCACATCGGTGGGCCCACCTGCTCTGGTTCCTCGTCCAGAACAAAAGAGGGAACTTCTTCATCATCAGAATCCACGCTGTCTGATGACATGCTGTGTGCGCCGTCTTGCTCCAATTAAAAAAAAAAAAACTCTGGTGTGCCGTGGTCACTGCTGTATCACTGTATTACGTTACCATATATATACTGATTTATAACAGAAAACTGTCAAAAGGGTGAATAAATATAAGTGTAAAGATGACTGAATATATTAGAGCAGTAAATTGATCAGTCTGTGTGAACACACACTGACTCACGTGCGGTTATTTCCACCAGCTGTAGCTGATCCACAATGTGAATTCTGCCTTCCAGAACAGCTCTTTATATAATCATTTGAATTACCTACCTGTTGCCACATGTACAGAAGGGCTGGATTGTCATTCCTACACTCATATTGTTATATAAGTGTAGGAGCAACTACATTGCTCTGTTTGTAACTAGGGATCAATGTAGTGTATTCTATCCGATGTCAAGAAAACTGTAATGAACACTACATAGGTGAGATGAAGCAACCTTTACACAAAAGGCTATACGAGCACCGCAGAGAGGGCGCCAGTGGACCTCAGTCTGCAGTTCATCTCCACCTTAAAGATACTAATCACACGTTTGAGGACAAGGAAGTTAAAATCTTAGCCAGAGAGAAGAAATGGTTTGAGAGAGGGGTGAAAGAGGTATTCTATGTGACAGTTGAAACCCAGCCTTAACCGGGGAAGGGGTCTGAGACACGCTTTGTCCCCTGTTTACAATGGGGTACTCAGATCAAAGCAGTTTCAGTCTTTTGTTCATGGTAATGAGTCATTCACACCATCAGGACAGGCATCAGTCCCATTGTTAGGAGGGACAGCTACCCTGTCATTAGGAGGGTGCTAACTAGAGCACAATAGGTGCTAATTAAAGCAATTGCTTAGTCACTAGCCAATAGCAGTCTGCCTTTTGGTAGGAGGCGTCTGGATGAAAACCTGCTCCAGAGCGCTCTTGACCTCAGACTGGGGCAATGGTTCATCTTTCAGCAGGACAATGACCCTAAGCACACAGCCAAAATATCAAAGGAGTGGCTTCAGGACAACTCTGTGAATGTCCTTGAGTGATCCAGGCAGACCCCAGACCTGAATCCGATTGAACATCTCTGGAGAGATCTGAAAATGGCTCTGCACTGGCACTCCCCATCCAACCTGAGGTGCTGCAAAGAGGAATGGACAAAACTGCCCAGTTTTTCAGAAGAACTTTGTGACTGCATGTGTAGTTGGGCTCTGTTCCATGGAGTGGTGCAGAGAGGAGGAGGAGGAGACGGACAGAGCCAGATGTGTGGCTTCATGCGGCTCTCGTCTCGCGCATTTTCCCAAACATCAGGCACATGCAGCAGGTGGAACACCTGCAGGAGCGCACTGAAGAGCACTGAAATTAGTCTTTTAGCCAACTTGGTGTCAGCAATCACACTGAATGCGGTGCAGCAGGGTTTGTGTGCGCGCTTCTTCCTCCGCTGGACTGGAGGAGGTGCAGAGATGTCTGGCTGCACATGAGTCTCCTCTCGCTCCTCTGGTTGCTCAGACTCGTTCTCCCGCTCATCGGTTACAACAGCAGGTGGAACAGGAACAGGAACGTCCTGAGGAGCTTCAGCAGGAACTGTGGAACGACACTTGGAGCCAAGTTTAATTGTGTGCACGTGACAGAAAACTGATTCGTCGTGGCGCGCAGTGAAATGTGACGCCACATTACAAGTCGTGTCAAAACTTGACAGTTTCTGTGTCACTTCGTAATAACACGTGACAGTTTGGGCTCCAAGAACCATCACAGGAACCACTACGAACGTTGTCACGTTCTATTAAGGATCACTACTCATCAAGACGGATCAATACAGTCAGTTTCGACCTCCACGTGAGATGAAATGAGGGTGGTGTGTGACATTTGTGGAAGATTTTTTGACAGGCAAAAACATGCTCCACGAATATCAAGAATATCACGCACCAACACGCATTATTAAGAAACCTATTCAGATGCGTTAAGTCACATTAAGAATGTCAGGAATGTGTCACGTATGACAGAAAAATGACATTCGTAACGCGTCTTGGTTATGTGTAAACGCACCTTTACTGAAGATGGAAATAAAATCTCAAAAAGCCATTTCAGACCTTTATTGCTTATTGGATCAACAATCTAAATTAATAAGACTAATGCAACCCTACTTGTTGAAACAAATGAAACAAAGGATGTTACAAAGTCAAAGTCTGTAATTTTGTGTTATGTGGCTCAAACAGAGGTGACCTATGTGGTGAGGGAGGCTATCTTAGGATTTGATGAGGTGAGTAATGACAGGTGAGCACGAGCTATTACAATTTATGTTTTGGGACTGCTGCGTAAATAAATACAAGTTGAGTTGGAAGGTGGTAGTTCAGAAGTATGACTGAGCCTCTGTGATGGTAACAGATCTTAATGAGGTGTGGATCCAGATGAAAACCATGAAAACCTGAAACCATGTTCATCCACTGTTATGCACACAAACTGAACCTTGATCTTCTTACATTCAGTAAAATGTAGGCCTGAAACATATTTTAAAATAAATGGGGATTTATGATGTTCTCAATAAGTCGACCAAACACACCGGGTAATGCAAAGAAGCGACAGTTACCAGGAGCAGCTCCCTCAACATGGAGCGCAAATTCTTGACCAGTGCAGACAGTCAGAATGTCCCACTCTGATGTGTGTGCTGTGTTTAGGACTACAAATGAAAATCTTGCTGATTAGGATAATGAAACCCGAATGCTCGCCAAATACGGTCTCTGGCTGTCAACAGTGTCAACCTGTTTTTCATAATGGCAGATGAAGGCTTTTTTCTTTTCTTTTTTTTAACTTAAACAATGACTCGTTCGTGTGCTGCACAATAAATGTTTTTTAACTGTGCACAAATCTGTGACGCAACTGGAGCTGTGGAATGTCAAAGGCAAGAGTTTGATTCTAGCTGAAATGTGTCAAACACAGCGTTCAAAGTCCACACTCAATGAGATGAGAGCAACAGAGTGTTGCATTACATGCTAGACAATGTTCGTGTTTGACTAAAACGTGAGATTTGATCATTTCGGTGAGCTAGCTACAGTGGGGAATTAAGTATTTGATCCCCTAGAAAAACAGAGCTTAGCAATTGGTACAGAAGCATTTGTCTGCCATTACAGAGGTCAGACGTTTCCTGTAGTTCTTGGAGATTGACAGTCATATTGTGTTTCTTCCACTTTCTAATAAATAATCATAACAGTTGTTGTCTTCTACCAAGCTGCTTGCCTGTTGTCCTGTAGTCCATCCCAGCCTTGTGCAGGTCTACAGTTTTGTCCCTGGTGTTCTTAGACAGCTCTTTGGTCTTGGCTATGGTGGACAGGTTGGAGTGTGATTGATTGAGTGTGTGAACAGGTGTCTTTTATACAGGTAACAAGTTCAAACAGGTGCAATTAATACAGGTAAAGAGTGCAGAATAAGAGGGCTTCTTAAAGCAAAATTAACAGGTCTGTGTGAGCCAGAATTCTTGCTGGTTGGTAGGTGATCAAATACTTATTTTATGCAACAAAATGCAAATTAATTATTTAAAAGTCATACAATGTGATTTTCTGGATTTTTTTAGATTCTGTCTCTCACAGTTGAAGTATACCTATGATAAAAGAATTACAGACCTCTCCATTCTTTGTAGGTGGGAAAACCTGCAAAACTGACAGGGGGTCAAATACTTATTTTTCCCACTGTAGCTTTCCTTGGTTTAGTCGACTGCACAAAATTTTATGAAATGTGACACAAAATACATAAAGCACTTGTTTTTGTTAGAAAGTGGTTAATGTGCTTTGTTTCAGTGCAGAAGTTTCCCGGTTCAAATCCCACCTCTGTCACATTTCTCCATGTAATGTGGAGTTGCATCAGGAAGGGCACCCGGCATAAAACCTGTGCCAATTAAACATGCAGATCCGCCTTGGATCTGCTGTGGCGACCCCGAGTGCAAACAAGGGAGCAGCCGAAGGAACTCTTGATTTTGTTAGACTAAAGGCTGTTTTTTATTTATTTATTTTGGATTGTGCACTGGAGTTCACATTTCCTCAGCCTTTGGTCATGAGGATTGGATACAGACAGCTCATAAGGCGACAAAGTATATTATGGTAAATGGACTGCATTTATACAGCGCTTTTCCATCTGCATCAGATGCTCAAAGCGCTTTAAAATAATGTCACATTCACTCTAATGTGAAGGTGCTGCCATACAAGGTACTCACTACACACTGGGAGCAACTAGGGGATTAAGGACCTTGCCCAAGGGCCCTTAGTGATTTTCCGGTCAGGCTGGGATTTGAACTGAGAATCCTCGCACACATCAAGGAGGCTTCCAGGGGATCAAGAAGCCCGTACATACATCGAGCTGGGCTTCAAGCGGATCCCCGAGCCTGACCAGCAAAGGATTGCATGGTCATTCCCAAGAGGACAGCAGAACCAGCGGGGACAATAATATTGATGAGACACAGGTCCTGGACATCATTCAGCAGGTCAGCAAGTGGCTGTCCACACATTTCTTCATGTATTTTTTACTAATTATTTATTTTATATTATTGTTTACTAAGGATGTCTCGATCCAGATATTTTGGCTTCTGATCCAATCCAATACGATCTGATACCTATTTTGAAAGCATTAAAAAAAAAAAAAACACAACCATTATTACTTAACAGTTTTTATTTTGCTTGAAGATGACCAACAATACTGCTGGGCTTTTGTAACAAACAGCTTCTGAGTTATTTTGCTTGTATCAAGTACATCTGAGCCTGCACAAGTTCAAGACTTGGAAGAAACTATTTTAAATTTTGCGAACAGTTATTGTGTGGATCTAAAAACTGGAGCTACAATTTGCCAGAAGGTACATCAAAGATGCAAGCCTAGATTTTATGTTTTGGTACACTTGTTGTTGGGTCAGTGACTGAAGTTTCTTCTCTTGAACACTAGATGGCACACCCACTCTGAATACATGTTTTCAGGACAGAGGCATTTCCTCATTTCCAAAACGCAACACAAGGCAGAAACAGCCAGTCCTGAAAAAAAGAGCAATATTCTCTCTCCCTCTCCAAGCCCTGATGAGGCAGCAGCTTGTGTCCTGCTGTACATCTGGAAACGTGAGTGCCGTTTGTTTTTCATGTATCCTTTTGAGAACAAAGTACATTTTTGCAATGCCAAAAAAAAACTAAAAGTATGCAGGAGTGCTACATATGTACATACAACTGTAAGCAAGACTAGGAACGCAACCATATGTCATTATACACCAGCCTACATAGGGACTATACCAAAACTGCGCAATTTTCCAGCGTACTCCATACGCATCACAATGTAACTGCTTGCAAGCCCGGTGTGAAAGGGGCTTCTAACAGCCAGCTGACAGCTCTCACTGTCTGGAATAATGAGATTTATACACCAAGCTGACCTGAAATGAACCATCGCACATTAAATTATCTTTATTGACGAGTCTGACCCCTTTGAAAAGTGACCAAATTACATGGTGTTGTTTGGCCGATATTTCCATCGGCCAAAATGGCCACCAGAGGGCGTTGGGGTAAAGTCCGCGCCAAACCGTATCTTTAAAACACGCTGGATATTTGCCGCCTGTTTTTAACCTCGTCAAAAAGTTCACGTCAGTGTTTTTTTTTTTATGTGAATTTGAATATTATTTCTGCAAATTGAATTTAGTGGTTCAAAATGAAGGCGTATTCATTTAACGGCGCTATCTACTTGGAATATTTGACTTACTGCACAGAGACGAGCAATAATAACCGCACATTTATCAGTGACTGTGTGGTAAACATTGGAGAACATTGCTGATTTTGTTACTTAGAGCTTTAGAACGCTGTGGTTTCACTTGCGGTAGGCTACAGGAAAGTTAACAGCCTAAAAGAACAACAAACAGAAACAACCAAGGCATTATCTTCTCCTTTTAAGCTTCGATAAATCGCACGTTTGCTTACCGATCTGCAGCGATCCCTCTCAAGTAGCTGTTTGTCACAGAAAAAGTACATGTTGCAAAATGATCCTTGAAAGCGCCCACTGAATCATGGGAAATGTAGTCTAGTGTGAACAGAGCACACATACACATTTGTTCCGTGCAGAAATAACGTAAAGTTGAAAGTTTAAGGGCAACATTGAGGGTTTTTTTAAGACTTCGAAAATAAAGTTGTAATTTCATGAAAAAAAAACGTAATTTTGTGAGGAAAAAACTCGTAATATTACGAGAATAAAGTCATATGTTATATATAATATATAATAATAAGATATAATATGAGATATACTTTATTGATCTCACAGTGGAGAAATTATGACGAGTATTTTCTCATAAAATTACCACTTTATTCATATGTAATATATAATAACAATAATAATAATAATAATAATAATAATAATATGGCGAGTATTCCTCATAAAATTACGACTTATTCTAGTAATATTATGACTATATTCTCGAAGTCTAAAAAGAAATCAGCGTGGCCCTTAAATGCCATCATAGCCTTTTGCCCTTTCTTGACAAGATAAAAAAGTATAGCCCCTGTTTGCAAACATTCAGCAGCTTTAATGGAAACTGAAGAATTGTATGAGCATGTGGAAAATATGAAGAGCAACAAGAAGTCCAGCTGTTGTAAACTTTTAAATACTTGGTAGGAACCTTGAAAGACACTTCCAGTAATTTATGCAAACTAACACCTTTTTTGGGGGGGGGAGGGGGGGGCATTTTTGTTTACAAGCAGTTCACTGATAACGACTGCCCTTTGTCCTGTAGTTGTTGGCTGAGAATGAAGTCAAAGGCCAGCAGAATAACGCCCTGACCCAAGGGCGTCCATCATAAGAACTGAAAGCCTATTATAATGCAATATTATAGTGTCATATGTTATCCAAGCTCCTTTGTCTGACATTTTATCCACAAAACAATAATGTACAATAATGACTCGTAAATTAAACTGTTCTTGCATAAACAATCTGTCTGAAACAGGGATACCAAATTTGGGGCAAGCAGGCCACATGAGGCCACCACCGCTTTTTTTTTTTTTTTTTGGCCCACCATGGCAACAAGATCTCTGCTGTTCAGCAGATCTAATAGTGTTTTTATTGTGTTTGAAATCTTATTTAGAAAGTTAGTTAGAAAGTTAAGATACCAAGTGAGCCCAGTAAATAAAGTAACATTAAGGACCTCACCCAAGGGCCTTTAGTGATTTTCCAGTCTGGCTGGGCTTTGAACAAAGGAGCCGCTGGTTTTAAGCCTACCATTTAACCACTAGACCATTCCTCACCCAGACATCAGTGAACACTGGCACTATTGTGTGAGAGTGTGAATGTGTTTGCCTGTGACACTGCGCTAGACTGGAGTCCTGTCCAAGGTGTACCCCGCCTTTTGCCCAGTGACCACTGGAATGGGCTCCAACTCCCCCTTGATCTTTAATTGGAATAAGGGGGTATAGAAAATGAATGAATGAATGAATAGTCAGCAGGGCCACAAGAACTATGAGGAGAAGAAAAGATGCAAATTAGCTGGAAAATACTTCAGAATAATTAAATGAGACACTACCGAGAGTCCGAGCAACCACGGCAGCTTAGTGGGTAGCACTGTTGCCTCATAACAAGAAGGTCATGTGATTGATTACCACCTGTGCCCTTTCTGTGTGGAGTTTGCATGTTCTCCCCGTGTTTGCGTGAGTTCTGGGTGCCACGGCTTCCTCCCACATTTAACAACATGCAGGTTAGGTGAATTGGAATCTTTAACTTGTCCATAGGTGTGAATGTGTTTGTTGGTCTATATGTGGCCCTGCAACAGACTGACGTCCTGTCCACTGTGTACCCTGCCTCACGTCCTATGACTGCTGGGGTAGGTTCCAACCCCCGTGACCCTTAAGTGGAGGAAGTGGGTATGGAAAATGGATGGATGGACAACCAAGAATCCATTATCCTACAGTGCCACCATATTCCAGAACTGCAACCAGAAGTACAAGTTGTTCAGTTCTCAGAGACATGGCCAAGGTAAGGACAGCTGAAATAGGACCACCACTGAACAACACTCACAAACTGAAACATCACGATTGGACCAAGAAATATCTGAAGACAGATTTATCAAAGGTTCTATGTTAAGAAGAAATGAGAGTGACTTTTGATAGACCAGATGTGAGAGAACAAGGAATGGAAAAATAATATTATAGCTCTATTTAACTTTCCTAAAGACTGATTTAACTGGAAAAATTAATTCGTTGTATATTTCTGTTGGTCGATAAGAATTATACTCTGCACACTGCTGCACAGTAGGGGGCAGCATGCACCTCTCAATTGCAATCTGCCAGATAAAAACAGTGACACGAGTAGTTTTGAAGCAGTGTTTCAAGTTCACCCATGTTATTTTACACTCCCAATAAAAAGTTGTACCATTATCAGACACATGTATCAACCCTTTGATTTGGTTTTACTTTTCAGTTACATTCTGTTGTGTAGTTCAGCTCAGATTGTGTTGTTTTCCTTTTCATGCCTGTTGTTGTGTGTTGGGGGGGTGTGGCTGGACATTTTGGTGTTCTTTTCTTTTCTTTGCTCTCCAGGTGGTATGAAAACTGATTTGTCTGTGGAGAAGGTGCTGGCTGAAGAGTCCTTCACCCTCATCAGCGTTATGTGCAGCACCTGTGGATGGTGCTCAAGCGCAACCTTAAAGACTTTCAGCTGAAGCAGATAATGAGATGGTGTTCTGCATTTAAGCCATGTGTGATTCAAGCAGAATTGCCGGGAACTCGACCTTGTGATGTTCGTTTGTGAGACGCTGAGGACCGCGCCTGGTATTGACACATCGTGCCTGTGAAGGAAGAAGGGTGAGGGACACATGCTGTCAGCACACATCTGAGGTGATTACTTGTTTGACTAATTGTTGATAGTAACTTGGTATTTTGTTACGCTGTAGATTTGAATTGTGATGAGAATTGTGCAGCTCGCTTCTCACTGCCGTGGCGTGCGGAGTGGTAATCCTCCACCTGTTGTGAGAAGCTGCTCATTTACATAAAGCTTAAATACAGACCTGAATGTGTTGCTGATGGTGTGTGTCTTTTGAAGGATATTGGTTGTAGCTGCTGACTTACCTCACCTTTTCTATCCTTCGCAGAGAGTCTGTTTGTCGTGTCCACCTGGGGGGTGTTTGGCGGTAAAGTGAGTCCAGAAGCGCCGGGCTTCGATCCTTTTAGGCGCTGGAGAGCGTGCCAGCCTTCACTCCACCAGACTGATGCATCTTTTGTTCATACACTTTGTTATGCACCAGAGGGTGGAAAAAATAAATTGTTTTGTTATTGGAACCGCTTTCTGGTTATTTTAGCGCTGTGTTCCGTCAGACGCAGGTCCGCTCCTCAACCCGCGTCGACACGTAACACCTGTAGTTCAAACATTGTTTCAAACGTGTTAAACCTTTTCAAAGCAGTGTTTCATGTTATCTATCAGTAATTTGCATTAGCATCAAAACCCCACAGCCATTTATCTTGAAATTCCCCAAATACTGGGCATCATGTTTCTTGCCATTGTTTCAAGCTTAATTCCATCCATTAACTAACACTAAATTGCTTTTAGGATTGATCTGGTGCATCAAAGCTCAACACAAACCCAATCAGTTCATCCTCAGTATGTGTGCTTCTAAATTTGTTGAGCTTCAAGATGTTAGGATTTTTTGTTTTCGAGTTATCACCTGCACAAGCTGGCTGGGATGGACTAAATTACTCATCTACATTTTTGCTGTCCAAGCCCTATAGGGAGTATACGCTGTTATTAGCACAGGGGAAAAGCTGAAATGAACTGTATTCCCATTGTCATTAACCATTCCACATGTGGCAGATTATGCCTCTTGGATGAAGACTAATGAGCTATATATCGTTTAGCCACCACAGGACCCTTAAGGAAAGAGTTTTGCTGCTGATTCAGTCCTGAAGTGTAAAGGTGTCCATGCTGTAAGAGGAGCGATAATGGTGGTGACACAGTGCAGCAAACAGTTGCATTAATCATTCTTACGCCATGTCTCACTGGGTTAATTAGGAGAGAATTAAACAATAGTGAAGTTAATGATCCCCAGTTTTGCCACCTGGGGACCCCTGGAAGGACTTCTGTCCCTCCCACGGTGAAAGTCATTGCCCTAATAGTCTAACGAAGGCATTCAGACACAAACTCCGGGTGGATGATGTAGTGTCCGGCCTGGTAGGGTTTCACCACCTGGAAGCAGCTGTTGCACCCACTGGTGAAAAAAAACATTTGAAGAAAAAAATGAATGCCTGTTGAGGGCACAAGATGGAAGTGTGTGAGGTATCAAAGCAATAACTCTGTACATATAATTGAGTATAGACCTAGAATCCAGGGTGGTATTCGATGCAGACCTCTGGTATTGTGTTGGTGGACAACGGCGTTGTGCTGCTGGAATCCCAGTCTGGGCTCGAGCCTGTGTGCCTTGGTTTTGCCTGCTGGAAATGATACAAGTACAAATTCATGATTACATACCTTTGATTTTAAATAGTGTTTTTTTTTAATACAATGTTTATGTTAGCTACTTGCCTGGCTGTGTTATATTAATAGTGTTGCATCTTAATAAATGTCTGTGTAAATTAATGTCTACTCATGAACTGAAAAGTAAACTACTGAGCCATGCTCAGACAACTTCATTGGTAACCTTGACGTGTACACTTGGCAGCTCAACTGTCTTACATCGCCCTCTGCTGGACTCTTATGAGCATAACACCCAAGGACTCATGTAGACATGCAAACATAATATCTATGATACCCATGGAGCTGTATATAAGAACTAGAGAGCGCAGTAGTGTTGAGCCGTGTGCCGAGAAGGAGGCATGATCGCCATTTTAATTTAATTCAAGTTAGTGATTTGCGTGCATAGAAGTTCACTTAGTCTCATCAAGAAACAAGTGGAATATGCCGAAAAGCTGCGCATGTTGGCAAAGCCACAAACGGAGGAACAAGGGAGACAATATTTCCTTCCATAAGTAAGTGGTTTTGGTTATTCTTGTCACTTTGTCCGTGATATTTCGATGATAAATAGCTGTATGTCTCCTGCTGTGCCTGTGTCGCCTGATGACACGGACCATTAACTCTTCACTTATGTCTAGTTGATATTTTCCACTGCTAGACCAATGTCTAGTTAAAATATGTGTCGTTAGTGATTAAAATTGTTCAACAAGACTGGGGATTTTTTTTTTAAATTTGCACCTTAAAATAATGCGATTATAATGACCCGCGCTGTACCGCTCACAGTCACACCCACACATAGAGATATGTACACACCACTGACTTCATGAATGAAACTCGGTCAATAAAGGATAATTGTGTAAAAATATTATATATAAATATATTGTTATGGTTGTAGGAGCCGCGCTGCGTTGAACAGCAGCAGCTCAGCCTATAGCAGCGTAGCTTAACAGCGCAGATCCGTGTAACTTTCAACACTAATATTTGGGAGTGTGTGAGTGTCAGAGTAAGTTTAATACTTTCCTGACATAATTTAATATAAATTAATTTTACTGGCTCGATATCCAGGTCAAAATGGTATTTTAACATATTTTGCGAGCATTTTTCTGAGTGTGTTCAGTCGAGAATCTCCATTGAAAATGCATTAACATCCGGGTACTTCGTCAATATTTTGCCCGGTTAGGAGACGTCATGTCACTGTTCATGAAGGGACGTTTTCATTTAGTGTGCAGCATTGGGACTGCGCTCTCTAGTACTCATATACAGCTCCATGATGATACCACATCTCCTCCCCCTTAAGTTAACAACTTATACCTGTTCACATTTAAATATTACTTTTGTTAATAACTTTTTAAATAACATTTTAAAGTATGTTTGATTTAGTTTACTGTGCATATTTTTTTGAAGTATTTTGGATTTTGTAGTTACTACACAATCTGCACTCTCTTTATATGTTGGCTATTATGGGGTGGTGGTGGGGTTTTTGCAAATGTTCAAATGCACTCAAATGTCGAAGAAATGTTTTATTGATATAAAGTGTGAGCTTAAACGGTGTGTCTATGCTGTGGTTTGTGTAGGCTTTGGACAGACGAGGCAGGGTGCTGATGCGTAGGGGGGCCTCCAAGTCCATTTTGCTTGGGGCCCCTAAATGCCTTGAAATGGCCCTTTAAACAACAACAGTATGAATGCAGCCTTGTGATGCACGTTTCCCGAGTAAAACATTCTGTACTGCCGCCATAGACTCATTGTTCAATGATGTAAGGGGTCAGAGGCCACATGAAAAGGTCAGAAGTCAGTCCCTCACCTGAGTTGCTGTGATGATCGATGGACATTCCTCTGATAATCAATGTGAGGGCGTCTGAGCAAAGAGACTTTCCTGCAAGTATACAATCAGTCAACATCAGCACAGCGCTAAGCTCCCGGAGACCCACACACACACACTGATCACTCACTACCTTGGTGGATTCCTCACAGTTACAGCAGGAAGAGGTTCAGCCGCCTGCAGTGTCTGCAGAACGCCAGCAGGGGGCAGAGCATGTCCTGTGGAGAGGTTGATGGAAGGCATGTGTTTGTCCACATCCACACAGCTGTTTGGAACAGCTGCAACTGGACTTTGGAATGTTATGTGTTTGACAGGGGGAAGAAAGGCTGAACGGTCACTGTGCACAGGAGGACAGGACTGTGGGAGTGTGCACGATGACCTGTGAGTGCACTGAACACTCCGAGGAAACAGAAAGTCCTGCAAACAACAGTACAAACACAAGTCAACAAATACAAGAGAACACTGTTTCTGTTTACGTCCGTCTTTCCTGTGCATGTGCACAGACTGGTATGTAGAAAACCCCAGACTCCAAGCAGGTGCAGTGAGAAAACACACTGGAAGATGACTTCAGACGATTTGTCAATTCTTGATCCCAAAGATCGAAAGCGATATTCTGAGAAATTAAAGCTTGGAGATGATGACAGTGTGATATTGTCAGACCCATACAGCGTGAATGGCTGTTCCCTTTCGTTTAGTTAACATATTTGTTACAATGCTTTTTACTGTTGTTGTCTTTTACTCTTTTAATCCTTTCCAGCCCAGGCAAAATTAGAATCTTTTTTTTACACATTTTACAAACTTCATGTCTTGACAGTAGCAAGGCTCCCATTTTGACTTAAATAGGAATTGGTCGGTAATTCACGCAGATACAGTTTGTCCACAGTAGGTTCTGTGATGAAGGATATGTGCACAACTTAATCAGACAGTTTCACCGTGCAGCAAAGTACAGAAGAGTTGGGAGGGAGAGGATTAATTATGTCTTTTAATTGTGCTTTTAATCTTTTAATTTATTTTAATTTGTTTTTGGGTTGTTTGTTTGAAGCACCTTGGGGCAACGCTGTTGTGTTGGCGCTCTACAAACGGAATAAATTGAAATTGACTGATTATGCTTGTACAACAGAACTCAGACTCCAGAAAAAAAATTTAATTGTTAAATGGTCTGCTTTTATGAACAAACAAAAGTAATTTCTGGGATTATTCCAATATCACTACATTTGAACAGCACAAAACTCGGCATTTGAAGTAAGTTTAACAACCCAAGCACTCATTTATGGTGTCATCAAAACCACCTATGGACATAATTTTAACAAGCTTGAATAAACGTCAACTTGTTCACCACAGCAGTAGCATAAAGCACTGCAATCTGCAGAATAAGTATGTATTTATTTCTCAGTTCATTTTACCCAGAATGCATTGCATCCAACTTGAAGTGGTGGTCAGGCTAGTCCGACAATTGGCCCGGCTATGAATTGGACCGTAAACTGGGCTCCATGTTGGAGAGGGAATTGCCACTCCTAAACAACCAATAGGAGAGCAGTGCTCGCACCACAGCAGAAGTGAGGCTGACATCAGCCAATCACAGGCTAAGAAAGAGAGGCCAGTATCTGGCCCAATTCAGAGCCGGTGTTCTGTCAAGCAGAGGTGCCTCACGTAACTGCACATGCATGCACTGAAAAAATTACTTGATGAAGTTCGCTTATTTTGATGGGCAAGTAAATGTATAAAAATCCCAGAAGAAGACCGTAGAGCATGTCCATAACTAATGTAAGCGCTAATCAATGTAGCAGGCGATGCTACAAGTTTACAAAGCCACATGCTGAGTAAAATAAAGCCTTTTAAGAGAAAGGGTCTGTGCTGATCATCTGAAACGGACTTGTGCATTTAAAGTGAAGCAGTGTGTTTCTATATATATTTTTTTAAAATGTCGTTTGCTCCACTGGCTGTTCACCTCCGCACATGAAGCACACTTCTCCATGGTGGGCAGAGAAAAACAAAATGCGCATGCGCAGTTGCACATCGAGCAAGTTGCATCACCTCCACATGTGCAACTGCGCGACGCACCTCATCTCGACGGGTGACGTCTTCAAATCTGGGTAGAGCGATGTGCGCATGCGCACACATGCGCAGTAGCGCGACGCACCTCATCTCGATGTTCACCTCATCTCGACGGGACACCTGTTGTCGGGCTATGGCCAGACTTAAAACGGGAGGGGTGACCATTATCATTAGTGCTTGCGCCCCCTGGTGGTGTGAAGCTGAATAGCCACGACGACACAGACAAGTTTCCACACACACACACACACATTCAAATAGCTGCATGCATTTACAGATCTAACGTGGCAGGACTGCAGCAAAAGTCACGTGTAAGAACACAGCCAAAATACATATACACACACACACAGATTTGTTTTTTTGTTTTTTTTTACATATTTGTGGATCTGGTTACACATGCACAGATCGAAATACACATTTGATCTGGTTACACACACAGATTTTTTTTTTTTTTTTAACATATTTGTAGATCTGGTTACACACAGGTTTTTATTTTAACTCATTTGTAAATCTGGTTACATACACAGAAATTTAAATACAGATTTTTTTTTTTACACATTTGTGGATGTGGTTACACACGCACAGATCGAAATAGATATTTGCAAATACTTTTGCTACAATAATGACCCTGTGATCCTCACCCGGTGGTACTATCCACTGAATTATCTAAAACATTGAAAAATAGAGCAGAGGTTGAAAAATACACAACTTCTCCTTTAATGGAATTGGCCAAGTAATATGAGCTATGCGTTGTGCAGCAGCGCAAAGCTTGCTCATGGTACAGGGAGTCCCACACAGGAAGTGCCAAATTTTGAGTCCACAGTGAAACAGGAAATGCCCAATGTTGAACACTTCTTGGATCCCATGACACGAGCTCTCATGGTATCTAGCGGGAATTTGGTGGTAAGTTGAGACTGAAAAAGGAAGTGCCAAATTTTGTGTCCACAGTGAAACAGGAAACATAAAATATTGAACAGTTCCTAGATCCCACAAGACAAGATCTCATGGGATCTTGTGGGTATTCACTGGCAAGTTGAAAGTGAAACAGGAACAGTGTTGTATAGTAACGATGTAAAAATACTTCACTACTGTACTTAAGTACGTTTTGGGAGACTTTGTACTTTATTTGAGTTTTTTAAATTCAGCTTACTTTCACTTTTACTTCACTACATTTCCGACCTTAATTGCATACTTCTACTCTGATACATTTTATATTCACCCTATCGTTACTCGTTACAAAAAAAAATGAACACACACGAAAAAAGTCGTGTTTTCACCCAGAGACACCACTGATTACTAGTGACTACAATGAAGTCAGGCCCATACATGTCAACCTATACAGATTTTCCGAGTTTCAGAGTCATATGGACATACAAATAAAGTCTTACGAATATTCAGGGTTTGGTCTGCAGCGGGTCTGTAATCATCTGCAGAGCGACTCCACTTTGATGCGTGAGCCATTGAAGCAATGCTTCGAACCACTGGCTCGTGGTTCTTCTTATTCTTCTTGGTTGTCGGCAGGCTAGACACGGTCAGTGCATTGCTGCCCCCCTCAGGTCATAAGACACAGAACATCTATTTAATGTCAATGAGATAGACACAACACCCCTATATTTTCCAATACAAGCCACAGTTTTTAAAAAAACAAACCACCAAATTCGCTCTTTCCTTTGGGGAGGCTCCATGCCCCAGTAATGTCCTCAAAGAAAAGGTACTGCAACTCAGATCTACCAAACCGCGAAACATGACCCTTCTATCCTCTGCATACAAAGGGCAGTGTATTAGCACATGAAGAACACATTCAGTGACACCGCAAAAAATGACAGCAACCGTCCAGATGTTTCCCAAGCACATACAGCCCACTGTTTAATCCACAATGACCCAGTCTAAGCCTTGCCAACTTCACATCATCGTGACGTGAGGCACCCAGTGACACTGCTCTACTTTTGAAACAATAGTGTGAAGGTGTCTACCCTTGGTCTCAGTATCCCAAATGTGCTGCCACTGCTGGTGTATACTACCATTAACAAAACCACGGCACTCCATTCTACTAAAAGGAATGTGAAACAGGATGGTGTCAGTCCTTAAGCCGGCCTTAGCAGCAGCATCAGCCATTTCATTCCCATGAATTCCCACGTGGGCTGGGACCCACAGAAACCCTACACAACACCCAGCCTCCCCAAGTTTAAACAGCAATATCAAAATTTCACTAACCACATCTGCTCTGGCCATGCACCCTCCACCCACTAAAGACACCAGTGAAGACAGAGAGTCAGAACAAATTACAACACTTTTAAGTCCAGCGTCCTCTACCCACCACAGTGCCCAGAGGATCGCAAACAACTCAGCGGGAAACACAGAAATGCCGTCAGCTAAACGGTGACACTTACTGAACCCAAATTGAGGAACATAAACACCAAAACCCACTCGTCTAGTTGCTGGATTTCTCGAACCATCTGTGTAAATCTGGGAAATGCCTCTCCACACAGTCCTGAGATGGACATTTGCATAAGTCGCCAGACTTCCTTTAAAATCTTTATGCAACTCTGTCAATGACAAATCAACATCTGGCACAGGCCACAGCCAAGGTGGAGTTACTGTCCAGACCACTGGAGGAGCAACACTACTATTACCAAAATTAAGCCCCTATAATCGACCTTTTAGTGAAAACAGAAAACAGCTGCCGTTGCGTGTATCTGTGACACCTCCAAACTCCCAACTGTCATCCAGCACAGAAGAGGACGAAAGCGCCGTTCCAGCCCCCTTTAATTTCACTATATAGTTTAATCCCAGTTTTATATGTCTCAGATTTAAAGGGGTTTCCCCCGACTAGACCAATAGTGCAGGAAGTGAAGTAGTTTTAAAAGCTCCAACACACAATCTCAACGCTTTAGCTTGAACAATGTCAAGTTTTCCCAATAAAGACTTTGCAGCAGACCCATATACCACACAGCCATAATCAAACACAGACCTAATTAAAGCTTTATAAATAGTCAACATCACGGTGCATTCAGCCCCCCATGTTGTTCCAGTCAGACACCTCATAACGTTAATCACTTTAGCACTCTTATCTACAATTTTCTGTATATGATCTTTATACATAAGTCGCTCATCCAGCACTACTCCAAGGAACTTGAACGATTTAACCCTTTCAATATGTTCACCGTACAGTGTAAGAGGTTGCTCACAACCACGCTTCTTCCTACCAAAAACCACAAACTTAGTTTTGGAAGCAGACAATTGAAATCCCCATCTGTCAGCCCAGCCCTGAACCTTATCTAATGCACACTGCATTTGACTAAATAGTTATGTAACATTACTGCCCCTTTTCCAAAGGGCCCCATCATCCGCAAATAAAGATCTGCCAAAGCGCTGCCGGACCACTGCCACGGTTCTTCGCACCCCTGGGTGGCAGGAGAGCTTAGAACCATGACAGAAGTCCAGGACGGCAGCTCTGGCCTCTGGTGGGACGTACAGTCTGTTTTTCGGGCCGTCCCCGGGTCCGGGTTCCGTGCCAGGGCCTCCCGGACGGTCTTCTCCACGTCCCAGGTGAGGGTGGTCACGACAGTGGACTCGGGGATGATGGTTTCCGGTGGATCCGACAGCTCGGTCTTGACTTCCTCCTCATGCACCCGGGACAGGGCGTCGGATCGTTGATTCTTGGTCCCGGGGCAGTATGTGATCTGGAAGTCAAAACGCCCGAAGAACAGTGACCAGCGGGCTTGCCTGGGGTTCAGATGCTTAGCGGTCCGGATATATTCCAGGTTCAGATGGTCCATGAAAACCGTAAATGGCACCGCAGCTCCCTCCAACAGGTGTCTCCACTCCTCAAGGGCCTCTTTCACCGCCAGAAGTTCCCGATTGCCGACGTCATAGATCCTTTCAGCCGGGGTCAACCTGCGGGAAAAATAGACACAAGGATGGAGGACCTTGTCGGACTGAGTCAGAGGCATCCACGTCAACCACAAACTGGCGATTGGGATCGGGCTGCACCAGAACTGGTGCAGTCGAGAACCAGCGTTTCAATTCCCTAAACGCGGCTTTGCACCGATCCGACCAGGTGAAGGGGACTTTAGTGGAGGTTAGGGCCGTCAGGGGGCTAACTACCTAGCTATAGCCCTTTATGAACCTCCGGTAGAAATTTGCAAAGCCGAGGAACTGCTGCAATTTCCTATGGCTTGTCGGTTGGGGCCAATCTCTCACCGCCGCAACCTTGGCCGGATCAGGGGCGACGGAGTTGGAGGAGATTATGAACCCCAGGAAGGACAAAGAAGTGCAGTGGAACTCGCACTTCTCGCCCTTCACAAACAGCCGGTTCTCTAACAACCGCTGCAGGATCTGACGTACATGCTGCACATGAGTCTCAGGATCCGGGGAGAAGATGAGAATATCGTCAAGGTATACAAAGACAAACCGATGCAGGAAGTCCCGCAAGACATCATTAACCAATGCTTGACCAACGGCATGACCAGGTACTCAAAATGACCTAACGGGGTGTTAAATGCCGTCTTCCACTCGTCTCCCTCCCGGATCCGAACCAGGTGATAAGCATTCCTAAGATCCAGTTTTGTGAAAATTTGGGCTCCATGCAGGGGCGTGACACTGAATCTAACAGAGGTAACGGGTATCACTTGCGAACCGTGATCTCGTTCAGCCCTCTGTAATCAATGCATGGACGGAGTGCGCTGTCTTTCTTGCCCACAAAAAAGAAACCAGCACCCATCGGGGAGGTGGAGTTCCGGATCAACCCGGCAGCTAACGAGTCCCGAATGTAGGTCTCCATTGATTCGCGTTCCAGACGTGAGAGGTTGTACAGCCTGCTGGACGGGTACTCAGCGCCCGGTATCAAATCAATGGCACAATCATACGGATGGTGCGGGGGCAGCGTGAGTGCCAGATCCTTGCTGAAGACATCAGCAAGGTCATGGTACTCGGCTGGCACCGCCGCCAGATTGGGGGGACTAGAACCTCCTCCTTAGCTGTCACACCAGGTGGAACCGAGGATCCTAAACACTCCCGGTGGCAGGTTTCGCTCCACTGCGTCACAACCCCAGACGGCCAATCAATCCGGGGATTGTGCTTTAACATCCATGGAAAGCCCAAAATCACTCGGGAGGTAGAAGGTGTCACATAAAACACAATCTCCTCCCTGTGATTCCCAGACACAACCAATGTCACTGGCTGTGTCTGGTGTGTGATTAATGGGAGATGGGTGCCATCTAGTGCCCGTACCGACAATGGTGACGGTAAGGCCACTAGAGGGAGCCCAACTTCCTTTGCCCATCTGCTGTCCAGCAGATTCCCCTCCGACCCCGTGTCCACCAGTGCTGGGGCGTGAAGGGTTAGATCTCCACTCAGGATCGTAACTGGGATGCGTGCGGATTTACGGGGTTTCCCCGCGTGAGTATTATGGCCCACCCTTAGCCCAGTCTCTAAGGGCGAGTGTTGCTGTTTTGACCGTTTGGGGCAGTTTTTCTGCGTGTGCTCAGTTGAGCTGCAGTGAAAACACTCCCCACGGGCCAGCCTCCTTTGTCTCTGATCTGATTTTCTTTTGGCCCTGCTCGTTTCCCTAGCAACGTCAGCAGGGGGAGCTGTCATCACGTGGAGTGCCCTGGCTGTGGAGCGTGGGGAAGACGGCTCCCTTTCGGACCCAGGAGGAAGAGGGACGGCTCGTGCCTGACCACGGCCTTTGTCTCGCTCCCGTCAGCTCGCGCTGCCACGATGCGGAAGTCGACTGCATACCCCGCTGCGCTCCGACACCCCTGTCTTATTGACAGCAGCACGCTTGAAGCGGTCTCACCTCTATGAGGGTGATCGAACACCTCATCGAACTCCCTCACGAACTCAGTGTATGCTGATAGAAGCCGTGAGTTCTGTTCCCAAAGCGCCGTAGCCCAGGCGCGTGCCTCACCTCAAAGCAAATTTATAACATAAGCCACCCGGCTGTCATCAGACGCGTATATGACGAGATGCTGTGAAAAGACGAGCGAACACTGCATCAAGAAGTCTGCGCACGTCTCGACACAACCTCCGTACGGTTCCGGAGGGCTTATGTATGCTTCAGGGGACGGGGGGGGGGGTTCATTGAACGACCACTGGAATATCTGTATGTGGCACTTGGTCAGCAGGAGGAGGTGGTGCAGCAGCGCCCTGCGCATGCGCTTCCACCTGCGCAGTGAGAGCCTCCAACCTCCGATTGAGTATGACGTTCTGCTCGGTTACCAAGTCCAACCGAGCAGTGAAGGCGGTTAAGATTTGCTGCAGCTCACCTAACACGCCTCCTGCTGGCGCCTGTGCACCTTGCGTTTCCATTGGTGGTTCACTCGATGGTTAACGCCCCTCAGGATCCATGACTATTGGCTGAGAAATCCTGTTGGGAAAGTGTAGTGACACGGACCCACAACAGGGGGCGTAAATGAACGGACAATGGAAATACAAAAAGATAATAATTTAATGTTGTGAAATGTGCACAACGGTATACAGATACGATCTTAGACAACAGTCAATTAAACAGTCGGTGACGTGTGGGCAGGCTCGAGGATAGGAGACGCCTGTCCAGAGAAGAGCCGGGCCCCCACACGATTTCCACTGCCAGCGGAGACCTGAAAAACACCAGAGCCGCCAAGTCCTGAGTCCCCAGGTGGCCACCGCCTCCAGCTGTCGGATCGGGTACTGCTGGCAGGAAGCACAAATAGATCAAGTGGGTGTGTGCACACCCAGCAAACAGTTCAGCACAGACAGTCAAAGTTCCTTCTGGTGGAAAACCTCCACCTCCTGAACACAGATATTCAGAGTATGTGCTGATCCTTCTGAAACACTCAAGTTTTGGATTGAGGAGCGGGAACGCCGACTCCTCCAAACGTCCACAAACTCAGCAACCAGCTATGTGTTTACAAAAAGGTTTCAGCTGCAAAGCCTCAGAAGCAAAGAACATACAACTATGGCTCAGATGTAAAGATATTACAACTGGCAAGTTTAGCTGTACAAAGGTGCGCATACGGCACTGAACGGCTGAGAGTTTACCTGTCAGGTAAGACGATTTCTCGGCAGGGATGTGACGTCTCTGCCAGGCTTTTATGGTGGGCTGATGAGGGGTGATGAATGACAGCTGTTGTGATGACTGACAGCTGTCTGAAGGTGTTCCAGGGAGGTGGCTGCGCCCTCTGGTGCCTGAAGCCCGCTTTCAGGCAGGGCGCCCTCTGGTGTTGGGCCAGCAGTACCTCCTCTTCTGGCAGCCCACATAACAAAAACTACCATCAACAGCATCAAAGATATCATTAACCATAACATTGAAAAGGACAGGACTGATAACGCTGCCCTGAGGGGTCCCATTATCAACAAGAAAGGCATCAGAAAAACAGTTACCCACTCTAACCTGAACACTTCTAGCACTCAAGAAGTGTTTAATCCAGTGCAACATCCTCCCTTTTATACCTGCATCAAAAAGTTTTATGATAAGACTGTCCTTCCAGAGCATATCAAATGCCTTTTCAATATCCAGAAAAACCGTCAACACAGCCTCTCGATTGCTCACAGCAAAATTATCAGTACTGCAGTCCAACTTAAACCCCTCCTGAAGAAGGATCATCTCTCTCCTCAGCAGACCATCTGCATCAATATTAATGTCACTGGAGACCCGCTGGAATGCTTTCGCCAAGAGGTCAGCCTTTACTTTATTGTCCACAGCCTCTATAGTGCCCTCTTTCAAAACAGGAACCGTGACCCCTTTGCTCATCCCAGCCATACAGCGCATCATATTCCAGACCTGTCGAAGTGGAGTCTGAGCACCCAAAGTTCCACAATACTGTCGCCAGCTCTCTCGCTTAGCTGTTTTAATTATCCTCCTGGCTGCAGCTCTACATTTTTTAAACGCAACAACATTAGGAGTGGTCGGGAACTTTCTCAACATCCTATAGGCCTTGTTACGGGCTCGAACAGCATCATCACATGCTTGGCTCCACCATGGCACCATTTTTTTCCCTGCCGCTCCGCCTTAACTGGAATGGCCTTTTCTGCTGCGGTCCTAATAGCCCCACAAAAGGACCTACTTCACTCAAGCGTACTTCCATCACTGGTCACCTTCTCAACAAACTCCGAAATACATTCACAAAATCTGCCCCAGTCCGCCCTCCGGAAGTTAAATCTTGTCAACTGGGCCTCCTGCGCTAACCGGAGGTTTCTCCCAAACCCACACAAGATAGGGAAGTGATCGTTACCCATAGCCTAACCACTGAGTACATCCCAGTTACCACACCCAGCAAGTACAGCTGAAGCAACTGCTAAATCTATACATGACGTACTCCTAGTCCTCAAATCATACCTAGTGGGGCTCCCATCATTAAGCACCACCAAGCCATACTTATCCAGGAAATCCTCCAGAACCACCCCATTAGAGTCCCTTTTTGTACCACCCCACAGTGGGTTGTGAGCATTAAAATCCCCAACCCACACCACAGGGAGACGCACCTGCTGCATTACCTGATCCAAAACCCCCAGATCCAGAGAGTGACATGGGTTATAAAAATTGATGATCGAAAACCTACCTGCTGAGCTCCAAACTTCCACACCCACACATTCAAGGTCTGAAGTGATATCTAGTCTCCTATACTGGACACCTTGCAACAGGAAAGTAGCACAACACCCACCGCATTAAGGCCTGTCCTTACGTAAACAGACATAACCTGGGATCACAAAATCCAGACAGGGCTTCAACCATGTTTCCTGGACACATATGACTTTAGGCCTCTCACGAAATGTTCCTATAAACCGCTTCAGCTCCTGTCCATTGACAGTCAAACTATGCGCATTCCACTGGAGAACGTAAAACATCAGTAGTCTAAGTATCATCTCCACACGGAGAATATATCACACCACTGCTCATCACTCTGTCCTTGGCAAAAACCAGGCTATGGAGATATGCCGGATCCACCTCAGCAACCCCCAAGACCCTTTCTGTGGCCTCAACAACAGTTCTAACCACATCAGAATTATTCCTTGCCACTTTCACCCCACTAAGGACTTCCACAATGAAGGCTAAAAAACTGACAGTGTTCACCAGCACTGACCCTTGGGGTGCAGACGGCATAGGTGCAGGCCCACACTGCTCCAACCGCACCTGTCCTCCAGTGCCTTTGCACTTTGCAATGCGCCTAACAGCATCCGTGTATGATACTCCTACATTTACTTCCCTATACTCCTGTACTTTCAATGTTGTCTTGAAGTGCTCACACTCCCTGTTGCCAGCAACATGGCCTCCCCCACAGCTCCCACACTTCGGCACCACCATTGTGCAGTCCGAGAACTCATGGTCTCCCCCACATTTACCACATCTCCGAGCCCCCCAACAGACTGCAGCAACATGACCATACCGCTGACACTTAAAGCATCTAAGCAGTGGCCTTCTATATGGCTACACTCTAAAAGCAAGACAGCCCAGGAACACTCTGTCTGGCAGCGCATCTTCAGGTCAGAACAACAGTAGTTGTATCTCTCCTCACCCCTTCTTTGAAAACCTTTATTCGAGAAGCTGCAATCACTTTGGCCCCCTCCGCACCTCTAACTAGATCATCCATTGTCATCTCCAAAGACACTCTGTACACGAACCCTTTCAAACCATCACCTCTAGCACCAGGGACAAAACTCTCAATCTGCTTACCACAGACCGACTCCAAAGAAAGAGCCTTCGCCGCCTGTGCCGCAGATCTACAAACAATCAATAACTTCCCATCAGCCAAGATACGTGCACTTTCCACCTCTCCTAATTCAGCCTTCAACGTTTTAGCAAGCCCAATAGGATTAAACGAACTGAAAGTAAGCCGCTCATTCTTCAGTTTGAAAATAACTTTAAATTCCTTATGCGACTCCATTCTCAGGACTTTAGTGGTGCCCCCTTTGCCCTCCAGTCCTGGCTCCTGAGATGAACTGCCACTCTTACTTTTCCGTTTCCTCCCTGACTTGACCCGAGAGCTCCCTCCTCCCTCGTCGTCAGTCTCCATGAAAACACACACGCCACCACAATCCCAGTCAAGCCGCTAGCTAACGCCACCGGGATCCAACAACCAGACAGGCGTAGCCACCGCTATGTGCCCCGACTGCCTACCACAAACTAGCTAACTCCTCCCTAGTCTTCAGGGGAGTACTCGTGAGGGGTTCTTATGCACCACAGCCCATAAACCCGGCAAGGCAACCATAAAACGGCGACCCACCTGCAGCTTTGGAGTGCTCCCAAGCTAATGCTTCACCCACTTTCCTCCCCATACTATAACCCCCAGCAAGTTCCAAAAGGGAAAATGCTTATGCCTACCAGGGACACTGCGGCCAGCCAGCCTACCTCCCCCGACCAGTTTGTCTTCTCCAAAGCTCTCCCGTCGGACACCACGCTCAACAAACCAACCAACCTCTGTCCACTGGCTCGTGGTTCTTTGATTTGCTGCTCTTCAGAAGCGGTAAGTCCACTTCTTAACTCCTCTCAAAGCCATTAAAATATCGTGAGTCGCTTTTGTGTGGATTAAAGTCACTAACTGGGACTCTTGTCATGTTGTAGTCAAGAAACAAGAATCGTCCTCCATTCCGTTGACACAAAATTGCCGCTTTAAATAAAATGACACCTTTCCAAACGCTGTAATACAGAAAATAAACTACCATCGACTAAAACGTTTTTTTTCTTCCCAAAATGAGACGTCCTGTGTTTTTTATGAATTAAACTGATGCTGACATACAGCTCAGCCAGCTGTAAGAGCTCAGCTCAGATGTATGGAAAGACATTCATGCCAAAATGTCTGAAAGGAAATGCTTTTGACAAAAACTACAGACTTTGTTTATTTATGTAGAGATCAAGGATCCACCATGTAGAGTTTATTATGTCCAAAGTTTAAGGATCCAGTGTCCAATTTCATATTTATTTACTTTAAGACTCAATAAAATGTTGTTCAGTTCAATTTCAAATTAATCGGCTTATAAAGCGCCAAATGGTAACAAAAGCCATCTCAAGACGCCTCACATAGAACAGTTCAACATAAAAAATTAAAATAAATAAATAAAAATAAAAAAATTAAAATACATAATTAAAAACAGAAGTAAAAGAATAAAACAGATAAAAAGAAAGAGAATAAAAATAGGCTTTAAGGCTTGACTTAAAATGTCCACAGACTCCAACTGCCTCACGGTCGCAGGAAGACCGTTCCACAGAGCGGGTGCACGATAAGAAAAAGCTGTTTGACCCGCTGACATAGAAAAGCTGTAAAGCCTACTTTTAGTACACAAAAAATTCACAAGAGGTATCGATAAGGAATCGGCCCGATAAGCAGAATCGATAATGGTATCGATAAAATCGTATCGATACCCATAATAAACACACAGGGTGAAGTCAAGGATCACTGACATGCTCGTCTGGAGCATAGGCACTGGTGAGGCGATTTTTCGATACACTTGATGAAGTTCTGAGGTATGTTTTATTTTGTTCATTATATTCGATTTATTTTTCCTGATTTTATTTCCACTAGTGACACACAGTTCTTGTTTCTGTAAAAAATTTGACACATTCAGTTCTATAAAATTCAGTTTGACGCATGAATACTAGATCTCTATTCTTTGAAATTCAGCTGTGGAGGAAATACTAATGATCCTGACTTTAATGTCATTGTGGCAACTCATAATATGTGGACAAAAACCCAGTTACGTGATACCGCAATGCGGTTGTGTGTACTGTAATAAAACTGATTTTGGTGTGATTTGAAGGTTATAAGGATTTTGTGCTGATTTTATGGATTTTCTCACTTGGTTATACAGGGGGACCCTCAAAGGGGTTGACATGTATGCAGGCCGATTTGTCATGAGGCATGTCCGGTAGGCTTTTTTGCAGTTGCGCACTTGGGGGGTGTTTGTCAGGAAAATGATCATTTCTCTACATTGATTACAGACCTGCAGTGGGTCTGTAATCAACTTTTCTGCAGCGCTGCTTGGCTTTGAACCTTGAACCAATTGAAGCAGTGATTCACAGGTCAAAGCAGTGCTTCGATCTACAATTCGTGGATTGATTGCTTTATTTCGCTTTATCCTAATTTTTCCCCGCTAAAACCCCAAAGAGCATATGTCTGTGAGTAATATTTAATATTTTTATGTTAAACTGACCTGTTATGGTCTTCTGAAACAGTTGATAGATGTATTTTATAACTTAAAAACGGGACCGATGCTAACGTGTTAGCATGTCTATGACGTTTTCAATGTTAAAGTTAGCATTAAGCTGTTTGCATCAGCACGTGTTGTTTTCTGTATAATTAATGGCTCAGCGTTCCTTGTCGTAAAAGAGTCAAATTGTAATTTTTTTAAATTTATTTTTATTCATATATTATAGCAACAACAATAATAGTGTACATAATAGACAATAATAGTCAATAATAATAGACTAATAATGTTACAATACAATTTTAGTGAAAGAGACAAAAAGAACCTAATGAAACAAAACACAACAGAAAAGATAAAACCATGGAACAATGAAAATAAATAAATACATATAGAAATAAATAACTGTTTCCTGTGAACACCTAGTGAGCAGCCTACTCTAGTTTAGGTTTTGAAACCTTGTTTCTGAAGTGTTTTTGTGTGATGTGCACAATTTTCAGTATTTTGATTAATACTACCAGTTATTTACAAGCCTAGATAAACTTTTTTATATATATATATATATATATATATAAAAATCAGTCCGTTTTTGATTATTAACATTTACTTGTACTTTTACTTTCAATACTTGAGTACATTTAGTTGTACATTACTTGTCATTCTTAAGTACAATAAATACTAGATACTTTAAGACTTTTACTTGAGTAGCATTTCAATCAGTGACTTGAACTTCTACCAAAGTCATTGTTTTAGTGGGTATCTGTACTTTTACTTAAGTGTGATTTTCCGGTTCTTTATACAACACTGAACAGGAAGTGCCAAATTTTGAGTCCACAGTGAAACAGGAAATGTCAAATGTTGAACAGTTCCTAGATCCCACAAGATGAGAGCTCATGGGATCTTGTGGGAATTCGGTGGTAAGTTGAAACTGAAACAGGAAGTGCCAAATTTTGAGTCCACAGTGAAACAGGAAATGTCAAATGTTGAATACTTTCTGGCATGGGTGGAGCTAGAGTGGAGGCCAGGGTTGCACTGGACTCCTCTGAAATCTGATTGGTCACAGATGATTAACATGTCACAGCACTGCACATCCGGTTGAGAAGAGCTGCATTTTGAAATCGGTGACCCATATTGACTGTGAGGTCCCTCCTGTACAGTAGTTGGCAATGTGTACCACAAGAAGTTCTAAACAACCTTAGTAGAAGAAGAAAAATATTTGAGATTTGAATCTGAACGCATCGTCTAAACTACGGACTCCAAAGTTATAATGGTGAGTAAACAACTGTATTTTATGCCAGAAATGAGGTCCAGGTTGTTAAAAGCAGCATTTCTTCTTTAATTCAGGTTGCCTTATATATATGTGTGTGTTTCAACTGATTTTAATGAATGAAACAAGCAGACAGCAGCTGATTCGTGCTCTGTTGGCTTATATGAGATATAACGTGAAGACACTCAGGATGAAAGAAGCAGCTAATTTACTCCTCTGCTATTCTGTATAAACCTGTGTAATATCTTAATTTTGCTCTCTGAGTGACACCAGGACAATGCATTTCTCTTAAAAATACACATGCCACTGAGTGTTTCTCAACTGTACTTAAAGGTATTAGAACACTTGGTATTTCACACATTTTAATTTGTTTATGCAATTTCAAATACAAATAAATAAATTCATCTAAAGTTATCTTCCTTAAACTCAAACTGAAAGCAAATGTCAACAAATTGATATAAATTAATTAAAAATATAAAATCCAGCTTCCTGATGAAGTGGTGTAGAGGAGGATTTTCTTACAAAGAAGACCTGAAAGTTCAGCTACAATTTGCCAGAAAGTAGATCTGAGATGAAAGCCTAGATTTGATATATCATAACTGATATAAATAAAGTCCAAGACTTGGAAATGTTCATGTTTACATCCCCTGACTTGTCTGAAGAAAACTGGCAATAAAACTGATTATTATTTACTGGTATTATCACGTTTTAGAGATTTGCTTTCAGTTTTAGTTTGAGGAAGATCATTTTAGAAATTTATATTACCAAGTACCAAGTTGTTTCAATACTTTTGGAGGGCACAGTATACTAACTTTATGATGAGTGCAAAATGAGTGCGGTATTATTACTGTTTTGTTTAAGAATGTATAATATAACAACTCTGGAAACGCAGAGTTGAATGGTACGTTCCATCTTTCACCTCATGAAATATTTGTTCCATTGAACTCATAAACATTCATTATTTGTATATTATATAACGCCAGAGTGGATCCTTGTTATTTGATTGGTGCTTTGTTTGTCACATGACATGTATTGATTCATCCCATTTGCGTTGCATTGCATTTAGAGTGCAGCTTGGTTTCATTTAGAGTGCAAATTTGGTTCCATATGTTTGGTACCATTGCACTCTGCACATTGCGCACACACACACACACACACACACACATCCACACATTCATGCGCCTGTTCATGCACGTGCACACACATGAACGCACACGCCCACATGCACTCGTGCATGCACATGCACGCGCATGCCCACACATGCCCATGCGCACACACACACACACACACAAAACGTGCACGCACAAAGCCACTGCACTGTCTGGAGGCTGTTAGCAGGAAGAAAGAATAAAAAGCTGGACTAATTTCTGATGTGATTTTTTTTTTTTTCGCTGCACTGAGGATGTACACAGTCATTTTTTGGTAGTACACCCACGCACAAGCGCCGACCCGGTTGCATGTGTGTATGCACGCGGGGGACAACGGCACGATGATTTGACTGAGCTAACTGACGCCGCTAATTCTTGTAACACACGCACACAGAATTCACTCTGCTGTAAGCCGTCTGGATGCATGAAGAACTGTTCAGATGAAAAGCTGACATGATTTTTGGCTGCACTGAGGAACTACACAAAGTCTTTTTTTTTCTTTTTTTATGGAAGTCCGAAGTCAGTGCACAGCATCACTGGACTACACATCACAATTTGGACTTTAGCAGCAGTGGAACACCAAAATGTAAGTCCCTTTTCTGTTGTTTATAAATTAAATAAATATCAAATGACAAGGATCTATTTTAGCCCGTTATATATATCAAATAATGAATGTTTCTACATTCTTTCAATAGAACAAATATTTAATTCGGTGAAAACTGGAACATACCATTCAACTTGGCTTCGCCTCATTGAATGGTATGTTCCAGCTTTCACCTCATGAAATATTTGTACCACTGAACTCATAAACATTCATTATTTGTATGTTGTTAAAGTGCTTTTTTGTTCTTAGTTTCATTTTGTGAATGCATCCCTCCATTACATATTGCAATTTTTTTTCCTATAGAATAAATAAATCACAAATATACTTTCAGTCTTCATCAGATCATTTAAGACGTCATGTATTTGCATTTTTCTTACCGGTTTGGGCTGGGGGTTGTTCCTGCGGTGAGCAGAGGAGGGTCGGAGTTCTGCTCGTTTCACTCTTCCAGGAGGGCTGAACTGCTCTTTGTACATGGTGATGTACAGCTGAGGAGCCATCGTCACTTCTCTTGTCCTTATGTTCTGCTGCCAGTCTGCTTATAAAACTCCTGAAAGTCCTTCTCCTCCCCTGTCGCCAGGTAGCTCCTCCCTTTCCCTTATACCTGTGTATCTGTTTTTAAATTTACATTTTTACTGCAGGTTATTTCATGGTATAGTGGTTGATCGTAGTATAGTCACATCATAAATTCTTGCTTGATTGTGCATACATAGTACTACTATGCTTTCTTTTTGTGCATGCACTCCATCGTTTCTGCAGACTATGACGGCAAAGCCACCAGATCTTAAAGCTACAAAGCTGACAACTTTCTCAAAAACAAAGCAATTTGTAAAATACACTTTGTTCAAGCTGTATGTGATGCAGTAAGGAATATCGTATACTCGTGGTCGAGCGCTCTTGCTCAACCAGAACAACCCTTTGTGCTACCTGAGCGCACTAATCCTGCTAAAGCAAAGACCTCCTGCAAAGGCAAACATACCTGGTGTCAGTATCCATGACCCACACACACACACACACACACTCACACACACACACTCATCCTGACATAATAACCAGCACTGCGCTCCAACACTTTTGTTCATCTTGCAGGTAAAACAGGTTCAGTCTTGTCAACTGGAGCAAATAAGGTTTGGAGTGGAATTTATAAGAATCTGCCACCAGCATTCAGGGTCGCCTCCATCAGTGTGTCAGATGAGCATCAATAATTCAGCGGGCACCGTTATCTGTGACAGCATCTGACTGTCACAGCTTGGCCTTGTTTGACACTCGTCCTTAAACACTTAATTCCATGTCAGCAGATGCACAGCGGAGGACCTGTGGGAATTACAGTGGCGGGAGCATCCTTTATGTGTCAAAAATCGAATCAAAATCCAAGCTCTGCCCCACTTCGGTATACTTTGATGCAAGAAATTCCCATGTTGGTCTTTGATTTATTTTATTCATCTTCTCCAGACAACTAAGTTGAGCCTCTCTGTGCAGCATATCACTTCCTTTGGACTTGAATCTTGTATAATGAAAGGAACAAAGAAAATACACAGTTGATATAATGTGCATGAACCAGTCTGAGGTATGTCACGAGATCCTTTACTTTCGTATTCAGCACAGCCACTGTAGCGGTACATGATGTGCAGTGCAGACTTCAGAAGCAGCTGTCAAATGCTCAGCATCTCAGTCTTATTTACTGGTGCTTCAGTTTCACTGCTGCTTTCAGTTTTGGGTAGAAATAGCTGAAATTCTGCAAGACAAAAACAAATATACTGAACAAAACACCAAATATAAGCCAATTGGTAAGAAATACAAATTATTTCTTTTTGGAGCGTGATTCCAAGGGCGCTACAGACTAAGACCTTCATCTTTGGCATCCTGATGTTTCCTTTCTTCTATGTATGGGTGTAATCCTTAGATGCTAACTAAGGACCTAAGGTGACGACAAGATGTCTTTGGTACTTGGTGTCTCTGGAATGTGCTTGGGTTTTGTTGGAATGACTTTGGATGAAACAAATGGTTACGTCGGGAGAGTTGAAGTGTTGAAGACCACATCAAATGGATAAGGCCAAGGGAACATCCACATTTCACCTTTTTGGAAGTGGGGATGGACTGGTCTGTCTGGGTGGTTGCTGTCCAAGGTGTTTCTGTCATGTGGTGGATGCAGCAACATGTAGCACCAGCACATGCTCGCAGGCCTGACCTGATTATGACTACTTTACCGTATTATCAGATGGTGTTTTTTGTTGTTGTTGTTTTTTTTGTAGACATCTAAAAAATGAAGTTCTCTTATATTCATGGTCGACACTTTTACTTATTAATACATTCATACAACAACAACAGTAAGTGGTGCTAAATACTGTTTAAAGGAATGTGCCTCACAGGTCTGAAGCAAATTGCACCTTTAATTTTTTGAAAGCACTCATATAAAATGCTGTTGAGTATTGTAAGCTTGTTGTTAGCTGTTTACGGTTGTAATAGAAACAAATCCACATGCAACACTTTTTTAATGAAAATGCAGGGATGTAGCACTCTAGTGCTATGACTGCCTTCTTTTTCAAGGTCACAAAAAGCTGTATAAAGATGGGGCCTGTGCAACTGAGGAAAGGTCATGATACAAACAGTATGTTTCTGTTCATAAATACAGTGGAGTCATCAAACAACTCTCAAGCAGCTGAACAGATATGGTAAGATAGAGTGTAATATACTTTGAAGGAGTACTTGAAGGTACATAAAGGAGTTCAAGCACCTCGGGGTCTTGGTCACAAGTGAGGGGACAATGGAGCGTGAGATTGGCCAGAGAATCGGTGCAGCAGGGGCGGCATTGCATTCTCTCTACCGTATTGTTGTGACAAAAAGGGAGCTGCGCCAAAAGGCAAAGGTCTCGATCTACTGGTCAGTCTTCATTCCTACTCTCACCTATGGTTATGAGAGTTGGGTCATGACTGTAAGAATTAGATCACGGGTACAAGCAGCTAAAAGTTGTTGAAAAAGGGGGATTTTCTTATAATCAGCATCATATTATCTTCAAAACAATTCAGTAATATACAGGTGGCAATTGAGAAGTTCTAAGCCTGACCCAGAAAATGTAGGGCGTGGTTTTCCATCTTTGGCATTCTGAGAAACCATAATTTCTTGAGAATGTATGACATTTTGTCTTACTGAGTGCAATGTTGAGAAATATTGGTTTCTCAGAATGCAAAGAGCAAAGATAGACAACCACGCCCTACGTTTTCTGGATCAGGCTTAGAACTTCTCAGTTGCCCCTTGTATATTGACAACACTTATTAGATTTTGTTTTTGTGCCAAGAAGTTGCTCTTAGAGATCATGCAATGTACACAATTGAATGTGCACAATTTACTGGTTTCCTTGCATTTATATTTTGCTTTTCAAAATTTGATGAACAAATATACAGGGCTGAGTCCACTGTAAATATAATGTGTGTTATCTTTATACAGATTCAATCATGAGTGATTTTGTTGATCCACAACAACACTTATTTGGAAATAAGAAGGGTGACGATTTTGCAACACAATATACCAAGTTATATTGGTACACAGTATGGACATTTTCTTCAGTATAAATGAACATGCAGTGTAACATAACAGGAGATTTGCAATGAATAGTTCAAAATACAACATAAGTGACCAAAATAAATGAGTGCATGAACAAACCTGAATGGTATAATAAATTATCCCCAAATAAGCAGCAATGCAACCACCGAGGAAGAGATCAAAAGCTGCAGGTTTCGCTCTGGTGGAAAAAATAACTTACATTGTCACACTGAAGCATCACATAAACAAAATAAGCGTGCACATATTTACCTGTACATCACTATGGGTTGATTCATCTGATCAAAAAATGTGATATCAGGGTCCCTGTGTGAAGAAAAGTTTGACATCATTGTTATGGTGGTTTTTCCATTCTGCGTTCAACACTCATCTCTAAAAACAGGTGCTCGTGTTACCTCTTGTCCTGTTTGAAAGTGTGTCTGTGGACCTGCTGTAAGTACTGTTTGAACTCATGTTCCAGTGAGCTGACCAGCAGGATATGACTGGGCTCTTTGTCCAGCAGCTGGGTAGCCCGAGGGACTGACGTCAGGACAGACATCAGGCTGGACAAGCGACTGTCCTGGAAGTCCTGTTTATATTTAAATGAGACTTTTAAAAAAGAAAATAGAGAGAAATGCCTTATGTACTATGTAAACATCACAGTGGCTCAAGGCATCGTCTGTTTCTAATGTGTCATTCTAATAGATACCTACAGACAGCCATCCTGGAATTCATTCTAATTGCGAGTGAAAACTAATCTTTTGACCTTGACGTAAGAATTTTTAATCCTATACAGACCCTGATGATGGGACACCAGTCCATCACAGGCTATTTCCCCATCCAAGGCTGGTACATATTTACAGTTGGGTGGACAGAGACAATGCAGATGGACAAAGACAGGCAGTGTGACCATGAGGAATTGAACTCAGGGTGGTCCCCTGACTCCTTATCCCACTGATCTACCTGTTCTACAGTCTTGACATAATACTGTAAGTAAAATACTAAATGTGAATGACTCAAGTCAAGCTAAATCTATTCTAGGACTCATACTGCATTCAAGACGATGGTAATCTTGGAAAACACAAGTTGGGAACTTGCGAGTTCCATAAATTGTGCATTTACTTGATCAACTTGGAAAACAGTATGGATGCCCAGAGTCATATATTTTCAGTTTATTGTTGCCTTCACAAGGAAAATATAAATAATTTACTAATATATAAAGAATGGAAGTATGGGTGGCGTGGTAACCAAGTGGTCAGTGCACTTTGTCCTGAAAACAGAAGGTTCCCACTTCAAGTTCACCCATACCCATTCTCTATGTAATGTGGACTTGCATCAGGAAGGGCATCCGGTGTAAAACCTGTGCCATATCAACATGCAGTTCCATATCAAATCTGCTGTGGTGACCTAAAGTGATAAAGGGAGAAGCTGAAAGAATTTATTTATTATGATGCTTTGAATTCACAAACATTTTGCAATGTCTACAAATGAACACCAGATGTCAGCACTTGTCATTGTATATTGGCCAAAATAAGCAGGATCTTACCATTTGGCCCCTAAACACTGGCATATCTTTGGATGAACCCTTTGGAAGACAATAAAGATTGTATATTAGAAATTAACTTAAAGAAATAATGCAAGTCATGGTGTCAGATAATCAGGTTGCCAGGTGCTTTGGTGCATTTAATTACCTTCACAGAGAGATTGTACATATATCGCGCCAGTGTTTCAGCAATGATTATACCATTACGTTTAAGTTTCCTGATGTCCACCTGTGACCTAAAAGTGATCAGATATACGAGGTCTGTTAGAAAAGTATCGGACCTTTTTATTTTTTTCAAAAACCTGATGGATTTGAATCACGTGTGCTTGCATGAGCAAACCTTGAACCTTCATGCGCATGCGTGAATTTTTTCACGCCTGTCGGTTGCGTCATTTGCTTATAAGCAGCCTTTGTGTGAGGATGGGTGTAGTCTCTCATCGTTTTTTCTTTGCAAGGAAATGGCGGAACAACTGGAGCAGCGCGACTGCATCAAATTTTGCCAGAAACTGGGCGACAGCCAGGTGGAAACCATTTGGATTATTCAGACGGCTTTCGGTGACGATCCTATGGGCATCACACAGATTAAGGAGCG
This sequence comes from Thalassophryne amazonica, assembly GCF_902500255.1. Lineage (NCBI taxonomy): Eukaryota > Metazoa > Chordata > Actinopteri > Batrachoidiformes > Batrachoididae > Thalassophryne > Thalassophryne amazonica. The sequence goes on along the minus strand of NC_047105.1, from coordinate 91,191,912 downwards.
GTACAACCGGTTTAAAAACGTCCGCACAGTGGTGGAGAGCGCGCCACGCTCCGGTCAGCCATCAACATGCTGAAATGACCAGATCATTTCCAAAGTGAACGCTGTGGTGACGTGGGACCGTCATGTGACTATCCGAGAAACTGCAGAATTCCACCATTTCTCGGATAGTCACACGACTGAAAAGCCACAGAAAGCCGTCTGAATCTTCTGAATGGTGGAAGAGGTGAGCATGTCACAACATGTCCTGTGAGACGTCAACACGAAGGCGCTTTTGTTCCGCCATCAGCTTCGTGCCGAAGCCATCGGCATGAATTTCGCTGCAACTCTTTTCATGGCAAAATCTTCTGTCACAGTGGAATGTGCCGAAAAAGTGCTGATGTCCACTTCTTCCACAGTTTCTTGGATAGTCACACGATGGTCCCGTATCACCACAGCGTTCACTTTGGAAATGATCTGGTCATTTCAGCATGTTGATGGCCGCCCGGAGCGCGGCGCGCTCTCCACAGTTGTGCGGACGTCTTTAAACCGATTGTACCACTCCTTAATCTGTGTGATGCCCATAGGATCGTCACCGAAAGCCGTCTGAATAATCCGAATGGTTTCCACCTGGCTGTCGCCCAGTTTCTGTCAAAATGTGATGCAGTCGCGCTGCTCCAGTTGTTCTGCCATTTCCTTGCAAAGAAAAAACGATGAGAGACTCCACCCATCCTCACACAAAGGCTGCGTACAAGCAAATGACGCAACTGACAGGCATGAAAAAAATCACGCATGCGCACGAGGTTGAAGGTTGGCTCATGCAAGCACACGTGATTCAAATCCATCAGGTTTTTGAAAAAATAAAAAGGTCCGATACTTTTTTAACAGACCTCGCATAATCCAAAAATTATCACTCAGCGAGTGTTTGATATTGGATAAATACTCAAAGGGTTGTCCACAGTATCTGGTCGACTTAATCACCCACAGACTGAAGAACCTACATGGTATCAAGTATGGAACCACGGAGCTCGGACTTGGGGTCTTCTAGGTGAGACAGAGTGAATCCTGTGATCCTGCGGAGGCTGTAGCGCTCATGCTCCCAAGCTACTCTGGACTCCACCAAATTGATCTTCTTATGTACCAATTCCATCCTCACCCAAGGAAATCTGGTAAAAGCCACCTGCAGAAAATTAAATGGAGAGGGAAAAAAAAGCTAGAAAACCAGATAGGTCTTCACAGTTATCACCTAGACATGAAGACTCTTACCTCCTGTAGCTGCTGAATGAAAGCATGCAGAGGTGTTCCGGGTTTAGGTGGACGGGACACGTGCACGAATAGCTCATCACCATTAGCCAAGGTGTCCAAACACAAAACAAATGCCACATTGTCTTGAAGCAGGCTAGACTCTGATTGGGCAGAAACATAACAGTTCATTTACATGTTCTATATACAGCTGATGTTTTTTGTATATTTGATAAATCAGTATAGTTAAAGGGGTCATATTGCGCAAAACTGGAATTAATCAACTGTATAGCCACACATGGTTCAAGCTTCACATTTGTCTGTCCTTTATAAACATAATTTAGGCCTGAAATGATTAATTTCAAACTTGTGTGACATATGTAATAAACTCCATAAATGAACTGTTTGCGGTAGTCATGTAGCAGCGAGCTAAAATAACCTTTAAAGTTCACAGGCCACTCAAATTTTCAAAAACAAAATAAAAAGATGTGCACCATGCTAGTATATTGAATTGTACAAAATCCCAACAAATGAGCCTTGAGGCCCATATATCATGATATGAAGCAGATGAGCAGTGTTGCCTCCGTTACTTTGAAAAAGTAATCCAATTACTGATTACTCCTTGAAAAGTAACTTAGTTTATTTACTGCTTACTCAATTTTAAAAGTAACTAAGTTAGATTACCAGTTACTTTATTAGTTACTTTCAGCAGCTGCTAACAACAACCCCATGCCACCTCAACATGAAAATGATAACTAGTTTTGCCAATACTCATTTTATAGTCACCCTTTCTTGACTTCAATGAAAATATATCCTTCTTTTATAAAGACATATTTCTTGACCTCATATTTAACTGTTGACAACACTGTAACAGCAAAACCTACAATTTGTAACCTAAGTAGTTTATAAATGTAACTTAAATTCTTTCTCACATTTTTCTAACATTTAAATTCTTTCTAAACATTTTAGTTGTTGAAATTATTATTGTTATTATTATAAGTAGTAGTAGTAGTATGAAAATATGTCTTCAAAAGTGGACCTTTAATCTAGGAGTGTTGTGGGGGGCCGTGCTCGCCTACACCCCTTTCTGTCTGGAGTTGCCCCTGGATTGCCATCTGAGCAGGCAGAATTTATAACATGTATTTATGCAGAATGCATGACCAGATTGACAAGTAGGAAAGCTTTATCAGCATTTTTTTTTACATCATGTTGTCCTCAGAAAGAGACTTTAGGTGCAATTGGGTGGGAAAAAAGCCTTAGTATTTGTTTTGTGTTTTTAGTGATGACAGTCATACAGCGCACAGAATTTTAAAGGAATAAAAAAGCGTAAAAATGTCTTTGTAAAGTTCATTGCAGGTGTGCAGCTCTCACTGCGTGTTGAGAGATGACATCTGGTTTTTTTTTTTCAACTCGGAGCTGCTGCAGAAAACATGAAAAGCCCGCAGCATCAAACATTAAGTGGGCATAGTAGGAAGTTCAGCCAAACCCGACCACCCCCTGCTCACGGGCCACATTAATGCTGCGATCGATCCACAATACAAATATAATAGTAACGCACAGTTACTTGGACAAGTAACTTTAATCTGATTACTGATTTGGAAAGATTAATGCATGAGGTTACTCGTTACTGCAAAAAAATGGTCAGATTAGATTAACTTATTACTAAGTAACGCATTACCAGTGTCACCGACCGAACGGTCCCCCCCTAAAAATCGGTCTGCCTTTTGCATCTGTACATGCATCATTAGCCGCGGTTCACAGATTAAAACCTCGCTTCTGCTTCAAACTGCACTCCAGTCATCATCTTTCTCAGCGACAGATAACTAAAGCTTTTGTACAACAATCATTTCCACATAAATTCAGCATTATTTCATCATAAAAGGCGGCAGAAGCGATCAGAGCGCTGCAGCTAAATGAGCTGCTAGCTGATGTATTCACTGCGCGTCGGTCATTTGAAAGCATCACGGAATTTTGCAGAGTTTCTGCTTAAAACGACCTCATTTCTGCTTAAAACTGACTTTAGAATGATTTAAGAGGTTTTACCTTTATCATCTGATGGTTAATAATCCCATTAATCCATTTGATTGCTTTGGGTGAAGAGATTCTGTCTCAGATGTGCTGCTGTGGTCCCAAATGACACGTGCGCAGATGCAAAAGGCAGACCGATTTTTAGGGGTGGACCGTTTGGTCTGCAACACCGGCATCACTGCAGGGGAGACTCTACAACTGCCTGCAAACTAGATACCAGTCCATCACAAATTACTTCTTCATCCAAATCCGGTGGCTGGTTGGACTGCAATGATGCAGATGATGTGTTTTGTCCATGGACATAGGCAGGAAGCATGAATCGAAGCGAGGTCTACAAATGCATGTTCCAACAAATAATAATAAAAAAAAAAAAACAATACGTGGTGTGTCCATAAAGTAACGGTCCTTTTTATTTTTTTAAAAACTATATGGATTTCATTCATATGTTTTTACGTCAGACATGTTTGAACCCTCGTGCGCATGCGTGAGTTTTTCCACGCCTGTCGGTGACGTCATTCGCCTGTGAGCACGCCTTGTGGAAGGAGTGGTCCCGCCCCCTCGTCGGATTTTCATTGTCTGGAAATGGCGGAATGAAAAGGACTTGTCCAGCTCTCCACAAGTTCTCTTATACTCACTCGACTGGTAAGCACTGAAAGCCGAGATAGGCATGTCCCAACTTGTCCTCTAACACTCCGAATCGGTCTTTACGCGCGAAGCCTCCGCGTGGCTTTCCATGACAAAATCTCTTGTTAAAAGTGAAATCTGCCGGAAAGTGGCTGATGTCCAGCTCTTGTGATAACCAGAGAAAGAGCACAGGACGGTCTCGTATTCCACAGAGCCATCAGCTTAGAAATGATCCAGTGGTTTGTGCCGCGACGTCGCAGCTCGGAGAGCGGCACACCGACCGTCCTTAAAGGGGTCCTTAAAGCTGTAGTTAAAGTCCTTATTCTCTGTGAAGCCTGTAAAATTTTCACCAAAAGCCAGATAAATTTTTCGAATGGTTTCCAGGTGCCAGTCTCTAACAGCTTCTGAAAAAATTCTGATGGAAAAAAAGTCCTTTTCATTCCGCCATTTCCAGACAATGAAAATCCGACGAGGGGGCGGGACCACTCCTTCCACAAGGCGTGCTCACAGGTGAATGACGTCACCGACAGGCGTGGAAAAACTCACGCATGCGCACAAGGGTTCAAGCATGTCTGACATAAAAAACATATGAATGAAATCCATATAGTTTTTGAAAAAAATAAAAAGGACCCTTACTTTATGGACAGACCTCGTACATACTTATCAGCCTTCACGTTTTTGTAGTTTCTCATCACCATTCGGCTGAATAAAGCTGGATTCATGCTATAGATTTGTCTGATTTCCAAACTCAGCTAGTTTTCAGGTCATGGCTCCCTTGGAATTTTGTATGGATCATGAAGACTTTTCAGTCCATGCTTCTGCAGCCAACACCTTCATGTATGTTGAACTTTCTGACATAATTTCAGCCAATGTTACAAGAATTGCTGATGGTGTAATGCAGGGGTATTCAGCTGATTCCAGAAAGGGGCGTGGCCAACAGCAGCTCCTTTACATTTAAAGCAACAGCTTCATAAACAGGCTGCTTCTTCAAAAATAGGTTTTAGTAGGATGCGTCAACCTCAGTGTGGATGGAATATTTGTATCTACAAACATTAAAATCTGTATTTGAGACACTTGGTGAATGATAGTAGCATCCTGACCATGTGTATAACAAGACCCATTTAAGACAAAACATGTCTGGATGTCCTGAGACAGAAACAATTAATTATTTACTCACGTGCATGGTCAAGATTTTCCTCAATCCATCTCTTTGTGCCAAGAAAATTGTATTTTCCTCCTCCAGTTAGTGAAAACATTAAGTTATACCTAAAACACCAACAACAAACCTATGTTTTCCTTCAAGGTAAGACCCAAGCCTTCACGTCTTAAAAATTGATTCAAGAGCTTGTGAGTAATTTTGCTAATATTTCAGTTGACAGATGTTGATGAAATTACAGTAGTGTTCAGAATAATAGTAGTGCTATGTGACTAAAAAGATTAATGCAGGTTCTGAGTATATTTCTTATTGTTACATGGGAAACAAGGTACCAGTAGATTCAGTAGATTCTCACAAATCCAACAAGACCAAGCATTCATGATATGCACACTCTTAAGGCTATGAAATTGGGCTATTAGTAAAAAAAAAAAAATAAATAAAAAAGGGGGGTGTTTACAATAATAGTAGTGTGGCATTCAGTCAGTGAGTTTGTCAATTTTGTGGAACAAACAGGTGTGAATCAGGTGTCCCCTATTTAAGGATGAAGCCAGCAACTGTTGAACATGCTTTTCTCTTTGAAAGCCTGAGGAAAATGGGACATTCAAGACATTGTTCAGAAGAACAGCATAGTTTGATTAAAAAGTTGATTGGAGAGGGGAAAACTTATACGCAGGTGCAAAATATTATAGGCTGTTCATCTACAAAGATCTCCAATGCTTTAAAATGGACAAAAAAAAAACAGAGACGCGTGGAAGAAAACGGAAAACAACCATCAGAATGGATAGAAGAATAACCAGAATGGCAAAGGTTCACCCATTGATCAGCTCTAGGATGATCAAAGACAGTCTGGAGTTACCTGTAAGTGCTGTGACAGTTAGAAGACGCCTGTGTGAAGCTAATTTATTTGCAAGAATACCCCACAAAGTTCCTCTGTTAAATAAAAGACGTGCAAAAGAGGTTACAATTTGCCAAAGAACACATCAACTGGCCTAAAGAGAAATGGAGGAATATTTTGCGGACTGATGAGAGTAAAATTCTTCTTTTTGGGTCCAAGGGCCGCAGACAGTTTGTGAGACAACCCCCAAACTCTGAATTCAAGCCACAGTTCACAGTGAAGACAGTGAAGCATGGTGGTGCAAGCATCGTGATATGGGCATGTTTCTCCTACTATGGTGTTGGGTCTATATATCGCATACCAGGTATCATGGATCAGTTTGGATATGTCAAAATACTTGAAGAGGTCATGTTGCCTTATGCTGAAGAGGACATGCCTTTGAAATGGGTGTTTCAACAAGACAATGACCCCAAGCACACTAGTAAACGAGCAAAATCTTGGTTCCAAACCAACAAAATTAATGCCTCGCAGATGTGAACAAATCATGAAAAACTGTGGTTATACAACTAAATACTAGTTTAGTGATTCACAGGATTGCTAAAAAAGCAGTTTGAACATAATCGTTTTGAGTTTGTAGCATCAACAGCAGATGCTACTATTATTGTGAACACCCCCTTTTCTACTTTTTTAACTAATAGCCCAATTTCATAGCCCCAGCTCCTAGCAGTTTATTCTGTTCAATTATCATGGCATTCATAGGATTTATAGAGTCGGTCAGTCAGGGAGTGGGTCAGCAAAAGTTTCATACTGTGAGTGACTGTGTAAAACTAGTACTTGCTCAGCTCTGAAATTTCAGGTTCTGATAGATACAAGTGAAGACGAGTGAACCTCCTGTTTTGGGCCAGGTGGGTATCTTTTAACTTGCTGAATAAAATAAAGGCAGACAGGCCTATCAAGTTACCTGTGAAGTTATGTTGCTAATCACAGGATCCCGATGGCCACAAGAGGACACTGTTGCTTGTTACATCCGCCAAGAATATAATAGGGCAGCACAGTCTCGTTTGAACCCTGCGTGATATTGCAGGATTTGACCACTTATGGGGACAGCCGCTCCCGTTGCGCAATATATACACAGCATAACTTCACATTAGACTGACAGTTGTTTTTAATAAAGGCTGTGGAAAAAAGGGCTCGCTCAAGCCCCAACACAGATAAGATTAGGCTTCATATTATGATAGGTGAGTCCCTCTTGACTATCCCCAGGCATAAGACCTGTTCAAAATGTCAAATGATTGACTCATCATTACGTTCTTTAAGACTCTGTACTAGTTTTTGAATTGATGACTGCTTCCCCTCTCGTATGTTATCGGTGGTCTGTATTTGGCAAATTAAACATTTTGAAAAGTTTATGCGTTTTCATTTTTTTGGTGATAGAAGGCTCATGCAGCTACTTTCAGTTTCTTCACTGGCCGTGGCTGACAAGACCTCACTTCAGTGCCTGGAAAGACACAATTTAATTTGATTACACTGTGGTTTTCTTACCCTGTTAAAACAATCCTTAGGGCCCCTTCACACATAACACGATTAAAGCCGACTAGCGCACAAAGGAGGAATTGCATGTCATTCGTGAAAAATCGTGGCTGCCTCCAACACCTTGTACATGTATCGCTACAACTGTTCCCGCACACCAGCAGCTGAAAGACAGAGAGTGCCCTGTGAGAGCCCATTCGCTCCCTCTCGTGGGAGGTGTCAGCCAAATTCCAGGTGACACACACGGACATCCAACACCGCTTGCTGGCCACTTAGAAAATGTGTGGCCATTCGAACTGTTAGCACAAAAACAGTGAGCAGACGATCACTTTTGAGCTGGATGTGAAATTTTTCTCAGTGCCCCCACGAGTGTGGAGTCGCAAAAAGCAATGTGGTGCATGTGTGCTCATGTGTCGTGACCCCCCACCCCGAAACACATGTGGCGTATGTGTGTTTCACGCCCTCCCCCTACACATGTGGCATGTGGGGGGGCACACTTGCATAAAATGCTTATAGGTATATACAGATATGATCACATGTGGGGCAGACAGCCACGTCCGCACACAGCACAGCGAGCCGCCTGTCAGTTGATCGCAGCACATTGACAGCTGGATGACGGTGTCATGTTCCTGCCCTTGATGGGTTCATGTTCTGAATCTTCTGTGTTTTATTTACATTATATCGGGTTGCCATGGTCATGCTTCAGTTATGTTTTGTCTTGTTTCATTTATTTTTGGTGTATCATTTGCCTGCCACGTATATTGTTTTGCTGTGTTATTTATTGTTTACTCTCTGATGTGGATTTAGTTTCAGTTTAATTCTGTTTATCACATTCAGTCACAGGTTTTGGTTATCATTTATCTTCAAGCATTTCTTATCTGATTATGTTCCATTTGTTATTTATTGTATTTTCTGTTTATCAGTTATCTTTTATTAATTGCATTATTCTGTAGTCACCGGGTTTGTTTATTCTCTGTTTATCAGTAGTTTATTTTGCTCTTCTCATTTGTGTTTTCAGTTCATATGTTCATGCTTAGTTTGTTGCTGGTCATAGTTGTTCTGCATTCTGTCCTTGCTTTATGATTTATCTTTGTTCTCAGTTTTTGCCCTTCTTATTTGACTGTCCCTGCACCAGCCCTTGTGTCTTTGTCTCTCACTATAACTCTTTTTGCTCTGTGTTTTCATCCCTTCCGCTCTTGCATCTGCTCACGTGTCTTTGTCTCTTTCATCACTCCACTCTGTTTTCCTGCCTTCACTATCTTACCCCATGTTTATCTTTGTTCACTAGTCACGCCCCCTTCCAGAACTTTCACTGACACCTGCATCTTGTTTCACTAATCACACCACCAGTTAATTAAGCCCTCACAGTCTCACAGCTCACTGCCAGATCGTTGACTTTGTGTCACTTTCCAGCCTCCGTCCCATGCCTAGTTTTGTCCTGTTGTCCTTGTCGGTATTTTGACTTTGCCTGTTTTTGATCTCGAGTTTGTCTTACCTCTGATTGCCCTTATGCTGTGTATTTTGACCTGTGCCTGTTTTTTGACTACACCTCAGTCTCCCGTCTGTCTGCTACCTCTGCCATGCTGCTGGACCACACGTGTACCGACCACCTGCCTGTTGAACCGAATAAACCCCTTTTAGAACTCTATCAGTCGTGTGAGTTTGTAGTTGTGTCCATACAGTTTCTGCCACGCCTGATAGACGGCTCAGTGCACATGACATGTCACATTAAAAACACAGCCAGGACAGGTATATTATTAAGTACTACACTACCTACATACACAGTTACATAACAAATAACTAAAAGAAAATGATCACATAACACAACATCGTCACTTTTTCTTTGTATTTTCACTTTGCGTGCATGTAATTTGCCCAAAATCTCAGAGAAAGTGTAATGGTTCCGTCCCCGGAAGTAGAGAAATTACATCATATCCGTCATATTTTAACCCTTTGGCACCCACCCTCAAACAAGACTGCAGTGCCCAACAAAATCATTGGCATTTATTTATTTATCTGTCTGTCTGTCTGTTAGAAAGATTACATCAAAACTATTGCACAGATTTTGACAAAATTTTCACCACAGATAGATATGAGACAAAGGAAGACTCCATTATATTTTGGATGTGATCTGGTGTCAGGAGCTCAGCACTCCCCCTCTCAGCAGTCCCGTGCCTTCACTGTGAATGTGTCATTTCTGAGCGTCATCAGCGATTCACCGTTTGTCACCTCGTTTCTGCTTAAAACTGCACTCCAGTCATCATCTATCTCAGTGACAGATATCTGAAGCTTTTGTACAACAATCATTTCCACATAAGAGACAGGGAAGCGATCACAGCGTGACAGCAGCACATCTGAATCTGAGTCTGACTCTCTACACCCAAAGCCATCAAACAGAATAATGTGATTACTAACAATCACATAACAAAGTAAAATCTCTTAAAGCATTCTAAAGTCACTTTTAAGCAGAAACGAGGTGATAATCTGCTACTCGCTGCTAATGCACCACCATGACACATGCGCAGTGAAGGCAGTGGGGTGGTCAGTGTCGGAGAGTGCTGAGTCCCTGACACCGGATCTGCATTCTGGATCAAGTTTCACTTTGAAGGATTACTGTTAGCAGGATTATGTCAAAACTATGTCACAGATTCTCACTAAATTTGCACCACAGATAAATATTAGGGAATGGAATGTTGTGTGGGCCGCTGAAGAGGAGGTACTGCTGGCCCACCACCACCAGATGGCGCCCTGCTTGAAGTGCGGGCTTCAAGCATGACAGGGCGTCATAGCAACCGGGAGTGACAGCTGTCACTCGTTATCAGCACCAGCTGTCACTCATCCACATCACATCACCACCACCATAAAGGCCGGACTGCAACTCCACCTCCCCGCCAAGAAATCAGCTATCAGAAGAGGTAATTTCTCTGCTGAACGTGAAACTGCATTATAGTCTGGACTCTTTTTGCAGCCGTATTCCTGTGGTGTTCCTTATCCATTGGATTGGCGTTAGGTGTGATCAGCGACGGCTTTGCTCCACACTCCATCCAGATAAGTGGTTAGACAGGAGCTGCACGAGTGTGTGATTGGAGGTGCAGGTGCTCCCTCCCAAAAGAATACAGACTGTGGGATTACTGAGTGTGCGAACTCACACTCATCAATACTGTTTTTCTGTTCTCTGCCAGCAGTACCAGGTCTGACAGCGGGAGACGGTGACCACCTGGGGACCCAGGACTTGGCGGCTCCGGTGTTCTTCAAATCCGTTGGCGGTGAAGGCCGTGTGGGATCCGGCTCGGCTCAGGATGGATGTCTCCTATCCTCAAGCCTGCCCACACGTCACTCAAATCTGTAATTCGGTGGTACCTAAACTGTGATTGTCTGTATTTCGTTGTGCACTACAACATTAAATTGTTACTGTTAGGCTTATCCATTGCCCGTTCATTTAACGCCCCCTGTTCTGGGTCCGTGTTCCTACACCTTCACAACAGGATTTCTCGGCGGCGTCATGGATCCCAAGGGGCGTCAACCATCGCTTGAACAGCCAATGGAAGAGCGAGGTGCACAGGCGTAAGCAGGAGATGTGTTTGGTGAGCTGCAGCAAATCTTAACTGCTTTCACTGCTTGGCTGGACTTAGTCACCGAGCAGAGTGTGATCCTCAATCGGAAGATGGAGGCTCTCACCGCCAAGGTGGAAGCGCAGGCCCAGGGCGCTGCTGCAGCACCTCCCCCTGCTGACCGGAGGCCTGAAACAGACATTCCGCTGGTCGTTCAACGAACCCCCCCACTGTCCCCTGAAGCTTACATAAGCCCTCCGGAGCCGTACGGAGGTTGTGTCGAGACATGCACGGACTTCTTAATGCAGTGCTCGCTCGACTTTTCACAGCGTCCCGTCATGTACGCGTCAGACGCTAGCCGGGTGGCTTACGTAATAAATCTGCTTCGAGGAGAGGCACGTGCATGGGCTACGGCGCTCTGGGAGCAGAATTCACGGCTCCTAACGACATACGCCGGGTTTGTGAGGGAGTTCAGACAGGTGTTCGACCACCCTCATAGAGGCGAGACCGCTTCAAGCGTGCTGCTGTCGATAAGACAGGGGTGTCAGAGCGCGGCGAAGTATGCAGTCGACTTCCGCATCGCGGCAGCGCGAGCCAGCTGGAATGCTGTTGCGCTCCGCGCCGCCTTTGTAAACGGACTGTCTCTGGTCCTTAAGGAGCACCTGGTGGCGAAGGACGAGCCGCGGGATTTAGACGGGCTTATCGACCTTGTTATACGGTTAGACAACCGATTAACAGAACACCGACGGGAGCGAGACGAAGGGCGTGGTCAGGCACAAGCCGTCCCTCTTCCTCCCAGGTCCGAAAGGGAGCCGTCTTCCCCACGCTCCATAGCCAGGGTACGCCACATGATGACAGCTCCCCCTGCTGACGTTGCTATGGAAACGAGCAGGGCCAAAAAGTGATCAGATCAGAGATAAAGGAGGCTGGTCCGTGGGGAGTGTTTTCACTGCAGCTCAACCGAGCACACGCAGAAAAACTGCCCCAAACGGTCAAAACAGCAGTACTCGTCCTTAGAGACTGGGCTAAGGGTGGGTCATAATACCCACGCGGGGATGCCCCGTAAATCTGCACGCATCCCAGTCACGATCCTGAGTGGGGATCTGACCCTTCACGCCCCAGCACTGGTAGACACAGGGTCGGAAGGGAATCTGCTGGACAGCAGATGGGCAAGGGAAGTCGGGCTCCCTTTAGTGGCTCTACCTTCACCTTTGAAGGTACGGGCACTAGATGGCACCCTTCTTCCATTAATCACACACCAGACACAACCAGTGACATTGGTGGTGTCTGGTAATCACAGGGAGGAGATCATGTTCTATGTAACACCTTCCACCTCCCGGGTGATTTTGGGTTATCCTCAGATGATAAAACACAATCCCCGGATTGATTGGCCATCTGGGGTTGTGGCTCAGTGGAGTGAAACCTGCCACTGGGAGTGTCTCAGATCCTCGGTTCCGCCTGGTGTGACAGCTAGTGAGGAGGTTAAAGTCCCCCCCAATCTGACGGCGGTGCCAAGTGAGTACCACGATCTTGCTGACGTTTTCAGCAAAGATCTGGCGCTCACCCTTCCCCCGCACCGTCCGTACGATTGTGCAATTGATTTGATCCCGGGCGTTGAGTACCCATCCAGTAGGCTGTACAACCTGTCACGTCCGGAGCGAGAATCAATGGAGACCTACATCCGGGACTCATTAGCTGCCGGGCTGATCCGGAACTCCACCTCCCCGATGGGTGCTTGTTTCTTTCCTGTGGGCAAGAAAGACGGCGGACTCCGTCCATGCATTGATTACAGGGGGCTGAACGAGATCACGGTTCGCAACCAATACCCTCTGCCCCTGTTAGATTCAGTGTTCACGCCCTTGCATGGAGCCCAAATATTCACGAAACTGGATCTTAGGAATGCGTACCACCTGGTTCGGATCCGGAAGGGAGACGAATGGAAGACGGCGTTTAACACCCCGTTAGGTCACTTTGAGTACCTGGTCATGCCGTTCGGCCTCACTAACGCCCCCGCGACGTTCCAAGCTTAGGTAAATGACGTCTTGCGGGACTTCCTGCATCGGTTTGTCTTCGTATATCTGGACGATATACTCATCTTTTCCCCGGATCCTGAGACTCATGTTACGCATGTCCATCAGGTCCTGCACCGGTTGTTGGAGAACCGGCTGTTTGTGAAGGGCGAGAAGTGCGAGTTCCACCGCACATCTTTGTCCTTCCTGGGGTTTATCATCTCCTCCAACTCCGTCGCCCCTGATCCGGCCAAGGTAGTGGCGGTGAGAGATTGGCCCCAACCTACAAACCGTAGGAAATTGCAGCAGTTCCTCGGTTTTGCTAATTTTTACCGGAGGTTCATCAAGGGCTATAGTCAGGTAGTTAGCCCCCTGACAGCCCTGACCTCCACTAATGTCCCCTTCACTTGGTCGGATCGGTGCGAAGCCGCATTTAGGGAGTTGAACCATCAGTTCTCGACTGCACCAGTTCTGGTGCAGCCCGATCCTACTCGCCAATTTATAGTTGAAGTGGATGCCTCTGACTCAGGGATAGGAGCCGTGCTATCCTAGAGCGGGGAGTCCAATAAGGTTCTCCATCCTTGTGCCTATTTTTCCCGCAGGTTGACCCCGGCAGAAAGGAATTATGACGTCGGCAACCGGGAACTTCTTGCGGTGAAGGAGGCTCTGGAGGAGTGGAGACACCTGTTGGAGGGAGCTTCTATGCCAGTCATGGTTTTCACAGACCATCGGAACCTGGAGTACATTTGGACCGCCAAGTGTCTGAACCCCAGGCAAGCCCGCTGGTCACTGTTCTTGGGGCGTTTTGACTTCGGATCACATACCGCCCACGGACCGAGCTGTCAGACCCGATGGAAACCATCATTCCCGAGTCCACTGTCGTGGCCGCCCTCACCTGGGACATGGAGAAGACCGTCCGGGAGGCCCTGACACGGAACCCGGACCCGGGAACTGGCCCGAAAAACAAAATGTACGTCCCACCAGAAGCCAGGGCTGCAGTTCTGGACTTCTGTCACGGTTCCAAAATATCCTGCCACCCAGGGGTACGAAGAACCGTGGCAGTCATTCGGCAGCGCTTCTGGTGGGCATCTCTGGAAACCGACGTCCGGGAGTACGTCCAGGCCTGCACCACCTGCACCAGGGGCAAGGCAGATCATCATAAGACCCAAGGCCTCCTCCAGCCTTTGCCCGTGCCTCATCGCCCCTGGTCTCACATCGGCCTGGACTTCGTCACGGGCCTCCCGCCGTCCCAGGGCAAGACTACCATCCTCACGATAGTGGACCGGTTCTCCAAGGCGGCCCACTTCATGGCCCTCCCGAAGTTCCCGACGGCCCAGGAGACTGCAGACCTCCTGGTCCACCACGTCTTGCGTCTGCATGGGATTCCATCGGACATTGTCTCGGATCGTGGCCCTCAGTTCTCCTCCCAGGTCTGGAGGAGTTTCTGCAGGGAACTGGGGGCCACCGTAAGCCTCTCGTCCGGGTACCACCCCCAGACAAACAGGCAGGCAGTGCGGACGAATCAGGATTTGGAGCAGGCCCTCTGCTGCGTGACCTCCGCGCACCCGTCGGCCTGGAGTGACCATCTGGCCTGGATCGAGTACGCTCATAATAGCCAAGTATCATCTGCCACCGGCCTCTCCCCTTTCGAGGTATGTTTGGGGTACCAGCCCCCATTATTCCCGCTAGTGGAGGGAGAGGTCGGGGTGCCCTCGGTCCAGGCCCATCTGAGGAGGTGCCGTCGGGTGTGGCGTACCGCCCGCTCTGCCCTGCTCAAAGCCCGGACGAGGGCTAAGGCCCATGCAGACCGCCGGCGTGCCCCGGCCCCTACGTATCGGCCCGGTTAGGCGGTTTGGCTATCTACAAAAGACTTACCTCTACAAACGGAATCCCAGAAACTTAAGGACAGATTTATAGGACCCTTCACCATCGTGAAGGTCCTCAGTCCAGCCGCAGTGAAGCTGGCAGCTTCAGCTTCACTGCGGCTGGACTGATACATCCGGTATTCCACGTCTCCAGACTCAAACCCTGCCACACCTCTCCCCTCTGTGCCACTGGACCGGTGCCGCCGCCTGCCCGGATCATCGACGGGGAGCCGGCTTGGACTGTGCGCCGGCTCCTGGACGTTCGTCGAAAGGGCTGGGGATTCCAGTATTTGGTGGACTGGGAAGGATACGGACCCGAAGAACGCTCCTGAGTGAAGAGGAGCTTCATCCTGGACCCGGCCCTCCTGGCCGATTTCTACGCCCGGCACCTGGACAAGCCTGGTCGGGCGCCAGGAGGCGCCCGTTGAGGGAGGGGTCCTGTTTTGTGGGCCGCTGAAGAGGAGGTACTTCTGGCCCACCACCACCAGATGGCGCCCTGCTTGAAGTGCGGGCTTCAAGCATGAGAGGGCATCATAGCAACCGGGAGTGACAGCTGTCACTTGTTATCAGCACCAGCTGTCACTCATCCACATCACATCACCACCACCATAAAGGCCGGACTGCAACTCCACCTCCCCGCCGAGAAATCAGCTATCAGAAGAGGTAATTTCTCTGCTGAACGTGAAACTGCATTATAGTCTGGACTCTTTTTGCACCCGTATTCCTGTGGTGTTCCTTATCCGTTGGATTGGCGTTAGGTGTGATCAGCGACGGCTTTGCTCCACACTCCATCCAGATAAGTGGTTAGACAGGAGCTGCACGAGTGTGTTCTCTGCCAGCAGTACCAGGTCTGACAGCGGGAGACGGTGACCAGCTGGGGACCCAGGACTTGGTGGCTCCGGTGTTCTTCAGATCCGTTGGCGGTGAAGGCCGTGTGGGATCCGGCTCGGCTCAGGACGGATGTCTCCTATCCTCAAGCCTGCCCACACGTCACTCAAATCTGTAATTCGGTGGTACCTAAACTGTGATTGTCTGTATTTCATTGTGCACTACAACATTAAATTGTTACTGTTTGGCTTATCCATTGCCCGTTCATTTAACGCCCCCTGTTGTGGGTCCGTGTTCCTACACCTTCACAACATGGAAGACTCCAATAAATTTTGGAGGTGATCCTGATCTGGATTCTGGATCAAGATTTCCCTTTATATAGGCCTTTAAGGATTACGTCTTAAACTACTTTATGGATTCTCACCAAATTTCCACCACAGATAGATATTAGGTCATGAAGACTCCACTAAATTTTAGAAGTGATTTGGATCCGGTTTGGCGGATGTCAGAAATCTCCGGTTGCTCTTGATTTCATAATGTTGCAGTCTTTTTGTCTTGTTGAAACACCCATTTCAAAGGCATGTCCTCTTCAGCATAAGGCAACATGACCTCTTCAAGTATTTTGACATATCCAAACTGATCCATGATACTTGGTATGTGATATATAGGCCCAACACCATAGTAGGAGAAACATGCCCATATCATGATGCTTGCACCACCATGCTTCACTGTCTTCACTGTGAACTGTGGCATGAATTCAGAGTTTGGGGGTCATCTCACAAACTGTCAGCGGCCCTTGGACCCAAAAAGAACAATTTTACTCTCATCAGTCCACAAAATATTCCTCCATTTCTCTTTAGGGCAGTTGATGTGTTCTTTGGCAAATTGTAACCTCTTCTGCACATGTCTTTTATTTAACAGAGGGACTTTGCGGTTACAGGTAACTTCAGACTGTCTTTGATCATCCTGGAGCTGATCAGTGGGTGAGCCTTTGCCATTCTGGTTATTCTATCCATTTTGATGGTTGTTTTCCGTTTTCTTCCACGCGTCTGTTTTTTTTTTTTTTTTCCCATTTTAAAGCACTGGAGATCATCATAGATGAACAGCCTATAATTTTTTACACCTGCGTATAAGTTTTCCCCTCTCCAATCAACTTTTTAATCAAACTACGCTGTTCTTCTGAACAATGTCTTGAACGTCCCATTTTCCTCAGGCTTTCAAAGAGAAAAGCATGTTCAACAGGTGCTAGCTTCATCCTTACATAGGGGACACCTGATTCACACCTGTTTGTTCCACAAAATTGATGAACTCACTGACTGAATGCCACACTACTATTATTGTGAACACCCCTTTTCTACTTTTTTTTTTACTAATGGCCCAATTTCATACATAGCCTTAAGAGTGTGCATATCATGAATGCTTGTTCTTGTTGTATTTGTGAGAATCTACTGAGTCTACTGGTACCTTGTTTCCCATGTAACAATAAGAAATATACTCAAAACCTGGATTAATCTTTTTAGTCACATAGCACTACTATTATTCTGAACAGTACTGTACATCTTTTTTATGAGTTAAGACTCACTTTGGTCTGGTGCTCTGGCTGCTATAAAGCTTCTGGAAGAGACGTGCCAACTCCAGCAGGATGGTGACTCCACTGCCATTAGAGTCTGCCCCATGTGATAACCACTATGATACACACAAATACAAACACATCTGTGTGAAGGCACTGACTCACAAACATACTGTAAGTTTTTCATTTACATAACTGGAGGAAAGAAGAATGGATGAAAAAAATGACAGTGGTGCTTTGACAAGTATTTCAAGTGTAATGATGAATTGTTTGACTTACTGGAGCAAGTCCATATGTGTCATAATAAGCAGCAATCACAATTGTGGGTGAATCTTCGCCAGCTCCGGGGAGCACTCCCTAAAACGTACACCAGTGACACATCTGAGTCCCAGTCAGCTTTCAAACCAATGTCACTCACTCATCTTCAACCACTTACTCCAATTAAGGGTTGGGGTTGGAGCCTATCCTAGCAGTCATCGAGCCAAACCACAGGTGTAGTTTGGTCAAGGTCAAAGAAACATGGTCTGTAAAACACCTTTTTTATACATTTTAACACCCAAGAAAACTAGATGGATCATTAGATTTTGGAGTAGTTTGGTCAACAATCAAAGTCAAGGAAAACTTGGTCCAGAAAGCACCATTTTTGTTTATCTTAGTGACCAAGAAGCCTAGATGTAACAAATATGGTAGGAATAATATTTGGTTATCAACAGATGATTAGATTTTGTAATAGCTTGGTCAAAGATCAAGGAAAATATGGTTCCAAAACCCCCCTCTTTTTGAATATCTCAACAACAAAGAAGTATAGATGGATCATTAGACTTTGGAGTAGTTTGGTCAAAGTCAAGGAAAAGAAGGTCAGAAAACACCTTTTTTCATATCTCAAAACCCAAGAAGCCTAGATGGATGAAACAGAGGTCTCAAACTCATTCCAGAAAGGGCCGAGAGGGTGCAATACTCATCAGGTATTGCAAAGGCTTTGCATCCGTCCATCTGTCCGTCTGTCTGTGACCAGTCCTATTACTGGTCTTCAAATATACAGAAGACATTCTTGGAACACAGACCTTTGACAAATTCAAAGATGGCTAACCTTGACATGTTGTAAGAGGTATTTTAAGCTTTTAAAAAGTCACATTCTGTTTCAGTTTTGTTTTTGAGTGGCGGGTGTGACAGCCAATCAGAGTAGAGCTACAGCATAATGTCAGTGCCTACTCTCTCCAAAATTTCCACTTTGTTTTGTGTGTTTACATACATGTTTCTTAAATATTATGTAAAAGCAAGTGAGAAGTAAACACTTCTAAAGCTGAAAACACTGTTTTTGAACCTAATAACACCTCTGAACTTATATTCAAGATGTTTCGCAGCTGTTAGCATGGTGACATCAGAGGCTGGTAGCTAGGTGCAAAACTCTGTTTAGTTTGTGTGTAAATATATCCTCTTTGCCATATATTAAGTAAAAGCTAGCGAGAAATAAACACTTCTAAAACCGAAAACAATGTTTATGTAACCTGATAATACCTCTGGAGTGATTTACAAGACATTTTGCAGATGTTAACGTGCACGCTAACTTTCAATAATTCAAAGCTAACTTTCTCCTCACCAACAACATCTTGGTGTGGTACAGGATCTGCTCTTGGGTTGACAAGAAGGCTCTGTAGAGAGTCAGGAAGTCAGCACAGAACATCATAGGAGCGCAGCTATCCTCTCTGTCAGACATCTATAACACCAGTTGTTTTGCGCAGGGCCAGAAGCATCAGCTTCGATGTTCACACCCCGGGCACAGCCTGTTCTCACTGCTGCCCTCAGGTAAGAGGTACCGGTCCTTCAAGGCCCGCACATCCAGACTCAACATGTTCTACCCAAGTGCAATACAAGTATTGAATGCACATTAGCCTTTAGTTTGCACTATTCATTGAATTTATTTTTTATAAAGGTGAATGCAATGAATGGTACAGACTCCATTTATATACACCTACTGGCTCCTTTGTAAATACATGTATATATTCTTACTTATTTGTCTTTTTATATTTACTTTTACACCTTTGCACTACGGGAGTTGTCTTTTAATTTTGTTGCACCTTGTGTATAATGACAATAAAAGCATTCTATTCTATTCTATGGAGTTAAATGTCTCATTAATACCCTCAAATGCACAGTGGGGTCTACAAATATTCCTTGATTTGCACAACTTCCGCTCTTAAAACATAAATATTGTTTTTGATTGATTGATAGAGGGGCTTTATTGAACATGTACAAATTTTATGCAAGACAATAGGATCTTAATAATTAAAATAACACAATGCTCATATGGCCAAGGGTATTTTAAGTTGGTTCCACTCCTCCAGCCAATGCAAAGGAGTCGGTATCGGGTTATTTGGTCATGTGACTTTTAGTCAGGATTCTGACATTTTGCTGATTGACTGAGACACGCCGCTCTCTGATTGCCTGCAGTCTTTGTTTACAACATAGCACTGGTACCACAGTCTCTGGAGGAGTGGAACCAACTTACATTTTTGGGGGTTATGCCACAGCCAAACACAGAGCGTGGCATGATAGCCAATAGCGGCCGACGTATCAGATGGACCAATCACAGCCATGTTTTCAAAAACACGCTACCAGTCTCTTTGTAGGGAGAGTGGGGTGATTTGTGCCGCGGGTAAGTTGTGCCAGCACCTGTTTCTCGGGAACCATATAAGGAATTGGCCATGTGACCACTCATTTTTGAAGAGTCAGACATTTTACTCATCCTGTAAAGAAGGGAGCATCATTGCATGAGATGTAAGCATATTTAAGTGCAAAAACTGTTTTTTGCCCTTCAAAGTAAAATTTCTATGATCAAGGTTTTTTTTTATTGTTGTATCTGAACAGTTATAGACAAGTTTAAAAACATTTCACACATGTTGCAGTGCTTTGGTAAGCTACACTTTGAGTCTATATAGCTAGCATGATGTTAGCTTAAATCTGCTGGATCATGCATTTTTTCCAAAATGGTGGGGTTGGGGTCAGAGGTGTCAAGTAACGAAGTACAAATACTTCGTTACTGTACTTAAGTACACTTTTTAGGTATTTATACTTTACTCCATTACTTATTTTTCTGCCTACTTCTGACTTCTACTCATTACATTTTCACTCAGGTATCTGTACTTTCTATTCCTTACATTTTTAAAACAAACAGCCTTGTTACTCTTGGCTTCAGTTTAATGTTTATATATATATATATATATATATATATATATATATATATATATATATATATATATATATATATATATATATATATATTTCCCGTCATGTGCGCCTGTAATTCTGCAGCGCGGCTTTGCTTTGAACCGTGAACCAATCGAAGCAGTGGTTCGCAGATTGAAGCAATGCTTTGACCTATTGCTTTGTTTATTCTTTCTTTCGCTTAATTTTCCCCTGCTAAAACCCTAAAGAGCATACTTCTGTGAGTATTATTTACCTTTTCTATGTTAAACCGACCTGTTATGGTCTTCTGAAACAGTTGATAGATGTATTTTATAACTTAAAAACGGGAGCGACGCTAACGCGTTAGCATGTCTATGGCATTTTCAATGTTAAAAGTTAGCATTAAGCAATTGCAGCTCTCATCACGTTCGGGTGCATTTGTTTTCAAATTGTAATATTTCTTAAATTTATTTTTGTTTATATATTAATAATGTAATGATTATTATATACAATTTTAGAGAAAGAGGGAAAAAGAACCTGAATAGAAACACAACAGAAAAAATATAAAAGCAACTAACAATGAACATACATAAATAAATACATACAGAAATAAATGTTTCCTGTGAACACCTAGTGACTCTTACACCTCCACTTCATCCCTGTCTTATTTAATGACAGTTTGTTTCAGTCAAACCATATTTTCAATGTGTTAATTTCTTCAGTGATTTCCTCCAGAACTATCTGCCAAACTAGAAAACTGCTGCATCCTAGTAAGAGCAGAATACTACTGGAATTAATTTTAATAAGGAAAGTTGTTTTGTTTTTTCTCACCTAAATGGATGCTGCACTCACTCCAGTTTATCTTCTGGAATAGTCCCAGATTGCATTTCAGAGCTTCTAGAATTCAAACGTTTTCGTGCAGGTGGTGTTGGGGGGTAATTTGGGTTTTGGGTCTTGGGCCACATGTAGAATGAATCAGTTTTTAAATTAAGCTTTCAATTCATATAGTGGCATCTACCTTTTTTTTTTTCTTTTTTTTTTTAAGGTTACTTTATACTTTTATACTTTAAGTAGGTTTTGGAGCACATACTTTTTCACTTTTACTTGAGTAAAGAGGTCAAGTTGATACTTCAACTTTTACCAGAGTGTTTTTAAACTGCAGTATCTATACTTCTATTTAAGTAACAAATGTATGTACTTTTGACACCACTGGTTGGGGTGATTTGTGCCAAAAGGTCCGGGTTAAGTTGTGCCAGTGGCACAACTCACCCCCACTTATGAACATTTTAAACTTTTTTTTTTTCTTTTTTGTAATTTTACATTGTATTCTTATATTTAATCACTAAAACTGTGTGACATTCCTATTTTTAGGGTAAAAACAGAAATAAACCATCATGCCACAAAATTATAAGAGGAAGACAGACAGAGCTTCCACTCCTCTAGAGGTCATGGACAGAGCAGTGCAAGAGGTGGAGAAAGGGGAGCACATTCGTCAGGTGGCAAGGCAGATGAACATATGCAGGATGACATTAAAATGATACATGGAGAAGAAATAAGGCCAGGATATAAAAGAACTGGACTTGCCAATCAAGTCTTTAACAAACATATGGAGAAAGAGCTGGCAGAACATATAAAGGCCCTAGCAGCGATGTTTCATGGTCTAAGTCCCATTAAATGGCGTGAACTGGCTTTTGAGTATGCACGAAGAAATGACTTCAATATCCCTGCCAGCTGGATCAAAGAGGAAAAAGCAGGTTTGGTTAAATGTGCATTTATTAAG
Organism: Thalassophryne amazonica; assembly: GCF_902500255.1. Taxonomy (NCBI): domain Eukaryota; kingdom Metazoa; phylum Chordata; class Actinopteri; order Batrachoidiformes; family Batrachoididae; genus Thalassophryne; species Thalassophryne amazonica. Next base: position 91,169,732 of record NC_047105.1, on the reverse strand, counting down.
AAAAAGTAATAGGGACCATTAATAATTATTTCCCAAGGAAATGCTTATTATTATAGCTTCAACTTATGTAAATCTTAATGTAAACTGCAATGGCTCAATAAGGGAAAAATTAAGAGATATTATAATAATGCTAAAAAAAAACTTAATCTTTCATAGGATGTGATTGGTTTGTGGCCTTTAAAGCACACTACCAGTTATCATGCCGCACTCCTGAAGCAACCTCTCTTGGTAGAGCTACTGCCTTTAATAGGCACAATGTGGGGGAGTTCTTTGATAACCTCTCTAAAGTGATGGACAGGTAATAATCATATGGCTCACACTGTCATTCACACTCACTCACACTCTGACTACACTCTATGACTACTATGACAGTTCAGATGTCCAGAATGATGATGATGATGATGATGGTGACAAGGATCTGTCTGCTGGGGACTTTGCTATTGTAAACTTTGCAGGCAAAACCAAATCCTACAACTGTGTTGGATTGGTTGAGAAGGTTGATGGTGCTGACATCAGAGCAAAGTTCCTAAGAAGAAGCAAGAGGTCTGTGGATGGAAAGCCCATTTTCACTTTCAAAGAAAATGATGGAGTTATCCCTAGAGAGGATGTGTATAGGAAACTACCCACACCACAAAAACTTGGTGGTACAGCCAGAAGGGAGCAGAAATTTATATTCCCCTGTAGCATTGACAAGTGGGATGTGATGTAGTAGGCCAGATCTGTGAAGAGTTCTTCATTTGAATTTTATTTTGTTCTTATGCGTTCATGTGGCTCTAGGCCTTGGAAATGTTTTCATTTTGAACTCAACCTTGTTCTGAAGTGTTGGGCCTTGTTCAATAAAATATTGAGAAATATTGTTAAAATAACTTTAAATAAACCTTAAATGAGCAAGCTTGTATTGCATTTGTCTAGCTATTACAGCTAGCATTACAATTTCTGTTATTAAAATATACAGTTTTACTTAAATAATTAATGGCACAATTTACCCCAATGTATGCTCTCCAAAGGCACAACTTACCCCACACCAGGGGCAATTTGTGCCACAAGACCACTTTTTTTCAGAAAGCTATATTTCTTCAATACTTTACTTCAGTTCCAAAGTCATTGTTCCCACGGTTGCACCACATCCTGAAATATATTTACATAATTAAGTTGGGGGTGTTACTCTCATGGCCTCGCTTTAAAGTAACTTTAAGTAAAAAACGGCACAACTTACCCCACTCTCCCTATAAGAGAATGTGGTACCAGTGCTAAGGGTATTTTAGGATTATATTTATCAATTTCATAGCCATTTTTAAGGCAGGTTTTTATACCTCAGTTTTATGTTATTGTATCTGTGATTTTATTTATCTCTATATCTGTTTTTTTGTGTTGTCCCTGTCATTTTGCCTTGCTCTGCAACTGTTGGAGCACTGTTCCCCATGCACAATTTCCAAGTGGGGACAATAAAGTATGTTTGATTTGATTATTAGAGTATGTCACTAGTTAGTCTTCAAGCTTCACAATCATGTAATAATGAAGGAAGCACGAGAACCCTGAAGACTTGGACCTTTCTTGTCCAGTAACAATAATGGCATCAACAAACACCTCTGCCCAGCGACCTCGTGACTCCATTAGCTCTTCCCAGGCATCTCTTGATCTAAAATGCAGAGAACCTGAGACCCACAGACATTAATGCAATTCCCAAGCTATATGAATGTCTCTACAAGTTCAACACTTTAACCACATACAGTTTCAATTTCAATTCAATTTAATTTTTCAATTTTTCACATACAGATACACTTTCTGATGGCTGAGTCCGGGAAGGCAATGAAAGCCTCAGTCTTAGTCTTGATCCAAGACAAACACAAAACTGTGGCTGTATTTCACTTTCTTCTCATTTCAACCAAAATAAAACATAAAAAAAAAAACAGACTTAAATGTAAACATGACCACTTCAGTGAAAAAAAAAACAAAAGTATAATGAATACATAGAAAGCATTGAGTTCCACACTCACCTCCAGTGTGGTTATAGTGTTGTCAGTGACGGCTTTAATTGGGATGTTATTGCTCACTAAGATCTGAAAGGCGGTAGCTGTGACCATACTCTGAAGAACTGCCAAGCATAAAGACATTTAGTGTTCGTATGCATATGCTGTATGTATTTATTTATGTTTGTATGCAATGAACAACCATTTTGCTTTTATTATCTCATCCTACTCCCATAATGAGCACACCCTGAGTGTTTCATTAAATTGTAATTTTACCTTCTATGACTATTCCATCCATTCATCACACAGGCACAATCTATAGCCACTTGACTGTCTCACCTCGAATGAATATAGAAGAGGTACGAGTGGCAGCAGCCTGCTTGACCTCCTCATACATACAAAGGAGCTGCTCATCCTCAGGTACCACATAGACGGGCATGAGAGTCTCCTTCAGCAAAGCTTCACTCTCACTTCTCATGAAGGACTAGGAAAGAGGACATTGTTGAAACAAACTGTTCTTTCTAGATGGCTTTGCTTTAATATGTATGAATAAGCTTGATTTATTAAACATTGATTGATTTATTAAAGACAGAATGTAAATCATGAATGCAACATTTTTCATTGTTCAGCATTATCCCAAAGATATTACTGAAAATACTTGTGCAGTGACACAAAAGAGCCTTCCCAAGGAGATTGAGGGTCTTGCGTAGTGTCTTATAGCTATTCCTAGGTCTGCACTCTTCTGGACATAAACCTCGGTCTTTACATCCATGTCTGTTCTAGTTCTTCATTCAGCCCTGGTACTTCTCTATGTTCTCATGTTCTTTTTTTGTGATGTTTCTATCACTTGGAATTTTACACATCTACCAGAGGTGGGACAAAGTCACTGTCAAGTCATTCTCAAGTCATCAATCTGCAAGTCCCAAGTCAAGTCTCAAGTCAGCTTGGAAACAATTGGTGTTCATTATGAGTTGAGACTTAACTTGGGACTTGCTGATTCATGACTTGAGAGTGACTTGATGGTGACTTTGTCCCACCCCTGACATCTACCATAACTACCCTTTTCTGCTCCTTGTCAATCACCATTATTTCTGGTTGGTTGGCCAGTCCCGTAGCACCTTAGTTCTGCTGTTCTCAACCACATGACCTTTTGTCATTCATGCCTTTTCTACAACCGCGTACTCCAATCAAGGGTGGGACTGGAGCCTAACCTAGGGTGTGAGATTGGGTACACCTTGGGCACGACTCCAGTCTATCACAGGGCCACATGCAGATGGACAAACACATTCACACACGTCCACATGCACACTTATGGTCAATTTGGAGCAGCCCAGTCTCACGTTTTTTTGTTTGTTTGTTTGTTTTTTGTGCTCCCGTGATGAAATGAGTCAAATTTTCGTGACGTTTTTTTTTAACTCACTATTACTAACCCTACTTATACCCCCAACCCTAACCTTAACCATAACCTAATCCTACTCCTTCCACCCACCCTAACCATAACCAGTCTATATTAGGTCATATACCTTTTTTTTAATTTCCAACAGGTCAACATTAATGCCTTTCTTTCTTTCTTTCTTGTGACACTGTGTTTTGGAAAATAGAATGAAATGGCATAGAATGCTTGACAGACATGACATTTAAGGACAGAGTCTCCTGGACTTATTAGGGGACCTCTGAAATCTGCTTTTCCTCTTGTTGGGGAATTATACTCCTGAATTCTGTTTATATGGCTTCCCGAGCATAATGCTTTGTTTTTGTCCCCTCCTCCAACCCCATAGGTTATTGATATATTTTTAGATCATTACCTGCACAGTGTCATGGGGGATACTGGAGATATTTTGGGGTAACAGGATCAGTATGGCAGCAGCATTTTGCCTCTGGGTCTCAAGGAAATTTTCAGTGGTGAAATCTGGCAGCTTCATGATGACACAGCGACGGGTCAACACCGGCTCGTCAGCTGACCGTGCCTCTGCCACGACAATGGCTCCATGGTAACCTCAACATCCAATGTGCAAAAGGAACAGAAATCTGAAGTCAATCTTCAAAATGAAATTTTAAATAACTATTTTGACAACAGCCTCATAATTTGTTGTTCTAATAATCTAAACTCAGAAGTATTTTAAGTATATTATAAATCTATGTCATTGCAAACTTGGTAGCTGGCTGCCGTCTTTAGCGTAAAAACAGTATGTCCATCAAACCCCACCTTATTAAATCACTGATCCATTTCAAAAGACAAATGTGGCAAATGGTGTCTTAGGTACTGTGGTTTGTGTCAATTTGTAATACTTGAGTTGAAATGTGAATCTTTGAACGTACCATATTTATGTTGTGCTAAATTGTACTGTTGCATCCTATAAGCAGTGAACTCGTAGGAGGATACAGCAGGAAGAGCAGAACCGTTCGTCAGCTGAACACAGATGAGCAGCAGAACAGCAGCTACGGTCACTTTTCTCACCACCATGATGTCCTGTCTTGTCTGGATTCTGTTGGGTTTCACGCTACAGAATCCAATGATAATCACCAGCACCAAATACAATATAGGACTTCTTCTCAGTCTGGAAAGATGATGTCATATAAAGCAGGATACAGAGATTAAAGTCTACATAATGCCCAAATGCACTGTGCAAGCACACAGCTTAAAAAAAAATTAAAGGAACACTTTTTCATCATAGCATAGCATCAAGTCACTTCATATACAAAGGAAATTCAAAAATCCATTGTCAAATGATACTGGAGCCAGGACACAAATCTTTCACTTAATCAACGACGGTAAACTGTGAAGAATCAACAGCCTGTAGGGTTTTATTTCAGGAGAGGGGTCCGTGAAATGACTTGCTCAGAAGTTCATTTGGAAAGAAAACTTGTGGGTCCAATGATGCATATAGTTTTGCACAAACCCATAGTGGCTCACAGCATGTTAATTACATTCAACAATACTCCACCAGAATCTAGAATCCCATTTAACTGGCTGTGAAAATGCTCCTCACCATCCTCAGGTCTCATGGATCTTCTGACGATGTGTCTGTACTGCGCCTTGCAACATGGACAAAAACAAGCTGCTTGGACTGCAAGACGTCCATAAGCCACCATTCACCATCTGCTACCCAGGGATCAACTCCAGGCTAATCACAGACAGCCAAACCCGCACACTGACACTCACCAAGGTTCGACTCATCCCTAATCATCCTCTTCCTCGTCTCTGGGCCTGACATCACGTGATCCACATAAACACTCACTCATCTTCAACCTTTCAACTCAACTCAACTTTATTTATACAGCACTTTAAAACTGAAAAATTTATGAGAGAATAAAACAGGTTTTTTTTTTAAAAAAAACAATAAAACAAGAAGAGTAACCAACAAATAAATGGGATTAAGAATAAAAATAAGAATATAATCTCATGCTGGGTTAAAAGACAGGAAGTAGAAATGGATTTTAAGATGAGTTTAGTTTTACTCTAATTAATGGTCACGGGGGGGAATGGAACCTATCCCTGCAGTCATAGGGTGTGAGGTGGGGTACATCCTGGACAGGACGCCAGTCTATCGCAGCGACACATGTAAAGGGGAGGTGATGGTCTTGTGGTTAAGGTATTGGGCTTGAGACCAGAAGATCCTCAGTTCAAATCTCACCCTGACTGGAAAATCACTAAGGGCCCTTGGGCAAGGTGCTTAATCCCCAATTGCTCCCGGTGTGTGGTGAGCGCCTTGTATGGCAGCACCCTCACATCAGGGTTAATGTGAGGCATTATTATAAAGCGCTTTGAGCGTCTGATGCTCTGCTATATAAATGCAGTCCATTTACCATAAACAAAGAAACACATTCCAGAGACAAACATTCTCACAAAATGTAATGTTTTGTATTAACAACACATATATAAATGAAGTGGAGCATTCCAGAAACATGCCATGATACACTGTTTATTTAGTGGAGCTTTTGTGAAGTTTGGGTGTGTACTTATCTTCAAACATACCAGCCTTCACAAGCATGCCTATGAGTTTAAGAGAAATATTGTGTAAACTTTCAGAGCTAATAGAAATTACAAGATGTCTTAAAAAGAGAAAAGAAATCTGTAGCAATAAATACCTCATAGACACTGAGGTGACACAGCCTTTAAAAAAACAAAAACAAAAATTGATCTTCAAGAAATGAGCTATTTCTGTGCCTGTCACTTTAAGTGGAAACCTCCATAGAAATATATTGTGGAAAAGTTGGAGGGCAGACACCCTATGACGCATGCATCATCGCGAAGACCCAACCAAGAGGCAACCAAGAGGCAAATGTGGGAGTGCTGTTCTTTTGTATGGCTACTTGAGGGTGGCTACAAAAGTGAATCATTCTCTATCGAAACCCATGTTAAATTCTCCAGTTTTAAAGCACAAATAAACATCTTTTACAACCTAGCACAAAAAAAAACTGTTTTGTTCTGTATGGCTAGTTTCACTCTTCACTGTAAAGGGGATATATACACTCAGCGGCCACTTTATTGGGTTGGACCCCTTTTGCCTTCAGAACTGCCTTAATCCTTCATGGCATAGATTCAACAAGGAGTTGGAAACATTCTGCAGAGATGTTGGTCCATATTGACATGATAGCATCATGCAGTCACCCATTCAACCAGTCTGACCATTCTCCTCTGACATCAACAAGACATTTTCGTCCACACAACTTGATACCTTCTCTTTTTTGGAACATTCTCTGTAAACCCTAGAGATGGCTGTGGGCGAAAATCCCAGTAGATCAGTAGTTTCTGAATTACTCAGACCAGCCCATCTGGTACCAACAGCAATGCCACGTTCAAAGTCACTTAAATCCCCTTTCTTCTCCATTCTGATGCTCAGTTTGAACTTCAGCAAGTCGTCTTCACCATGTGTAGACGCCTAAATGCACTAAGTTGCTGCCATGTGATTGTCTATTTATGACTGAACAGGTGTACCTAATAAAGTGCCCAGTGATTGTACTACAACCTTGATGTTAAAATTTACAGGCACCTGCTACAGATGAGGTGCGTGTTGGCAACATTATTTGTGTGCTGGCTGGGTTCATATCATGGATGTACGTAGTAATGCTTGAACTTAAATGTTTGTGGTCTGGTGTCTGTTTTGTATAAGTAAAGGCAGATCTATAGAGTTGTGTCTCGACATTAGTCCACTTGGTTAATGCTTTCTATCAGTTGTCCATCCAGATAAGTGCTAATAAGCAAGTTGGGCATCTCGAGTCGGTGGATTGTGGGACTAGATAAAATATTGTGAACCAGCTGAATGTATGTTAGGGCCCCTTGACATATAGTACGAATGTGGTCAAATTGCACATGAAGTGCGCATGAAGCAGGAATCGTATGCAATACATGTAAAATAGTAGCTGCCTCTAACGCCTCATACACCTGTTGCTACAGCTATCTGCGCACACCAGCGACTGAAAGACAGAGTGTGCGCTGTGGAGCCCATCAAACCCTCTCGTGGCAGGTGCCGGCCAAATTCCAGCAGACACACACACGAACATCTAACACCGTTCGCATGGCACTTAGAAAATGTGTGGCCAGTCGCACTATTAGTACAACAACAGCCAGCAGACGATCACAGTTAAGCTAAATGTGAAATTTGTTTAAATGCCCCACCAGTGTGGTTTTGCAAACAGATACAGTGACACATTGGTGTGTGTGCTGAACTGATGGGGTGTGGCCACCAACAGGAGCAGCTGTGGAGATCTGTGGTTCTGGATGTCACGGCTGGGGAATAATACCATGTTTGGATGGACATGAACTAACAATTGTCCACTGTGACGCTCATGTGTCTGCTTGCTGTCCTTACGTGGACATTACTAAAAACATATATAGCTGTTGCAATGGGCTGCAGCGAGCGCGCACATGGTGCACACATTGACAGGCTGCCCCAGGTGAAACGGACCGTCAGATCATAACAAGCAGCGGGCGATCTGAATGTCACATCATACATGTGAGCACTGTTCCACATTATGTGGTGTCTGTCCTGCGGTGCGCTGTTCACAATAAACACGCGTGTCAGGCAGGACACATGCGCAGGGCTGGCTGGACACACCACCAGCAGATGTAAACAAGATAAGAGCACACTGCTTCTCACTCATGTAATTTCATGACTGTACGTCTGTGGCCATGGGTCATCTACAGAGGAACAGACGGATCATACTTCAGTAAAATGTTTTTATATGGTGTGTGGTTTAATTTTATCTTAAATATGTCCATGTCCTTCTTGATATCAAGTATTTTCCCGCACCTTTTATAGAACCGTGATGGTAGTGTTAAAGATTTTATATATATGTTATCACTGTTAAACGTTTGTACCTTTTGTCTTCTTTCTCATGAGAACGGTGTTGTGCTGTTTGCACTAACCCTGAGAATGTACGTGTTATTCAACCTTGTTTTAGCATGCTGGGGTCAATCTGAACTGGGAATAAGGAGCTGGATGTACTTATTATTATTATTATACAACTTGTTTTTGTAGCCGCTAACGAACTGGGAGTAATAGAACTGAAGGTTGTTTTTGACTGTTGTGACGTGATGCTTAGTGTGAAGACCAGGACACTCCAGGCAGATGCACAACAGCTGATAACTGCAACAGACAAGAGATGTGCTGACCTCCGACGATAAGAGTAAAAGAAAGAAACTGTTTGTCCTTACAGCTGCGCTTATTGACGTATGTGTTTATGTTACGGGAAGAAACCTGTCTCGCGTTGCCCCCCCCCCCCCCCCCCCCCCCCTTAGGACAAGTTTTATGATGTAATGAGGGCATCTCTAATAAAAAGAGCGGGAGCGCAGGCCAGACTTTAGTGTAGCCTTGGTGTACAGCCTGGCCGCACTCCACGCGTGATTAATTTGACTTTCTGTCTCACTGGTGTTTCTTGACTCTGTTTGTCTTATCAAAGGTTTTAAGAATGTTTGGAGGAGAAAATACCCAACATTGACTGGGGGCTCGTCCGGGATCTCAACAATACCGGAGGTGTCCAGCGGGGGTCGCCAAGTCCAGACGTAAATCCTTGGCCAAGGTCCGATCAATTGATCGTGTCTGCAATTGTCGACCACCGTTGGCATCGTCTGGTTGACGAGATTTTCCCGAAGAAGACAGACAGGAAGTCGAGTCAGTGAGTAAAAAATTTCTTTGTAAACAGTACTGAGTGAGTGGTGATCAGATCACATAAACAGTTAAATTCCGCAAGCGATGATACAGAATCGTCTGTTAATGCAAAGCAGTTAAACTCTGTAAGGAGGGTGCGGACTCCTCTGTTTATATACGCGTACCGGTAGGGGATAAAAGTGATCACATAAAACAGTTAAACTCCGTAAGCGATGATACAGAATCGTCTGTTAATGTAAAGCAGTTAAACTCTGTAAGGAGGGCGGACTCCTCTACGGTTGCGAGGGACGCACGTAGTTAAATTCCGGAAGGAGGATACGGACTCCTCTGTTTTAATGCGTAAAGGAAATCCCGGGTGCACTGTAAAAAAGCAGTTAAATTTGGCAGGGACGGCGGAGTCCCCTAATGCAGGACATTAGTTAAATTTCACGGGAGGGCGAGCTCCCCTGGCATAAGAATACGCGTACGATTATTAAAAGTGTTTTTATGTGTAAATAGTGTTTTGTGTAAGTGTAAATAACTGTGTGAAAGTGTAATACTTTGGACAACGTTAGTGACAACCGTGCGTGTGGAAGCAGCAGGCAAGTGATTCCGCTTCCTACGGGGAGGTGAAAGGAATCAACCACACGACGGCAAATTAATTGTCACGTCCAAAGAAAGTGTGAAAACTTCAGATTTAGAACACCCTAGGTGTGCCCCCGTCTGAAGTCCAAATTATAACAAGGGATAATAAAAATGGAGGGTAAGACGTCTAAAAATAAGGAAAATTTATCAACTGACGACTGGAAATTTATGGAAGCAAAAAATCCAAAAGCAACAAAGAAATTGGAGACCTGGATAAATAAACATGACTTTGACGGACGACTGAACCTGATCAGCATACAGAAGCTAAAGAAGGCAGTAGAACAGAAACATAAAGGTGATGAGAAAAAGATGCAGAAAGTAGGGGCAGATTTAGTGGCATTTTGGGAGGAGGAAGCAGAGAACAGACAGAAGGGAGCAGAGAAGCGACGATTAGAGAAAGCAAGGAAAAAGAAAGCTGTAGGTAAGGCAGAAGAAGATGTGATAATTCAGCACAGAGAACCAGAACAGCCTCAGCAACCACCGCCGGCTGGATCGTCGGTGACAACAACACCCTTATCTCCTCTACCAGAGGATGACGATGTACCGCCACCACAGTATGATTTGGCAGTAAAACCTAAGGTAAAAAGTGAAAAACCAGAAAAACCTGTTGTGAAAGTGTAGGAACACGGACCCACAACAGGGGGCGCAATGAACGGACAATGGAGAAGGTAAATAACAAGGTTTACTATTGTGAAACGAGCACAATAAATACAACAATCACAATTTGGGGTCGAATCCGCTGGTGTCGTGTGGGCAGGCTCGAAGGTAGGAGACGTCCGTCTCAGTCGAACCGGAACCACCCAGATCTCCTCTGCCACCGAACCCTGGAAATACTGGAACCGCCAAGTCCCGAATTCCCAGGTGGCCACTGCCTCCGCTCGTCGGATCCGGTACTGCTGGCGGGAGAGAGCAACAACACACAGGTGTGGATGCGACCGCACCCAGTAACGGAGAGGGGAGAAGCCGCCTCCACCTCTTGTCAAAGTACAGCAGGAAGGTGAGTACTTATCCAAGCAATGAAGCTATCAGTAGTCAACAGTCCTGAAAAGGTTTAACAAGTTTAGCTGGTTGTTCAGAATATAAATGCAGAGAATATTACCTCAGTCTTAGGCGATATCTCGGCACTGAGGTGGAGACGCCGTCCTCCAGATATACCTCTGTGCTGAGTGGAACAGCTGTGTCTGGTGATGGGTGACAGCTGTCACCCAGGCTACTCCCATAAGGCGGCAGCGCCCTCTGGTGCCTGGAGCCCGCACTCCAGGCAGGGCGCCCTCTGGTGGTGGTGGGCCAGCAGTACCTCCTCTTCAGCGGCCCACACAACAAAACCAGAAAAACCACAAACACGCAGTCAAGCGAAAGTGCCCACAGCCCCTCCCATGGTGGAACACAGTGACCAGGGAGGTGCCTATCCTATGATAGAAGTACCAAATCCACGTGCAGGAACAGCAGGACATGGATCAACCATGCTCGTATATCGAACATGGAATGCTGATGATATCAAAGCAGCAGTCGACATGATACCATCGCCACATGTCGACATTGAGGGATTTATGCAGGATATAGAAAACATTAGAAGTTCTTACCACCTTAGTGGACCTGAAGTCCAACAGGTGTGGATGAAAGCATGTGGCCCTAAAATGGAGTCAGATATGCGGAGACTGGAATCCTGCAGACCAGGATGGCGTACCATTGCCACATGATGATCCAGTCTTGAAAACAAGAGTGGAAGCTATGATTACACGTGCAAAAGGTGTGTTAGGACCAAAGATAAATTATACTGAAATTACCAGGACAACTCAGAAAGAAGGAGAACCATGGACAGAGTTTAGATGCAGATTTGAGAGTGTATTTAGAGTCCATAGTGGCATATTGCCAGGAACACCAGTGTATGAAAACAAATTGAAAAATATTTCACCTGTGAAGCTGACAATGACCGATTTGATTCATGATGGCAACTCAACAGCTGTCATAACAGTAACAGGTGCCACTGAAGACATTTTAAAGTTGAGATTCACAGGTATGCCTTTGCATGTGTCACTTTGTAAGCCATATTTGACAGAATGGCAAGAATTGGGACTGACAGTCATAACAGCTTTGTCGGCCACTGATTGGAGCAGAGTTGGACCACGAACGGAGTTCAGTCCATCAACTAAATTGTATAAAGTGCCAGTTGATGTCTCATTGGTGCTGACAGCTGGAACACATATTGATGTGTCCACTTCACAATCCTGAGTGTTTCAGTTGAGTCCTGAAGAAGATGATCTTCTCTCTTCGGTACCATCAGGATTGTGGACAACAGGTCCTTCAGACGTAGGACTGATAAAAAATACACAACCTGTAGTTATAAGACCAAAAACAGAATACAGACCATGTGTAAGACAGTATCCATTGAAACCTGATGCAATTGAAGGAATCAGGCCAGTAATAGAGAATTTATTAACAGCAGGAGTAATAGTACCATGTCCAGATTCACCATGTAACACACCCATATTTCCTGTGAAAAAGGCTCCGCCCTCAGTGGGGTGGAGAATGATTCAAGATCTGCAGGCAGTAAATGCTGCTGTGATTAAAAGAGCACCATGTGTCCCAGATCCACACACCTTGTTAAATTCGCTGAGACCAAATTCTAATAGTTTCTCAGTGATTGACATAAGTAATGCATTTCTCTCTGTGCCAGTACATCCAGATAGTCAATTCTGGTTTGCTTTTACCTTTAAAGGACAACGATATACATTTACCAGATTACCGCAGGGTTACGCAGAGAGTCCAACTATTTATTCTCAAGTCATGTCAGCATGTTTAGCCAATTTCGTTCCACTGGCAGATAGCCAACTATTGGTGTATGTTGATGACATTTTGATTGCCTCTGACACACGAGAAAACTGCATAACTGACACAGTAGCATTATTATGTTTCTTATTTGATAATGGCCACAAAGTGAGTAAAAACAAAGTTCAGTTGTGTAGGGATAAAGTAAAATATTTAGGACATGAATTATCAGCCACAGGGCGCACGATCCTGTCTGACAGGAAGGAAGCAATTTTACACGCTCCAAAACCACAAACCAAAAAGCAGATGATGTCATTTCTTGGACTGACTAATTACTGCAGGGCATGGATTCCCTGTTATGCAGAATTGACTAGTCCACTTTCTGATTTGATGTACAAGGATGATATTTCAATGTCAACTGTGTTGGAATGGAACAAAGATGCTGAGGAAGCTTTTGTAAAAGTAAAACAAACATTAGTGTCATCCACAGTTTTGGCACTACCAGATTATAGTAAACCATTCATTCAAACAGTTGATTGTAAGAATAAGTTCATGACTAGTGTTTTGGTTCAAGAGTATGGCTCAAAATTAAGGCCAGTTGCCTACTACTCATCTAAATTGGATGCAGTGGCAAGTGCTCTACCACCATGTGTACAGGCTGTTGTTGCAGCCTCTATGGCTGTTCAAAGTAGCAGTAATGTTGTTCTATTCCATCAGTTGACACTGAAAGTTCCACATGCAGTTTCTGCACTTCTGTTGCAGACAAACATGAGCCTTTTGTCCCCAGCAAGACATCTTTCGTGCATGTCCTTGCTATTATCACAACCACACCTTACGGTAGAGCGCTGTACAACATTGAGTCCATCCACATTGATACCTTTACCTGAGGATGGTGAGCCGCACAATTGTCTTGATGTAGCTACGGTCTGTACGAAAGCACGCCCAGACCTCCAGGACACACCCATCCCAAACAGTACAATTGTGTATGTGGCTGGTTCTTCCACTAAAAACGCTTATGGACAAACACAATCTGGATATGCTGTTGTCACAAATTCAGAAGTATTGGATTCTGCTTCATTGCCATCCTCATTTTCAGCACAAGCAGCTGAATTAGTTGCTTTAACTGCAGCTTGCTATCTGTTTAAAGGTACGGCTGTAACAATTTATACAGACAGCCAGTACGCTTTTAGCACAGTGCATGTGTTTGCAAAACTGTGGGAAGAGCGTGGAATGGTGACATCATCTGGAAAGCCAGTGACTCATGCCACACTCCTAACTGCACTACTGAAGGCTGTGAAATTGCCTAAACAAATTGCTATATGCAAATGTGCGGCTCACACCAAGGGCTCTGACAGTATTTCAAAAGGAAATGATTTTGCTGACAGAGCAGCAAAAGAGGCAACAGCAGCTTCTTCTATTTTTGTTGTACAGGAAACCCCTCCGGATTTGCATTTAGGTCATACACTGCTTGCTGACATGCAACAGCAGGCAACTGACAGAGAAAAACAAATGTGGATAACTAAAGGGGCTACGTATGCAAATGATTTGTACGTATGACCACAAAAGAAACCCATATTGCCAAAAAATATGTTTAAATGGGCAGCTATTATGAGCCATGGCGTGACGCATGTCTCATCAGGGGGTATGATATCACAATTGCAATCTATTTTTTGTCTTTATGGGTTCGATGCATATGCAAAACAGCATTGTAGAGCATGCATGACATGTGCAAAACACAACTCACAAGGCAATTTGAGACCCCAAAGAGGCAAATTTCCAACACCACAATATCCCTTTCAAGTGATCCATATGGATTATATACAGCTGAGTAAACATGAAGGGAAGGAATTTTGTTTAGTCATAATTGATGCCTTCTCAAAATGGGTAGAATTGTTCCCTACAAAACATGCAGATGCACTTACAGTGGCTAAGGCATTATGCAAAGACATCATTCCACGATTTGGAATACCAGAAACAGTTTATTCAGATAATGGAGCGCATTTTGTTAATACAATAGTGCAATACGTAGGAGAAGCGCTACAGGTCAATCTCAAAAATCATTGTGCTTATCAACCACACAGTGCCGGATTAGTGGAAAGGACAAAGGGCACAATAAAAATAAGATTAAGGAAATGTATAGAAGAGACAAAACGAACCTGGATTGAATGTTGGACCTAGTAAAATTGTATATGAGAATAACACCAACACCATCAGGGTTAACACCATTTGAGATACTTTATGGACGACCATATTGTCTACCAATTTTGACATGGATACTAAAACAGCAGATGAGGAACAAACATTAGCAAATTTTATGAAAAAGACATTAACACAGAAAGAGATAACTTAAACACATTTACTGCCGAATAATTTTGATCTTCCACAGGACGGCCTTCCAGTAGTCTAGCCAGGAGACTGGGTGTTCATCAGAGTGATTAAGAGGAAGAACTGGTCCAGTCCTCGTTGGGAAGGTCTATACCAAGTGCTGTTAACAACACCAACTGCAGTAAAGATAGCGGAGAGATCAACGTGGATACATCACTGTAAGATACAGCGTGTGTTGGCTGCCTCCACAGTGTAAGGGGAAGTCTGGCTACAAAGGGAGTCTATTTAATTAGCAATAGATTGTCTCAATGCCAGTGAAGCAGGGAGATCCTTGCACTATTAGGTGAGGTGGTTAACAACACTGTATCCTAGCAATCTTGACTGAACTACAGCAGACCCCGGAGCGGCGTGCTCAGCGCCACCGCTGCCGGACTGTTGGTAGGGCAGCCGGTTGCGTTGTGATCTTAGTGTGTTTCGTGCTCCTCGGATTCCTGGCCTGGTGGTTGACCCAAGAATTGCAGCTCACTGTGGACCGAGCCAGAGAACAACGCAAGCAACGTCAGAAAAGGTTTATTCATAATGTGAACGAGACAGATGGACACCCTCATATATACCATACTAATATGTGGTACAGATATGTTCATTTATTGGCTATGGAATTACGTTACTAATTGTTATGTTTGTTCGCAAATACCTATATCCTCAACACACCCAGCTCTGACGGCTAAACCGTACCCTGCTAGGGTGACAGAATGTCTTATCATACGGATGCATAATCAAACTGTATTTCGGGGGCAGTTCTAACACCACTTGCCTCAGTGCAACCACTTATATGATAGGGATTTCAACAGAGGACGTACAAGCGTGCCCAAGTGCTGCTCCATTGACTAGACTGAAGGGAAACTCAAAAATATCATCACGTTAAATTGTCATCACAACGGCCATTCCCAAATTGCTTTTACGGGACAGGGAATAAAACTGTAGGTAAAATTAAGAAACGTCTGTGTACCCAAACGTATGTTTTATCAAATAATTTAAGCCTAGCCAAAACATAATATGTGGATGGTACTTATCTTCATCACATTGGACGGGGATGTAATTATACAGGCTCCTGTCCATGGGGAACGGATGAATCATGTGCTTATGTTAGTAAGTTTTTGCTACCACCTGTAAATGGTACTCCGGTGTATGATGACATCTATTGGCTTTGTGGTTCCAGACTGTACATGAGTCTCCCACCAAATTGGGGTGGTGTGTGTGCACCTACCCAGGTGACTGACCATACATATGTGGTAGTGCCAAGGACCTCCACAGAGAAGAATGGCAGCACCAGACGGAGGAGATTGATATACCCAGATGTGTTACCACATGATCACATGTGGGGCTCGGATGTACCAAAGGACCAAAAATTGTGGTCTGTAGGAGATAAAATAGCACATTCATTGTTCCCCTGGATAGGAGTGGAAAAAAATTCATTAATGATTGAAACTCTGAATTATCGATTGGGTCTGTTCATGAATGTAACTAAAAAAATAGTAGCAGCTCAAAACACTGAAATAGATGCTTTACGTACCATGGTGATGCAAAATCGCATGGTTTTAGACTTGCTTACTGGTTCACAGGGAGGAGTTTGTGTTCTGCTGAACACAACATGCATGTGTTGTGTGATCCCTTATATCAAAACAATGGTTGGCAAAATGGTGTCAAATACATTTGTACAGTGTAATCTGGCCTTCCAACAAACTATGCCAAAATATCAAGCATTGAAACAGTCAGACCTTAGTGGAGAAAACTATAATGACTGTACTGAGAATTATGATGATATTGAAAAGCTCACAACTCCAGTTCAAGCTTGAACTGTTGACGTGATGAGTTAACACACTCTTAGCCTATGAAGCTTTAGCTGAAAAAGTAATAAGACAAGTGGTGTAGTCGAATAATACAGAAAAACGGTTCATTTATACCAGTCAGCCGAAGTGATGTATGGTGGTGGTGTGGTGATAACAGAATCTTTGACAGACTGCCACGAAATGTGTCAGGTTATTGTGCATTAATATCATTATTGTTACCAGTTAAAGCCATACCCATGACCCCTGAAGACGTTACGACATATGCAGCCTCTCTTATTCCTGAAGATTGGCAGAGAGGCATAGCCAGACATAGAGTAAAAAGAGAGTGGAAAGGAGTAGGAAATCCAACATATATTGACGCAATAGGAGTCCCCAGAGGAGTTCCTGACGAGTATAAACTGGTTGATCAAATAGCAGCTGGATTCGAATCTTCCATCTGTTGGTGGTGTTCAATTAATAAAAACGTGGACAGAATAAACTACATCCACTACAATGTACAGAAATTAGGAAATTGGACTGAGGAAGGATTTAAGGCTGTCCATTCACAGTTAGAAGCCACATCCCTTATGGCCTTCCAGAATCGCATTGCTCTGGATATGTTGTTGGCGGAGAAAGGAGGTGTTTGTGCCATGTTCGGAGAACAATGTTGCACATTCATTCCCAACAACACGGCTGCAGACGGCAGTCTCACTCAAGCCATTGACGGGCTGAGGACGTTGAACAGGAAGAT
The DNA here is from genome assembly GCF_902500255.1 of Thalassophryne amazonica. Classification (NCBI taxonomy): domain Eukaryota; kingdom Metazoa; phylum Chordata; class Actinopteri; order Batrachoidiformes; family Batrachoididae; genus Thalassophryne; species Thalassophryne amazonica. The sequence continues at coordinate 91,152,352 of NC_047105.1, read as the reverse complement.
GAAAGAGCACAGTGGAGTAAACACCGAAGGCTGGGATTGGTGGCTGGAAGGGATGGGAAGATGGAGGTCTTTGATTTCTTCACTATTAGTGTCTATAGCAGTATTTGCTGCAATTCTAACATTGTGTGGATGTTGTTGTATTCCATGCCTCCGAGGCCTTGTAAATAGAATGATAACCACAGCAATAAGTCCAGGACCAGGAGGGGGACCAGCATCATATCCACTCCTGGGGCAAGACGACACCGAGGAGGACGATGACTCCCATGACCTGTACCCAGACCAATGGAAGTATGATGATCCAGACACCGATGATGGTGACAATGATGACATCACCTCTGGGGTGTAAGCCTATAGAACATACCATGATGAACCTCTTAGTGAAAATCTCAAAAAGAAGTGCTAAGCTAGGTGATAACTACTACTGTATGTTTAACAGGTGATAAACAGGAGCGGAATGTTAAAGATTTTATATATATGTTATCACTGTTAAACGTTTGTACCTTTTGTCTTCTTTCTCATGAGAACGGTGTTGTGCTGTTTGCACTAACCCTGAGAATGTACGTGTTATTCAACCTTGTTTTAGCATGCTGGGGTCAATCTGAACTGGGAATAAGGAGCTGGATGTACTTATTATTATTATTATTATACAACTTGTTTTTGTAGCCGCTAACGAACTGGGAGTAATAGACCTGAAGGTTGTTTTTGACTGTTGTGACGTGATGCTTAGTGTGAAGACCAGGACACTCCAGGCAGATGCACAACAGCTGATAACTGCAACAGACAAGAGATGTGCTGACCTCCGACGATAAGAGTAAAAGAAAGAAACTGTTTGTCCTTACAGCTGCGCTTATTGACGTATGTGTTTATGTTACGGGAAGAAACTTGTCTCGCGTTGCCCCCCCCCCCCCCCCCCCCCCCTTAGGACAAGTTTTATGATGTAATGAGGGCATCTCTAATAAAAAGAGCGGGAGCGCAGGCCAGACTTTAGTGTAGCCTTGGTGTACAGCCTGGCCGCACTCCACGCGTGATTAATTTGACTTTCTGTCTCACTGGTGTTTCTTGACTCTGTTTGTCTTATCAAAGGTTTTAAGAATGTTTGGAGGAGAAAATACCCAACAGGTAGCTCAGTGGAAAGGTTTCTGGCTGGCAATCAGAGCTTTTAGAAATTGCAGGTTCGAATCCCGTGCGTGGCATGTATTTTTTTTTTCACAGCAGCAGCTGCTTGCACTGTGTTCCCACATGCACAAAACCGTTGCAGCGGCATCGTTCACGCCTGCCCGTCGGCTTGATGATTTGTGGTTTGCTCATACGAGCTGTTCCGCTGTGAGTCGCCCTGAGTTGTACTTATTGTTACTATGTGTAAAGGAGCCCTAAACAATGCAGTTTAGATTACTTTAAAAGGTGGAAAGTTGATGAATTGAAACTTTTTTATAAGAGGCGTGTTCATGGGAAACACAAAGACAAACTCATTGTGTTAGCATACAGCGCAGATTTGACGGAATTGTTGGATATTTGTTGGAAAATATTTGTTGGAAAATAACGAGAGCACTCTTAAAGAAGGTACGTCTTGTCATTGTTTACCTTAGCAATATTCCATTCTCATTATTAAATTGAATGTGATAACAAAATTTGACAAATTACTTTATTCCATTTTTTGCACCTTTTGGGGGCTATTCTTCGCCATGAGAAAGTTGTGTAAAACAAACTGGTTCATACTGTATGTGCAGTATGAACCAGTGCTCCCAATTATAAATATCACACTGGTTTTTAGGCCACCTTTCAAGTCTGTAATAACCAGTTGCACAGTCAACAATAGCGCATTGTGCACCTGGCATGTTTTTACTTGAGGCTTAAGGTTTAAACACAGTTAAAAATACATCACAAATATAATCACACTACCTACATTTGGCAGCCAAACAAGATCGAGGCTCAGAGTTTGAGCATGTGCACTAGTAATGCATAATTTGCTTATTTGCACTTCCAATGATCTGATCCAAATAACATCGTAATCGGCCCAGTGAAGGTGTATGTGTGTGTGTGTGTGTTTTTTTAATTGATCGTGTTGGGTAAATAGACTGACTAAAAGAGGGGCATGCTATCTGTTGTGTTGTTTTATATGCACTGTGCCATTGTAGTGAGCTGCCAGTCAATCCTTCTGCTGAGTTCAAAACAGAACTGTAGTACAAGTTTTAAAAACAGAATAAAACACTTCGCTTTAAATATACAACATCTTTCATTCACAGATGAAGAGTGCATGCCAGTCTCGCTGTTTCATAGTGCAGTGTAAACGAATTCCATTAATTATTTGGAATGAATGGCACCTCACATGGAGGCACCAATTTAATATAGTGAATAAGTAGTTAAGCCTCGCAATGTGTTATTGGCCTCACGGAGAGCACCAAAAATATGTACTGAAAATAAATTGAAGTATTGTTAAACTCACAAATTTAATTAAATTGGCCTAGACCTCATTTAATGGGTTACCAAAATAATTAACAATTTCAAGGATTAGTAATTATTATTTAATTAGAATGGCACCTAATTACCTCAGGGCACCACCTATTTAAAAAATAGGTACTTTAATTTAAACATCCATTAATTAATCAGTCTTAAATTAATCAGTCTCAATTTAATTAATCAGTCTCAGGTCTGAAAGTCGGAATTCTCCGATACGATTGACCAAGTGTTTCCCTCTGACACAAAATGAACCACAGCAGAAATATTTACATTTTATTTACAAATATACAAGAAATGAACAGTTTAGTGGCATTTTTGAGTGGACAGTGATTAAATAAGTTCATTTTGTTGTGACAGTGTCGTGACACGGACCCACAACAGGGGGCGTTAATGAACGGACAATGGATAAGCCAAAAGTAACAATTTAATGTGAATCGCACAACGACGTACAGACAATAACAATATGGCGAACTGTCAATCATACACCAGGTGACGTGTGGGCAGGCTCGACGATAGAAGACGCCTGGCGAGAGAAGAGCCGGATCCCCACACAGCTTCTACCACCAACGGAGCTGAAGAACACCGGAACCGCCAAGCCCTGCGCCCCAGGTGGCCGCTGTCTTCAGCAGTCAGACCCGGTACTGCTGGCAGAAAACAGAGACAGTCCTGATGAGTGTGAGTTCGCACACTCAGTAATCCCACAGTCAGTGTTTAGTTAGGAGGGAGCACCTCCACCTCCAATCACACACTCGTGCAGCTCCTGTTTCACCACTTATCTGGTTTGGGGTGTGAGGCGAAGCCGTCGCAGATCACACCAAACGCCAATCCCACAGATAAGGACACACCAGGAAAACGGCTGCAAAGAAGTTCAGATTAATACTCAATGTTTTGAGTCAGCAGAGAAAGTTACCTGAATGGTAGCTGATTTCTCGGCGAGGAGGTGGAGTTGCAGTCCGTCCTTTATGGTGATGGTGATGAGATGAATGAGTGACAGCTGGTGCTGAGGATGAGTGACAGCTGTCACTCCCAGTGGTTCCGGCGCCCTCTCGTGCTTGAAGCCCGCACTCCAAGCAGGGCGCCATCTGGTGGTGGTGGGCCAGCAGTACCTCCTCTTCAGCGGCCCACACAACACATTTATGGACACAATTTGCTTACTCATGAGACGGTGAAAGAAAGTAGTGAGATAAAGTTTAAAGACTTTAAGTAAATAAATCTGATTTGAATTTAGTGATGAAATTTGAAGCCAAATATTATTAAGAAAATTAGTAAACAAATATATGAATATGTTTAAAAAAGAAGCCACTTTGCATCCATTGACAACAAAACCCTTTTTCTGGAACCTTTAACTGGGTCACTTAGCTGATCCGTTGAAGAGATGGTTCGGATGAACCGTCTGTCCATTGTTGATGTGTTAGGCTCTTTGCAGCGTGAGCTCACTTGGGTCAGGGTCTCCAGCGGTCTCCCCGGCGGTCCCAAGGCTTCAGTGTCGGCTGGTTTTACCGACAGGATGGCTGATGGTTTGAAATCAGGTCCATCGTCAGCTTGCTTGACCCCAGAGGTGGAAGGCATTTGTTGAAAATGGGTTCTGGTAGCTTTAAAAAGTTTGTTGGAGCCAGATTAAAAGTCTTTGTGAATTTAGAAAAAAAGTTTAAACGTTAAGAGCAGTGTTGTAAGTACAGAAAAGTCGCTTTTCTGTAAATTCGCTATTATTTTGAAAAGATCAGCTCAGAACGTCTCTTAAAAATTTGAAAGACTTGACCAACCTTAAAAACATCACGGTATTAATTTGGTCATTTGTTATCCAAGAATGAAACAACGAAGGAAGCTACGTGGTAGCTTAGCTAGGCTAGCATGGGGCCTTGTTGACCCAAAAACAAAGTTAAGCATTTGAAGAAAGAAGAGAAGAGAGCTGCAGAAGAGAGGGCAAAAAATAAGAGAGCTGAAGGGAAGAGAAGGGCTGAAGAGCTCCTTTCTGAAACCTTTAAAGAGGGCTTACGTCAATAAACCCCGCCTACGTGGATGGGTAACTTTACAAAAAACTTCATGTGCTAGAGAGGCAGACAAAGAAATGATTCAACTATTTAAACACATTAACTATTTTGGCATACCTTTTGTTCTAAGACACTCGAATGGATACCCATTATTAATAGTCAATGAAACACTCCATTTGGTTAAAACTGAGTATTTCACCATCACATATTGATAATGCAGAAATATCACATTTAAACACACATCAGTTACAAGAACACATCATTTAAATTAAGTATTTATATGCAAAGCATTTTGTTTGAATAATCAACACAAACAACATTAGAATTATATATATGCATAAAATAAAATACTGTTCTCTTGCATTCCTATTTAAACAAAGGTCTCCTTTTTCTTCACTTAGACCTAGAGATCATAGCTGGTTGTCAAGGCTCAAAGTTTATGGCCACATCTTATCATGGAAGGGTTCCCCTTCCATGTCTGGAGAGTTTCTGGGCTTGGGCGTGACGCCATAAAAAGTGGATTTTCCTGGCCTGGGAAAATTCAGATTCTGAAGTAAAGTGATTATAATGTCATGTAATTCACAGTGACCAAAACGTAACTGATAAGCAAGGGCTCCTTTGAGGCTCTGAATTACAGTTCTGTTGTGATGTGTGGTCAGAGTGGAGGCCCATGGGGGTGTCTCCAAAGCTTATCTCCAGATGGAACCAGGAATTTCCCAGTTGGGTGTGAAAACACAACAATCTGTGTCCTCAGTTCAAAACCTCAGGCTTTGTTGAGAAAGCATTCATGTATTTATTTATGGTGAAGCGAGGCCATGCACTAGGGGAGTGATGATGCCGTGAAAACAGCCAGCAGTGTAAGTTTGAAAGTACATTACTTGTACAAGTACAACTCCTTGTCTTTAAATACATATGCAACAAATCTATGTTATTCACATACAGTGTGGCCAAAAAGTACTTAGTCAGCCCCTGATTGTGCAAGTTCTCCTACTTAGAAAGATGAGAGAGGTCTGTAATTTTCAACATAGCTACACTTCAACTATGAGAGACAAAATGAGAAAAAAATCCAGGAAATCACATTGTAGGATTTTTAAAGAATTTATTTGTAAATTATGGTGGAAAATAAGTATTTCGTCACCCACAAACAAGCAAGATTTCTGGCTCTCACAGACCTGTAACTTCTTCTTTAAGAAGCTCTTCTGTCCTTCACCTGTTACCTGTATTAATGGCACCTGTTGGAACTCGTTATCTGTATAAAAGACACCTATCCACAGCCTCAAACAGTCAGACTCCAAACTCAACCATTGCCAAGACCAAAGAGCTGTTGAAGGACACCAGGAAGAAAATTGTAGACCTGCAC